>NC_057738.1:16419413-16576415 GCF_004010195.1 Chiloscyllium plagiosum
AATTTTCTCACCGTTTAGAAAGTAGTCCATGCTTGTATTCTTTTTTCCAAAGTGCAAGACCTCGCATTTGCTCACATTGAATTCCATCAGCCATTTCCTGGACCACTCTGCCAAACTGTCTAGATCCTTCTGCAGCATCCCCACTTCCTCAGTCCTACCTGCCTGTCCACCTAACTTTGTATCATCGGCAAACTTCGCTCGAATGCCCAGTCCCTTCATCCAGATCATTAATATATAACGTGAACAGCTACGGCCCCAAACTGAACCCTGTGGAACACCGCTTGTCACTGGCTGCCATTCCGAAAAAGAACCTTTTATCCCAACTCTCTGCCTTCTGTCAGACAGCCAATCCTCAATCCATACCAGTAGCTCACCTCGAACACCATGGGCCCTCACCTTGCTCAGCAGCCTCCCGTGTGGCACCTTATCAAAGGCCTTTTGGAAGTCTAGATAGACCATATCCACTGGGTTTCCCTGGTCTAACCTACTTGTCACCTCTTCAAAGAATTCCAACAGGTTTGTCAGGCACGACCTCCCCTTACTAAATCCCGGTACATGTTGCGCCCCTGGTCCTGACCACTGTTAGGAGGGCTGTACATAACTCCCATTATTTTTTGCCTTTGTGGTTCCTCAATTCCACCCACACAGACTCCACATCATCCGACGCTATGTCATAGATTTAATTTTGTTCTTAACTAACAAGGCAACCCCGCCCCCTCTGCCCACCTCCCTGTCTTTTCGATAAGTTGAAAATCCATGGATGTTTAACTGCCAGTCCTGACCCCCCTGTAACCACATCTCTGGGATGCCTACCACATCATAATCATTCACGATGATCTGTGCCATTAGTTCATCTGCTTTGTTACGAATGCTACGAGCATTCAGGTAAAGTGCCTTAATGCTAACTTTCTTATCATTAGAGATATTGGAAGTCATAAGATGTCCTAAGTTATCCTTCCTTTCTGCTGCATTTTTAGTCTGCCTCAAGTTTAAATCCGTTTGCACATATGCTATCCTGCTGCTTGATAGATTAACAGCACTACCAAGATGTGAAGTAAATGCTCATTTGATTTGCTGCTAAACCAAATTGTTTTGAGGATGTGTTATCTGAAATATTAGTTTAGAATATTATTGACTGGACCTTGAGTTTTGCCTTCAGCAGGATATATTGCTGGAGGCAGCAATGCTTCTGTTCTCCCTCATAATGCAAGAAACCAGGTATGGATAACGTAACCATCAGAAAAATCCAACGCATGTTTATTACCACCGGCTGTTTTATACCATTATTACATTCACAGACACATAAGAGTTAATTTAAGGTTATTTGTTTACAACAGAAAAGCACACATCTAGTAGCACAACATGCTTCAAGTGATCCCAACTAAGGTGGAGTTTGAGATATCTATACCCTCATGGCACATGCTATGAAACAGTGATGATAACATGAGCCTGTCTCTTAAAAGTATATTAAAATACTGACCGTGAGATAGAACAGCAGACGCACGTCTGCACTGTCAACATTTTGGAAAGATCACTTTACAAAGTCAAGGATATGGTTACATCAGGGGTCAATGTTGCTGGAGAACGCAAGCTGCTCAACTAGAAACATCAAGTCGGTAACACACTCAAAGAGAAGCCGCTTGACCCAGTTTGTGTGTAATAAAGTAACTGAATTTGAACGCAGAGTCAGAGAGACATCTTGCCTCAAGCAAATGCCTTTGTTCCCTCTCTCTTATCTTTTAAAGCCCTCTCAACAAAGTCTGAGAGTTGCAAACCAACTGGAATATCTCAGCACCACAAGTGGAGGACTTCTGCAGAACATATCTTCATTGTTGCAACCTGAGAGTTCTTGAAGGAAAACCACTGTCTCCAGATAAGAAGAATTCAGCCATCCACAATTGATTCTCAGGGGAAAAAAATCTTGTTGCCAACAGGTTTATTAACAAAGCGACGTCTGCTACAAACCAATGTTTAAAGAATGTGATTTTTTTTCCCTGAGTTTAACTGTTTCTTGATCAAAGAACTTTCATAAAAGCACACTTTGAAGGGTGTGTGTTACTTTTCAAGAAAGATGGCTGTATGTTTTTGCACAGTTCAAAATTTTTTAAAAACCTTTACATCTTTGCTTAAGTAAGTTTTGTTCATATAATCTAATTCTTTATTGTTACTGAAGGAAGCTGGCTGATTTGTGGATAGTGAGTTATATACTGTTTGCAATTCAGTTACAACAGGTGAGTAAGGGAATCAGCTCCCCTCTTCGCAAACTCCTTGGTGTGAGACAACAAATTTTTTTGTAATTCTTTTTTGGCACACAGCTGTCATTTAAAAATTTAGTCAACAAGATCAAAATATATCTGCCAATCCCAAGGTTCTTGAGTGAAAGAAAGCAGGATTTTATTATCTACTAACCCCAAGACAAGGTCACAAAAAGTGACAAGCACACAATTCCAAGTAGTAACTTTAAAAATGAAAAGAGCAGGGTGGCTAATATGATCAGAAACAAAAAAAGCAGAGACAGTTTAAAGTTTTGAGAATCCTGGAGTTGTAAGGGTTCCTAACTATTTAGCTGCTGACTTGTTTCTTCAGCAGATGTGCCGTTTGTCGAATTCTGAAGTTCTTGGTCAATGGTTATTTCCCAAAGTTATTTTTCACTGGATGCTCCTTTCAATATATAAGGAACAGTGAGAGAGAGAGAGAGAGAGAGAGAAAGAGCAAGCTATTCATATTCTTTATACTTGTTATATTGTGACTTTCAAGAAGTCAGCTCATCACCACCTGCAGCAGGGTATTAGTGATGGGCGAGCCAGCAACATTCACATCTCCTGATTGAACGGAGCTGGTTTTGTGCGTTCAGTATGAGTTCCCTGGACTTGCCTCAGTCTGTGTCAGGTAATCGCAGCAGCTACTTTAGGTCAGTATCCATCCTCTTTAAAAATCATTTTAGTCTATGAGGGTATTGGGTATTAAAGTCAAATTGAATATTGATAATCCATGTTTACCTTTATTGCAACAATACTGTACATAATCGGTGTTGTCACCTCCCTTTTTAAATTTAAATTTTGTTGTAACTGTTGGAGGAATGGAGTAATTGAAGTAATTAGTTCACGTCTCCTAACTCAGGAGTCGTAACAGAATAATTAAGGACTTCTAGCATAGTCTGAAGTAGCCCAGTATATGGGATCAGATCAAGAGCATGAGAAAGGGATAATGAGAAATGATAAATTCTTCCTGAACAACATACATTTGAAGTCTTCAAGCTGTCAGTTAGTTCTGATGCAGATAAAGCCCATTCATAATTGATGCTACCATGAATGATTCTCCTTCACAACCCCTCTTTTTGCCTGAGGTATGCTGAGCCTCCGGATAAACTATCACCAGTTGCCTCGATCGAGAGAGTAGCCCTTTGGTCTGGTAGGACTTTGGTGACTTTACCTTTAACTTAATTAAAAAATACAGCTGAGCTAAAGTGACAGTGAATATTCAGCAACATTTTCTGTGATAATTTCTCACCATTAATAAATTTCCAAGTGATGTGACAAGGTTTGACTGACTTTTAAGCATACCACATTGAAACTGTCATTTGTAAAACTTGAACATAACAGTTAAATTTCAGGAGCTGTCAAGAATCTGTGAACTGAAATCCTGTCATATTTTTTAAAACAGAAATTAGATCCTCAGGGAAATGAACCAACAACCATGCAGATTTGAAACTAGTTTTCTGAGATTTTTATGTTGTGTACAGCAAAAATATTCTGAGAGCTGGGATAACATCTTGTTTTTAAGGTGTGCAAGGCCTGGAGCCCAGAACCTAAAAACCAAACGTTTATTCTTGTGTGCTCAGTATATGTGGTACACTGATGTCGTTCCTATCTCTGGGCTACAGGTTCAGGTTCCATTCACCCTAGACATATAGTTAAAACTAGGCTGATTAAAAATACCTATGGATAAGCAAGATTCATTGAACCTATCATAAAGGCTCTTGTGGCATGGTGGTAGTATCCCTACCTCTGCAACAGAAATCCCCAGTTCAAGTCCCACCTGCAGAGGTGTTTCATAGCATATCTGAACAAGTTAGTTTAAATATCTATAAAAGGCATTTGGAGGTTAAAACTGAACAAAAGGTATGTAATAGTCATGCACCTTTCTCCAAATTCACCCATAAATGTCTCTTTTGCTTCCTCAACAACTGTATGCTTTTTTGTAATCATTTCTAACTCAGATCAATATAGCTTTCTGTTGTCTTCATCTAGTGATGCAAATTAATGCTTAGGCAGTTAGTGCTGAGGGGACAGAACGAATGGTGAATACTGATGAGAACTGAGATTCGGTTTCACTGGAGTTTGTAACTGCAAACGTTGGAAGTGTTGCAGGCAGCCAATCACCTGCAAATGCTGTAAATGCAACTGTGAATGGTAAGAATCAGACAAAGCAAGATTTAAAACTTTTGATGAGAAGGAGAAATAAGACAAAACTGGTGGAACATGCACTCAATGTCTTGGTCCCACCTAGCTATAACGCCTTCCTCCATTCTGAGTCCGAAATAAGCTAACTGGGTCAATGGTTATTGCTACAGTCAAAATATACAAATACTTTGCTACATGCAATACAGCAACCATTCCCAATGCCAAATTCGAATTGTTTAAAAGACTCCCCTCCTGTTTTATTACCTTTGGTTGAAAATGAGGAAACGTTATTGTTAAATGACGACACAAGGAGTGGTAGAAATACTGTCATTTCATGTACAGAGTTGGGGATTAAGCTAATGGTATCAACACTGTTAGGTTACAATGGCATCAGTCGGAGACTTGGGGATGACATCATACCTTCTGATCCACTTTAAATAACAAATATAGTATTCTTTTTGAGCCAAATCCCCAAGGGTTCAAGTCCCACTCTGGAGAGTTGAGTATGTAATCTAGGTTACTGTAGTCCAGCACTGAGTGTGATGCACAATAAAAAGTCTTTCAGATCCAACATTAAATTAGGTTCTTGTTTCTTGTTTCAGGTGAACTTAAAGGAGCACAGACACTTTTCAAAGAAAAGCAGAATTGTTCCATTGGCATCCTGGTCAAAATTTAATCTTCAACCACCATTAATAAAACAGATATTCTGGTCATAAACTCTTTGCCATTTCTGGTGGATCACTGTGTGCACATTATCTAGTACATTTTGTGGACAGAAATGTACTTGATAATGGACGAAAGTGGACCATGGTGGAACTGTGGCTCAGTGGTTAGCACTGCTGCCTCACAGCGCCAGGGTCCCAGGTTCAGTTTCAGCCTCGGGCGACTGTCTGTGTGGAGTTTGCACGTTCTCCCAGTGTCTGCATGGGTTTCCTCCGGGTGCTCCGGTTTCCTCCCACATTCCGAAGATGTGCCAATTCAGGTGAATTGGCCATGCTAAATTGTCCATAGTGTTAGTCAGGGGGGGTCTCTCTTCAGAGGGGCAGTGTGGACTTGTTGGGCTAAAGGGCCTGTTTCCACACTGTAGGGAATCTAATCTAATTACATTTCTTACATTACAGCAGTAATTTCACTTCAAAGGTACTTCATTGGTTGCAAAACACTTTGTAATATCTTGAGGTTGTGTAAGGTGCTATATAATCCTTCTCAAAACTCACTAGATGCTGTATAAATTCCAAGTTCTCTCCTTTCTTCCTTCTCTTTATTGATAAGCATTCAGTTATTGACCAAGAGGTGTTTTTAATGCTCGAGTATCAGTCCTTATTGTACAAATCTTTCAGGGTCATTCCAGCATTGAATGTCAAACCTTCACCTCCAGGACTGTTACTAACCTCAAAATCCATTAAAGATCTTTCCTACCCAGCATCCAACAATACTGAACAGCCCATTTCCACCTCCTTTCCAAAAGGAAGAACAGTCTGGTAAGCCTGTTGTTTTTAAGACTGAACTGATATCTTTCCATCTCAACTATTTTTTTCTCTGCTGGCCTGGCCTCTTCCTTTCTACATTGATGATTCTTCTGATGCCCTCTGCCATTTCATCACTCTCCAATTCCTGGTGATAACTCCTTTTCACTCTCTAGACCTTATGCTCCACTGGATGGGCTGGAGTTCTCTGTTTTCTCCCAACCAGTTCCTATTCACCACTACTGACTTCTGCCTAGCTAAACCTGTCCTCACACTGACCAACTTCTTTAACTCCACTTATTGCTTCCAAATAAAAGGGGTGGCTGTGTGTACCCACGTGTCCTAGCTATTTTAGCCTTAGTATGGAATACATGGAACATTTCTTCTTCCAAGCCATATCCCTCACGCTCTACTAATTCCTCAGATGCTGAGCTCTTCTTTCAAAACTTGTCCTTTCAAGATTTATTTTCAGGTTGCAGTAATTATCAAAAACTGTGAGAACTTCTTCAAAAATATATCTTCCTTAATATTTTGGTGATTAATAATGCCATCTACTATAGGACACACTGAATACAATTATGCATTAACTTGTTCTGCTTCAGAATTAGTGTTTAATTTTGAAGCAATTTTGATTGAAAAGAATTACCTTGTCCAACATGTCTAACCCTGTGTTCTGTTTGGCACATGGTGACATAGATTCTTTTTGTATGTGCTATTTCCTTTTTTATTTTTTCCTAATGTGTTTATTTATTCTTGTTTCTTTAAAGCCTGTTTATACCTGTAACATTTCAATGTTTAAATCAATGCTGTTTAAATACTGTTGTCTTAAATGCTGAATACTTCTATAATGTAACAATTCACTAGTACTTTATTTCTTTATTTTTGTTTAATTGTAAGCTTATAAATTCTAAAATTTCACATTACTGTATGAATTTCTTCCAATACAGCTTTGAAAATTAGATTAACAATTAAAACAGTATTGAGTTACTTCTTTCAATCTTTAAATTTGTTCAAGAGAAACAGTCTATCTTTTTATTGTTGACTGGAGATTTCTACCTTTTTAAACAATCAACATTTTAATTTCCTGCCTTTTCAGAGTTTTTCCTACCAACTGCAGCAAAGAGAGAGGTTTCCTGCTTCTTCACAGACAAAATAGACTTTTTCCTACCTTTCATAGCCCAAGACAGAATGCGTGCCCTCATGCATAATTTCTAAAATATGTGTCTGAGGCTGCAGTGTGAATAAATCTTCTCAGCAAAAGCACAGTTTAAATTATGAACGTCCCGACCTTAGACAGGTTTCAAGATTCTTCTATTTTTCTTCTGTTATACTCTTTCTTCGAATTTTCAAATTTGCCTTTCTGGCTCCTTAACTGAAATGCAGCTTTTATGATATGGCAGTCTTGGTATAGACTAATTATTAAATTATATTTATATTTACACTGAGGTAAATAAATTTAAAAAACTAAGCAGTATCTGACGCATATAACTTTTGCCAGTTCGTAAGGGGCCGGTCAAAACAAAGTTTGCTGCACAATGCTGCCACTAAACTTCCTTCTATGCTGTGCCTGAGGACTTCATTATCAAAGCTGGGGATAGAACACTGGTCAGTCTTAAAAGAAAAGGTACTTGTGCTACATAACAAGAAGCAGTTTATTGCATGATAGCAAAAGGAACAGGTTTCATTGACTTGCTCTGGATAGGTATGAGACTATCCGAGGTCGTAGATGACATACAGCATGCAAAACAGTAGACAATTCTGATCTTGGAGTTTATTCCATATTTCATGATGATCACAGCTAATTATCCAACTCAGCACCCTGTTGCCTCTTTCTCCCCATACCTTTTGATCCCTTGAGATAGTTCTGACTTCACCAGGATCTAATGCAAGAGTATCTGATTCTATGAAAAAATACTGAGACATTGTCAGACTGCATGAAGCAATGCAACTTCAACATTAACTCTTTTAGAAATACTACCTTATACAACCAGATGGCACAGAATAAGGCTGCGAGGAAAGAGCAGACCAGTGGTATTAATTGGAAAGTGTTTTCAAATAACTGGCACATTCACAATATGCTGAATGGCCTTCTGCTCTGTACGACTCTATAATTAATTTATTTTGTGTAACCTTTAGACAGAATTGTATTTCTTTCATCTCAGTGCACGGTTTGATTTTAATAATATTTCTCAAGCATATCTGAGAAAAAGGTTCCCATTATTTATAAATATGATATACAGTACTATGTACTGCATTTTACATTACTAAAGATATACCCAGTAAATGCTCAAAGTTTAAAGGTCTGCTAAAACGGAGAAGTTGGAAGTAACTCAGCGAAACTACTTTTGCCAAGTTGTAAATCAATATTTTTCAGTTTCTGACTAACACCTTCGTAAATGCATAAACAGCCCTAACTGGTCTGTTGGGTCATATTTTAAAACAACACCCTATTTATATAGAGCAGCACGGTGGCTCAGTGGTTAACACTGCTGCCTCACAGCACCAGGGCCCCAGGTTCGATTCCAGCCTCGGGCGACTGTTTACACATTCTCCCTGTGTCTGTGTGGGTTTCCTCCCATAGTCCAAAGATGTGCAGGTCAGGTGAATCGGCCATGCTAAATTGCCCATAGTGTTAGGTTCATTAGTCAGAGGGAAATGAGTCTGGGTGACTCTTCGGAGGGTCGGTGTGGACTGGTTGGGCCAAAGGGCCTGTTTTCACACTGTAGGGAATCTAATCAAAATTATGATCTGCTCAAATTTCTTCTGTATACCTCACTAATTTACTCAGATATTGCTTTGGCTAAACGCAAGCCAATTAATATACCTTTGGCTTACATTTACTCAATCAGAAAGATTGAAAGTACAACAACAACCATGAAATGCAATTGCTGCAAGGACAAATACATAAAATGAAATATTCTACTTAAAAAAGAATGCTTGGGAGAAGATGCTTTTAGTGATAAGGGGAGATATTGATGTTTGTGATTTGCTCTCAGGGAGATGTTAATAAAGGAACCTAATGCTCAGTTTGAGCCCTGATTCCAGCCATAGCCTGTATGACCCAGAGCTTGGTGAATGGCTATCTGTTCTTACTAAGATCTGGTGGTGGAAAAACCTTTTTGATGATGTTTTATATAAATGGCAGCTTCATCGCTTACTACAAATACTAAAATCTAAAGAACGTTTCACATAACTAAATAAATAGACCTAGGGTGAGGAGTCGGACACTTCATAAAATACTATCTTTAATCCATAGCATGCTAACAAATAATAAACTTATTTTAGAGCAAAGATTTGTTGAAAGATTTTGACAAAATTACTTGCACCGTAAGTAAATGCTGTGAAGCAATCTAATAACTGGTGTTCAAATATTTGTAGATCCTTAGCTTTCATGATCAGGATGATACTGGGACTTAGGAAGACAGGTTTGTATTTGCTGAAAAGATCGAGGTGTTTAAACCATTAAAACAATGTGATTGGGTAGACATACTTAGGGAATCAAGAACATGATCTTTAAATTAGAGTTAAGCCAATCAGGCGTGAAATCAAGTACAGTCGTACCTTTTCACATTTTGCGACAGAAATTTGGATCAATGCCTCCATGAAAAAGCTGTAGATGATGGGAGAATTGGTGCTTTCATGGCAGTGATATGTAGGTATTAGGGATTATGAATCAAAAGCTTTGAAAGAGAATTGTGGTACAGATTAGCGGGCACCTGGTCTGAGAAGCTGGATGATCTACTCCTTACAAAAATGTTATGGTTCAGAAGAAAGCCATTCAGCCTGTCCCGTCCTGTTCTTGTGTTATTTCATGGTAGTAATACTGTATTGTTTCAGTTAATTCAGAGCATGATAATGATGTGTAAATCACATTCCGGGTGCAGCCTGAATGTGGAAACAGCAGAAACTATTCTCTAGATTCTAGAATCCCATTAGCAATGTCATGGAAGGTCTATACGTTTATGTTAAACAATTTCAGCTATTTTGTAGGCTCGCAAACAATGCTTGGAATTCTGACAGCATTTATCACTGGAAGAGGGCAGAATGTTTTTGTTACTGAACATCATTGCCACAAAATTGAACAAGAAGAGAAAAACACAAACCCGATGCAACATTACTTATCAAGACATTAAGCAAAATAAAAGGTGTGTTTTGAACTTGAATGAACTTCTTAGTGAACGCTACAACACAATCAAAATGCTCTTCCAATTCAGGATACATTTATTCTTAAAAATAAGACCGAAAGAACTGAGGATGCTGTGAATCTGAATCAAAAACAGGAATTCTTGGAAAAGTACAACAGGTCTGACAGCATCTGTGAAGAAAAATCAGAGTTAATGTCTTGGGTCCAGTGACCCTTCCACAGAATGGTGTGTGCGCACACATTTATTCTAAACTATAAGATAGGTACTAAAAGTTTTCAAATCACAGACAGCAATTGCTATTTAACCTCAGATTGATCATGCTGATCCACCTGGTAAGGATTAATAACAATGTGACTGAGATGGCCTCAGTCAATTTGTTTTCTGTGCGTCACAATCTTAGTTTTGAATGACACAGTATCTTCTCTTCACTGTGATCTATCAACATAATCTAAGCAATACTTCAACAATGTAGGCCATTAATAAAAAGTAGGTAAATTAAACCTTGTTAGGAATAAGCTCAGATATATTGGTGGGTGGCACGGTGGTAGTGGGCGGCACGGTGGCACAGTGGTTAGCACTGCTGCTTCACAGCGCCAGAGACCCGGGTTCAATTCCTGCCTCAGGCGACTGACTGTGTGGAGTTTGCACGTTCTCCCCGTGTCTGCGTGGGTTTCCTCCGGGTGCTCCGGTTTCCTCCCACAGTCCAAAGATGTGCAGGTCAGGTGAATTGGCCATGCTAAATTGCCCGTAGTGTTAGGTAAGGGGTAAATGTAGGGGTATGGGTGGGTTGCGCTTCGGCGGGGCGGTGTGGACTTGTTGGGCCGAAGGGCCTGTTTCCACACTGTAAGTAATCTAATCTCATCTAATCTAATCTAATATTTCTTTACACATAATGACAGATTCAAGGCTTCAGAGTTAGTTAAACATTCCACAAAAACAATGACTGGAACAACAAGCAGATACCACATGAAGCCACAGTTATCAGAACGGACTTGTGACTGCCAGCAAAATGCTGATGACAAAGGGTCCTTCGATGTAGTGAAAAACCAGAACTGTTGTCAACAAGGAATGTAAGTTAAAATCCTGTTCCATGCTTATGTTAGAGTGCTTAGCTCAATAAGTGGAAAATTCATGGCATACCACAGAGGTATTTAATTTGGTGGGTTATGTTTCATCATTAATACTGAAAGCCAGAGATTTATACTGGCAAACGTCTGTTGAACTGCATGGCCTGTTTTTGGAAATGTGGATTATTATGATCCTTGACCAGAGCGGCAAATTCATGTTATGGTCTTGGGATGAGATCACCAAATTATGCCATGATCTGATTAGGTACTACAAACCTTTATTCTTAAAGTGAGACTAAAATGAGACTTTCAGGGAGTTTGGTAAGGGAATAAAGCCACAATCGTCAATGGCTTTGAAAAAAACAGCAATCCTTTCTGATACAAAGTTGAACAGGAATATATTCTACAATATATGCACAACATGCTTCTCACACCTAGAATTAACATACAGTAAACACAGATAAAAGTATGTGATCAAAAAGCCTACAGCACACATTAAAAATTGTAAATGCAATTAGCATGGATCCCAAAAACATCTCAGTAACTCTCCCCACAAAAGATGTAAATGATGGTGAGTCATAAAATCACATTAAGCTTCACTGGGGACTATAATACTTCACTTTTGCAGATTTGGCCCTGAAACTCCCTCTCAAGAGAGTCATTGCCTTAAATGACTGATCCTTTTCTAGGAGTAATTACACTTCCGTCAAGATCACGTTCCTCTCCATTCCAATTATGGGCGGCGCGGTGGCACAGTGGTTAGCACTGCTGCTTCACAGCGCCAGAGACCCGGGTTCAATTCTCGCCTCAGGTGACTGACTGTGTGGAGTTTGCACATTCTCCCAGTGTCTGCGTGGGTTTCCTCTGGGTGCTCCGGTTTCCTCCCACAGTCCAAAGATGTGCAGGTCAGGTGAATTGGTCATGCTAAATTGCCTGCAGTGTTAGGTAAGGGGTAGATGTAGGGGTATGGGTGGGTTGCGCTTCGGCAGGGCAGTGTGGATTTGTTGGGCTGAAGGGCCTGTTTCCACACTGTAAGTAATTTAAATCTAAAACATCTATTCCAGTAGGAACTGCCAGTGAGCTGGTTCTGGTTACAATGATAATCCTAAGCAAAACAGCTGTCAACCAAATCTATTGTGATATTTGATCCTCATTCTAAGTTATGAAGCAGTTAAACGATACTGGGACTGGGCATGCTCTTGAACCAAGGTAAACTAGCCTCAAGCAGCCAGAGGAAATAAAGCGTATATTTGTTATATCAACATACAGCACCAAGACATGCCATTTGGTCTAGCTAGCACAGAAAATATGTGATATCAGCCAATATTTGGCTATTGGGGATATGCTAATTTTTCACAAAATGCCCGATGACCTATGTGTTACAGTAAGCAATCACTGATTCAGTCAGTATGTAGATCTTGAATTCAGCAATGTAATTCTAAGATGAAATCCTGCGTTTCCAACATGGCATTCAGATCCTACACTAGCAGGAAGAGGAGCTTGGTGAAGAGTTTATTAGCTAAATGTAAACTCATTGACATGAACATCAATCCATGGGAAGCAGTGAAAATTAATCAGTGATAGAACCTGTTATTAGCCTGTTATTTAGTTGTTTGTTTAATCATGTTGGTGAGACAGCTGCTACAGACACATCACAAGCCCAAACACATACTTTTCACTGTCAATCACTGGCAGGCTACAATGTAGAGAGCTACTGTTCTTTACAAATGAAAGCTAGTCATTAGTAAACTGTTCCATCCTCTAAATTCCAAAACCAATCTGTGCTGAGGGATGCATTCAAGCTTGGGGCAGCTGCTGCCAAGATGTGTGGGGAAAGACCACTATCTAAGGTCTTTCTGCTGAAGTTAAATGGGGGTCCGTTCAGTTATTGGACTCCACTCCAGTGCCTCAAATGCATGTAAGTATAGTCTGGTATGTTTAATAGATGTCTTTGGTTTGTTGAATAGAATCAAATTCCAATGTTTGTTTGTTTCCTTGGCATGCTACTGTACAGAACTGCGCTGCATTTGTCACTGTGTATATATAGAGTTTTTTTTATGAATAAAGTATATTTTTGAAATTTTAAAAAAAGGGTGGCCATGAAACAGCTCCTATTTCCCACATGCAACATCCATAAAGAAGCATCTTTTCTGTTAGAATGTCAGACTGTTAGTGAATATTATCTTTAACAAAGTCTGCAACTGCAACATTAATGAAAGATTCGTCTTTATATATATATATATATATATATAGCAACTTGCATGGCCTTAGGATATCCCAAAAGGTGCCACATGAATGCATGTTCATTCTTTGCTGCAAATGTGGTCTTTCTCATGTTTCTGCAACATTCTCCGATGACTGAACACTCATTTGTAAGCGATCGTACAATAAATGATGGATTAAATATGGCTTGCGTCCGAGGAACCGAATCTATCCCTCCCTCACAACAACTGCACCTTTGGGAAAGAAATGGAAACCAGAATAAATGGTGGCCATGAGAGATGAGAAAGAACGCACTGTCATATAATTATTTTAGCTTGATACAGGAGAGGTGCAGCAAAGATGAAAAACTTTCATAAAGCTTCAAGTGTAATGAGGATCTATACTTCTTTATGAACTACAAAGCAGATTACTTCAAAGAGGTACTATACAGAAGTACATGCTTGATCTGAACCCTCACAATTCGATCACTGCTGCAAATCCATTCAGCAATCTCTCTCTTGATTGACAACCATAACATCATTACGCGTAGCGATATTTTTTCAGATGCATTGTACCATTGTCATCTCAAGAAGTTGTTTAAAAGATACCACAACACAACATTCAAGCACATTAAATGGCACTCCAAGGACAGGCAGTTCATCAGGTGTTTGTCTGATAATGGGGATGACTTTAATTCTCAACATCTAATGTGTAGTCTGTCAGATCAGTGATCTTGCTGCTAAAGACAATCAACAAATTCCTTGATGTGACCTTAACAGCAATTTTTTGTAAATGCAGCCACATTGCACTTCGAGACATCCCAAAACACGGAATCTGTTTAAACCAAGGACTCAAGGAAAACTATGGCATAATGTGTAAATGTGACATGAGGTTTCCAATCAGGTGGATAATTTAACAAGGAATCGAGATTGTGTGGTGCTGGAAAAGCACCACAGGTCAGGCAGCATCCGAGGAGCAGAAGAGTCAGCGTTTTGGGCAAAAGCCCTTCCTGATTAAGGCCTGCTGTGCTCTTCCAGCACTACACTCGACTCTAATCTCTAGCATTTGCAATCCTCACTTTCGCCTAATTGATTTAACAAGGAACACAATTCCAGTAGTTTAGCATATTAGCTGCCTACTAAGTAATGTTTAGTCACTGTTGAATTTTATTGTTTTCTTAATGTAGAAGTCTTAAAATGTGATTTTTTGGAATGTAATTCTTTGTGTAGGTCACTGGGAATTCATATTGCTTTTTAATAGTTATTGCTTTCCACGGGGACCTCACTGGAGATAAAGTGGAAATTCTAGAACTTACTGAAACTCAAATGGTAGTGCAACAGTTTCCAATCTTCATCCTGTTAACATATCATTTAAATTGAGGTGCTTAGTTGAAAATCAAGGCATATAGTGCAGGGCATCGCCCAGTTTGGAAAATGTAGAACAGAATAAGACAGGAACACTATCAATTGTAAGACACAGGCAATACTGATTTGGAGAGACTTATTTGACTCTTCTTTCTTCATCATTGAGCTAAAATCCTGAAATTCCCCAATTAACAGCACGAGGGAAACACCTTCACTACATTGAATTCAGCAGTTCAAAAAGGCAACCCACTGCCACCTTCTCAGGGTACTAGCAATGGAAAATAAACAAAGCCTATGTGGCAGGAATTGATTGAAAAATTAGCTACATTGAACATGGCTCTAAAATCTGTGTTTTGCCTGGAAAGAAAAGTTCCAGAAGGAAAAATAATAATTGCATGTTTTGTTTCCTCAACAACTAAACAAGGGACTGATTTAAAAAGAGGGGTGTTCTGCTTTACCTCATTATGGGAGATGACAAGTCTACTGTTTGTCATCAAAACACTGGCAATCATCCAGAAAGAACCAGAAGAATTGGTGGTTCAAATGCCTGTGTGCATTTAAATGTAATACTGCAGCATGGTGATAGTTGGTACTATTAATATTTAATGTTACAGCTCCAACAGAGGCTGCATAAAAATTCTCTTTCCCTATCATCTGCAAATTTCACAGCCCATTGGCAGACCCTGAGGCTATTTATTCAAGTATTTGGTCCTCATATACCTTGCCCGTATGAAGCTGCTATGAAATCTCCCACAAACTAAAATCTTCATTTCCCTATGATATACTGTGATTGTGACGACGCATTTCCGAAAGCAATGAATTTGCTGGTAACCATTTCAATTCTTTCAGATTATCTCTGAATATTCAACTATAAACAGAAAACAGACTATTAATCCTGACTAACAAAATATACCTGACTGATTCTCAAATTACATTTTGCTATCAACATTAGACTTCCAAGCCAAGCTATACCTGAAATGCTTAAGGCAACACCTTTTGTAGTTATCTTCCAAATTTGGACTGCAGATTTGGAAATCACCAGATTAAAAAGATTAGAGAAAGACCGCACGAAACATTGACAGTTACTACATTTGACCATAAAGTACAGGGACAGAATTATACCATTCAGCCCATCAGGTCTGCTCTCCCATTCAATCATTTTGCAACACCAATCTGCTGCCTTCTCTTTACAACTCATGATCACATTACTACTCAAGGACCTATCCTTCTCTGTCTTAAATACATTCAATGACTTGGCCTCCTCAGCCTTCTGCGGCAATAAATTCCACAGATTCACTACCCTCTGGTTGAAGAAACCCCTCCTCAACTCAGTTGTAAACGGCTGTGCCTTCACTTTGAGGCGGTGCCTTCTAGCCCGAGTCTCTTCTACTAGTGGAAACATCTTTTTCATGTCCACTTTGACTCGAAAACTAGATTCAGTACTCTGAGATCAACATATCATTGAAAACACTCCTGTAAGAAGTAAGCTGTTTGAAATCCAAAGTTGACCGAATTGCTTTGATTAGGTGGTCCTTGCAAATTTGAAGTCACTGGGTACTGGGAGAGAAAATTCTAAACTTGTTGAAGTCCTACATAGATTAGTCAAAAGAAAAATGATTGTGGTTGTTGGAGGTCAATTATCTTCATTCCAGGACTTCATTGCAGGAGTTCCTCAGGGCAGTGCCCTTGGCTCAATTATCTTCAGCTACATTGCCAATGACCTTCCCTCCTTAATAAGGTCAGAAGTGGGATATTCACTAAAGACTACACAATGTTCAGCATAATTTGCAAATACTCAGATTCAGGAGTCTGTACACAAACGCAAGAAACCTGTAACAGCATTCCGGCTTGGACTGATAAGTGGCAAGTAACATTGATGCCACGCCAATACTGGGCAAAAACCAACTCCAGCGCGAGAGAACCTAAACATCTCCCTTTCACAATTAACAGCATTATAATCACTGAATCCTACATGATCAACAACCAGGAAGTTATCATTGACCAAAAAATTGTACAGAGAGTAACTTACCTACTGACTCCCCAGGTCTGCCCACCATGCACAAAGCATAAGTGGTGGAATACTCTCCACTTGCCTGGATAAGTGTAGCTCCAGAAGATTAGATACCACCCAAGACAAAGCTGGTTACTTGACTGATACCCCAACCATGACTGTAAACATTCACTCCCTCCATGATGGGCCTATAGTGGCAGCAATAGGTTGTTCTGCAATAACATGTATTTTGTCAGTGCAAATTGACTATGATGCAATTGACAAATTGTGGGCACTGTTTGAATAATGCAAACTTTCCACTGAACAGGGAGAGCGATTTTCTATAGCGCAAAGTCGCAAAGGAACACAACTGTCGCGTTATAGCAGAACGACCTACATAACATCTATAAGATGGACTGCAATAACTTGTCAAGACTCTTTCAGTTCCATCTTCCAAGTCCACTATTTCTACTACCTAGAAGGATAAGGGCAGCAGATAGATGGAAACACCAATATCTGTATCGTTCACTCCAAGTCTTTTACCACCTTAACGTGGAGCTATATGTCCATCTTTCACAGTCACTTGGCAAAAGTCCCAGGACTCCAATCTGAACTACACAGTAAAAACATAAGAACCAAGAACAAGTAGGAGGCAGTACTGGCTACTCAGCCATTAAGTCAACTCTTGTCAACTCATTAAGAGCATGATTGATCAGACGAGAACTTCAAATCCACTTTCTTGATTGGCTTCCATAAACCTAGACTGCCTTGCAGATCAAATATTTGTTTAATTGAGCTTTGAATATATTCAATGACACAGTCCCAGCTGCTGACAAAAAGACCAACAACCCAGAAAAAACTATCCTCTCCATCTCCATCTTAAACAGGAGATGCCTTATTCTAAAACAGTGCCTCTTAGTTCCCACAAGAGGGAACATCCTCTGAGCAATCCCTTCAGAATCTTACAAGTTTCCATCTATTCTATGACCAATATACAAACTGAAACGGACACAACATTTGCAAATCAATTTATTTGCTGTCGGTATGAAACTTGCTACTTGAATCCAACAATTCTCACTAAAAATGCTTCTGAGATAGTGAAAAATTCCTTTCCTCAACTAATATTAACTGGCTTTCAAGAGTACCACATCCTCCCTTTGGCTCTATTCCCTTAACAATAATCACTCTGAACTCATGGGGATGTATCACAGTCAAACAATGTAACCTTGTCAGTGTATGTGGTACATATTCCATGGCTTGGTCCATAATGTTAGTTAATTTAGCTCAATTCCAATTAATGGACAGAAATTTACCATGCCAAAAATAACTGGAAAAACATTTTCTAACAATGAAAATATTTAGGTCCTCAGACATACAGATGAATGACTGAACAGTAATGTTTGACAATCACAAGACAATACAGACTGTTTAACTCTAAAGGGTTAGGGTATATTACTGTGTAAGATCAAAATGAATTTTCTTTATACAGTGCTAATGATAAATAGTAAAGTCAGCTGGAAGCATTCTGCAGGATTTTCACGTATTAGAGTTTGCTTTACTTATAGCCTCAAATGAATCAATAATGGCACCAAAACATTACTCCTTTCTCCAAATCCATCACACAAGATGCAAGGCATGAGTGTTATGGAATATTCACCAGCTCCAGCAACACTGAAGAAGTTTGATATTGTTCAGGACAAAGCAGCCTGCTTGGTTAGTACCACATCCACAAACATACACTCCCTCCACCACTGATACTCAGTACTATCCACAAGATGCACTGCAGAAATTCACTAAGGTTCCTTACACAGCACCTGCCAAACCCATGACCAGCACCACGCAGAAAAATAAGGGCAGCCTCTTCTTTCAGGGTCACTGCGTCAAGATCCTGAAATTCTCTCCCTAATAGCATTCTCAATCTGCCTACATCAAGACTGCAACTGCCAAGAAGGCAGCTCATCAACACCTACTGAAAGACAACGAAAGATTGACAATATATGCTGGTCCAGCATGGTGGGGGTGGCACAGTGGCTCAGTGGTTAGCTCTGCTGTCTCACAGCACCAGGGACCCAGGTTCGATTCCAGCCTTGGGCGACTGTGTAGAGTTTGCACATTCTCCCTGTATCTCCGGGCGCTCCGGTTTCCTCCCACAGTCCAAAGATATGCAGGTTAGGTGAATTGGCCGTGCTAAATTGCCCATAGAGGTAGGTGAAGGGGTAAATGAAGGGGTGTGGGTGGGTTGCGTTTCGACGGGTTGGTGTGGACTTGCTCGGCCGAAGGGCCTGTTTCCACACTGTAAGTAATCTAATCTAATCAAAATCAATCGTCTGGCGATGGACGACTGAAGGTAATCTCTTGACACCGTTCCAGGTGTTGACCTGAGTGTGATAATCCCAGGCGGATCCAGTGCCCAGAGAAACGCCCTTGGGTGGCATGGTGGCTCAGCGGTTAGCACTGCTGCCTCACAGCACCAGGGACCCAGGTTTGATTCCAGCCTCGAGTGACTGTCTGTGTGGAGTTTGCATGTCCTCCCTGTGTCTGTGGTGGTTTCCTCCCACAGTCCAAAGATGTGCAGGTTAGGGTGAACTGGCCATGCTAAATTGCCCATAGTGTTCAGTGTTATGTTGACAATAGACAATAGACAATAGGTGCAGGAGTAGGCCATTCAGCCCTTCGAGCCTGCACCGCCATTCAATATAATCATGGCTGATCATTCCTAATCAGTATCCTGTTCCTGCCTTATCTCCATAACCCTTGATTCACAGTGGCTCAGTGGTTAGCTCTGCTGTCTCACAGCACCAGGGACCCAGGTTCGATTCCAGCCTTGGGCGACTGTGTAGAGTTTGCACATTCTCCCTGTATCTCCGGGCGCTCCGGTTTCCTCCCACAGTCCAAAGATATGCAGGTTAGGTGAATTGGCCGTGCTAAATTGCCCATAGTGTTAGGTGCATTAGTCAGAGGGAAATGGGTCTGGGTGGGTTACTCTTCAGAGGGTCGGTGTGGACTTGTTGGGCTGAAGGGCCCAATTCCACACTGTAGGGAATCTAAAATAAAAGCAATGCCCACATCCCACAAATGAATTAAACATAACACATTCTTTCTTTGTGTTAGCAGACTTTTGGTGTGGACCCCCACTGACTCCACTTTTATAAGGACTCCTTGATGCCACACTGGGTTAAACATTGCCATGATATCAAAGACAATCATCTTCACTTTCCTGTGGTGTTTGGGCCAACATGATATTTAGTTCAGATACAAGTGAGCCTGGCAGAACCCAAACTAAGCATCAGTGAGCAGGTTAGTTAATTGAACAAGTGCTGGTTGGTAGAACTGTCAATGACCCTTTCCATCATTTTGATGGCATTTCAGAGTGGACTGATGGGACAGTTATTTTCCAAAGTGGATATATCCGAATTTTTGTGCACAAGACATATCTGGGCAGCTTTCCATCTTGTCGAGTAGGTGGCAGGGTTGTAACTATACTGGAGTAACTTGTCTGACTATTTCTGGAGCACAAATCTACAGTACTATTGCTGGAGTATGATCAGGGCCCACAACCTTTGCAGAATGCAGTGCCTTCAGCTGTTTCTTGTTATCATATGGAGCGAATCAGATTGGCTGAAGACTCCCTAATGTCTGTGACATTAGGGATCTCAAGAAGAGTTTGAGATGGATTGTACACGAAGTACTTTTGGCTGAAAGTGCCTGCACATGCATCAGATCTGCTGGGCTCCCCCGTCGTAGAAGATGGGGTGTGTAGAATCCTCGGTCAGTGGGTCGTTTAATCGTGCACCATCATTCATAACTAGTTGCAGCAGGATTGTAGAACTAAGATTTGTTCCATTTATTCTTGCATCTGTCTGTTGCATACTGCTCATAAAATTTGGCAAATTGCCCTTTGTTGAAGCTTCACCATTTTTAGTTTATTATTAGCTGTGCCCAATATAGCTGCTGGACTTCTCTCATCTTCATTGAACCCAAGCAATCAGCAAGTTTGAGGGAATTGGCAGAATAGGAGATGTGCTAGGCCATGAATTTGGTGCAAGGTTATATCATGACGAAAGTTATTTATGAATGTATGTAAGCAACAAATTTAGAATTTATATTTTAAAAACAGTGGCTCACGAGATTGGTTACTTTTCTAAAAGTAGCTCAGATGGTTCTTCTGGAGTACTGACTTAATCCAGTCTGTGCCAAAGAGTCCAGAATCCCTGTAGGATGTATAGAAAATTGCTTGTTTCCTGCAGTAATTTATGACAGGCAGGGTATGCATTGAAGGCAATTAGCTTGTTTTTTTGGTTCTGAAATCAAGGACTGATTTAATTCAAAAACCCAGAGATGGAAAACTCTTAGGGCAGTTGAAAGAGACCTGACTGAGCTCAGAAGCAAATATAGTCTCTCTCCTATAAAGAGTACTGGACAGTTCAGGGAAAGCACAGTTCCTACTCTTTACAAAGAACTGGGGAGAATCATTAAATTGACAAACTTTCGCTATCGAGGATAGTTTCTCCAGATTGGAGTATTTGTAACAGATAGTGTCAAGAAACATTTTTTTAAAGATCTTTCAAATTGTGTTTTATATCTAGGTAACTTGGTTTCTCTTATTTATATTCATCTTTTGGGTAATAAACTTCTCCTCTGTTGTCAATGAAAAAAATTGAAGACTTATGTGGCTATGTTTCAGTGAATGATCATGGTGTTAACTAAAAAAAGACTCATTCCTGAAGAAGGGCTTGTGCCCGAAACATCGATTCTCCTATTCCTTGGATGCTGCCTGACCTGCTGCGCTTTTCCAGCAACACATTTTCAGCTAAAAAAAGACCAAGCCAGGTTTCAATCTGGGATCTGACGAGTCTGGTAGTACAAACAGCTGGGATGTCATAAGTATACAATTCTGCTGCTAGTGATAGTCGCCAGTAGCTCAGTCTTGAATTGCTAGATCTGTTTGAAATCTTTCCCATTCAGCATGGAGGTGGTGTCACACAACATGAAGGTTATCCTCAATGTGAATTCGGGACCTCAAGTCCACAAGGCTTGTGGCATTGTCACTTCTAGCAATGCTGTCAAAGACAAATACATCAGCTACAGATAGATTGGTAAGGATGGGATCCTGTGCATTTTTCCCTTTCCTTGGTTCCTTCAACAACTGCTACAGACCCAATCTAGCATGTATGTCCTTTAGGCCTTGGTCAACTGAGATGCTATTGAGCTATTCTTGTGAAGGGTAACGAATGTCATCACCCAAAATGCATTCCATACCCCTGCCACCCTTAGTGTTTCTTCCAAATAGTGTTCAACATGGAGGAGTATTGATTTATCAGTTGAATGATAACAATAAAATAACCAGCAGGAGGTTTTCTTGTCTGTGTCTGTCCTGATCCCATGAGACATCAAGGACCCGTTATCAAAGTTGAGGGCGCCCAAAAAATCTCCGTCTCAACCATGTACCAGTGTTGCCATGTCAGTGGGATGGGTAATTCTGAGGAACAGCTCTTCCAATATTGACATAACCCTCCATGTGCTGGAAAGGAGAACTCTCGTATTGCAGGGTTGTCTCGTTTCTGCTTCCTTGGTCAAAGCTGGGTTAGCCAAAGTGGCTTGAATTTAGGACCAGCCTGAATCATGCAAAGGTGGTCAATAGATCATACTTTGAAAACCACTGTTTTAACAAAATTAACCTTTCTCAATCTGTCTTCATGAAATGCTTCTTTACATATGTGAGGCAGCATTCCATTCTACCGCCCGGTGAGGCATTATTGACAGAAATTGAACTCAAGTCGGTCCATGATTTTTCTCTTGGATTCATGCTTTATTAAAACTTCGTCTTTCAGGAACGGTCTTTGATAAATCCAGCAGACCTGTTTTGTGATAGATATCCTATTACTCCTTCCTCTCCTCTTTGCTATGAATACAATTCATTGAAGAAAGCATTCTGCTACTGAATTACAGTAAACTATTTTTAAATCTGGTCTACCTCTTTAAAGCTGCAATTTCAAACTGACCTCAGTGAAAATGCTCGCTGCTCAACTACTCCTGCAGATATTATCTAACCAACCTTTTCAGAGATGTTATGACACAATTCTGCAGCATATGGGATTTGAACATGGGTCTCCTGGCTGCAAATAACAGACGCATCCCAAAGCCAATTAGTGGCTAATTGCAGTTGTGCAGACAAGTTAGCCTGTAAAATAAATGTGACACCAGGGCTTTTCTTGTTCATCAGTTCTACAAAGATTTTAATTGTCTTATAAATACAGTATTTCAGCCACTTAGATCTGAGTGTGTTACAGGTATGCTCAAACTAATTGAATGTGATAATTTGGGGAATAAGAAAATGGGACAATTATTTCAATTTGTGAAGTGACGTACAGTCTAGTTATAAGTGACACCAAGTTTGAGCATGATTAGAAGAAATAAAGTAATTACACTTTCAATTTACTTTCTGAACTCTTATTTTATACCATACGACAATGTGCTTTTGTGTTTCAAATGTAATTGTAATTGCATTCCTCTGTCTCCTACTTTAATGTAGGCATTGACATATTTGTTGGAATGTTTCATAGAAACTTCAAAACAACAAGTAGGGAATTTCAAATAAATGATTTCAAAATTCTTATCCTCACTTTGAAGTCTCTTCAGAGCCTTGGCCCATCTTACTTCTGGAACCCCCTTCAATCCTAAATACTCCCAAATCTATCCATTCCACCAACTTTAGCATTTGGAGCTTCTCCAGTTGTCATTGTGAAGAAATCTGTGGCTTGCAGGATCATTGTGGAAGTGTATGCAAGCTGTTTGTAGCACAGTTGGCTTGTCCGAAGTTTGTTGGGTGTACTATATGTGATCTCAAAGCCTTTCCTTGGGCAGTCCTAAGCTGAAAGAGAATTACAACTTCAGGTTTCTAGGAAATGGGTTGTGATGTCAGCCTGTGAAGGAAATGGAAGCTGGCTGAATATAAACGCTCGCGTTTTGAGAGGGTTGCAGCAGTGGTGTGGGTCTTGTGTGTGCGTTGGGGGAGGGGGGGTGCATCAGTTTAAAATGGAAGCCTGAAAGCTCCATCCAGGAGCAGGGAAATGAAAAATAAAGTCATTGCAGCTGCTTCAATTATTTTAAAGAGATTCTTTAAGCAGGTGGCCATATTTGTGAAAAGCATTTCTGTGAAATTTGGGTTGGTTGGGAGCAGCTGTCAAAGGAGATTCGGGGTTAAATCCTGCATGGAGAAAGGAAACATAACTCTAAATGAGAGAATGGACGTTTAAAGAACTTTCTGGTTGAAAGTCATGTCATAAATGCTCAGGGGACTGCCAACTGCATAAGAGAGATCTATCTTTTTTGTATTTGTTATTTAAAACACAACTTATATTTTATAGTGATGTCAATTTGCCAACTTGTCAATTTTGCCAAATTTGTCAATTTGCTGATTTTGGCTTCATTGTTAAAGGTGAAAATTTGCCAATTTTTTTGTTGATCTCAGTTGGTAAATTGATCTCTTTTAACTTATTGATTTTCATAGGGAATGTAATATTCATCACTGCACCATCGGCAGTCATGCTTTCTGATGTCACCCAGGTTGATAGTGCTGTTAAGGCGGCATTCGGTGTGTTAGGTTTCAGTCGTGGAAGGATTGAGTTCCGGAGCCGCAATATCATGCTGCAAGTATATAAAACGCTGGTGCGGCCACACTTGGCATATTGTGTACAGTTCTGGTCTCCATATTTCGGAAAGGAGGTGGAAGCATTAGGAAAGGTGCAGAGGAGATTTCCCAGGATGTTGCCTGGTCTGGAGGGAAGGTCTTATGAGGAAAGGTTGAGAGACTTGAACCTGTTCTCATTGGCAAGAAGGCAGCTGAGGGGGGATTTGACAGAGACATACAGGATGATCAGAGGGTTAGATAGGGTAGACAATGAAAGGCTTTTTCCTAGGATGTTGACGTCAGCGTGTACGCGAAGACATAACTACAAGTTGAGAGGTGATAGATTTAAGACAAATGTCAGAGGCAGGTTCTTTACACAGAGAGTGGTAAGGGCGTGGAATGCACTACCTGCTAATGTAGTCAACTCAGCCACGTTAGGGAGATTTAAACATTCCTTAGATAAGCACATGGATGATTTTAGGATAGTGTAGGGGGACGAGCTGAAAATAGTTCACAGGTCAGCGCAACATCAAGGGCTGAAGGGCCTGTTCTGCGCTGTATTGTTCTATGTTCTATGCCCATGCTCCAGCCTCCCTAAATTTCTCTCCTTCTCCACCTTTCTTCTTCTTTGCGACACTGAGATGAAACATGCCTTTTTGACCTGGTCTAATAGCATTGAGCTAGGGAGCTAAGTTTTGTTTTACATTGTTTGTGAACTATTCTAGAACATTTAATACGTTAAAGGAAAGAAGTAAGTAGATATTGGAGTAGAAAGCATTAAATAGCTGCTTGGTACTGTAGCTAATACAAAGCTTTATAATTTTAATCAGAAAATAGCCGCTTATATCCCTTTGGCCTTTGCAATTTGTCATCGTAGACTTTTAGAACTAGGATCAGAAGTCGATTTTGGATGAGAAAAGAAAGAGGTCTATTCAAATTCGCAATTCAAGATAGGATGAGTTTGAGATGAGAAATGCTGACTAACAATATTTCTTTTCACCCAGCAAAATAATTTTGCTTAACATGAATATGCAACTGTTTCAAAATGTAGGTTCAGTAATGCTATATAGTTTCATATAATTTTCAGGAGAGTCTCTACATTCATAAGAGGACTAATATTACCAATGTGTCTGCAAACCATTAATCAGATGCCAGGTTAAAACAGTAAATAGTGATAAATGATTTTTCCCTTACTTTCCTGAGATGCCCTTGGCGTATTTATTTGTGTGCGCTGATGGAACTATATTAGTGCAAGTTGTTACTATGGGCCACACTTTAATAATACTGTAATTACATTTCTCGAAAGGGAAAACTAGCAGCATGAATATATGAAATATATATGCAGAATTATTAAGCATAGCAAGTGATGGTTACGGAATGTGGATTGTGCACAGTACCTATATACTATAGTGATCAGGACAAGAATTACCCAATATGCGCCGGCCTGCAAAAATGGTAGAACAAAATTAAAAACAATATTTAATTCTCATCCACAGACTAATTTCCAAAAATGAAAGCTAGGTACACCCTCCAATAGGGCTCGGTGAGGATGTAGAAGTTGAGGAGGAACATCACACAGCAAGATATATTCTTAGCTTACTAAGACTGGAGCAACAAGTTCAAATGAATGTTGACCAAAGAGGCATTAATAGAACAGACAAGTGAAGTTGTGAAAGACTGAGGAGATTACAAGATCACCATTTTTGGCTAATCTACTTATTGTGCATTCGATTCATAGACAGCCTCTCCAGATAGAAGAGTCAAAATACAGAATTACGGAATCTAATCAGATCTTTTTATAACTGCAATATGAATTCCAGACCACGGAAATACATTTTTCTTCAAGATAAAGACAAACATTACATTAGCTTTCTAAATGAGGTTTTTCACTGATTCACTACATTTTAGTGCATTCTGCACTTGGATTGCTAAATATCCCCACTGCTCCATAGTTTCTAGTTTCTCTTCACTTTGAAAATACTTTCAGCCAAAGTTATTTGTCACAGAGTGATCAGCACTATCTGAAGGAGGACTAAAGTCAAGTTAATCAAAGGTATCCAGAAAGAAACAAAGGCTTAGATTACTCAGTTAAAGAGCAAGGAGGAAATTGTGCAACTGTGATTCAGCCACTGTATGACAACAAGGCATATAAAGGAAGGCACCTGGTGATGGTTTATTAAACTAGACCCCAAATAAGGCAGGCTGACAGCTGGTGGGCAGTGTTTGAAATGACGGTCGTTTCAAGTTTGATTAGATATTTCTAATAACTTTAGATTTTTCACATTCTGCACAATATTCCTTTTCTATAATATTATACCAGTTTATGAAATTTCATTCTGACAGGCTAGGAAGATGGTGGAGGAATAGGGTTCTTACGCCAGAGCTTGTTCACTCCACCCGTTTCTTCTCCTATTTTCAGATTTTCTTTTCTTTTCCTTCTTTCTTTTCTTTTCTTAGCTCTTAGCTCCATTCCTCAGACAGCATCAATGGCTGAGTTGAGCCAACACGAACTCTGGGGACTCCCAGCCTCCTCGAGGAAGCCCAGCGTGGACTCTTGCTCTCGAGGCAAAGCCCAATGTGGACTCCCAACCTGAAGGAAGCACAGCCTGGACTCCCAGCCTTGAGGTGAAACCCAGCGGAGACTTCCTGCTTTAGAACGTTGACTGTAATGCTGAACTTCACCCTTTGTTTTGATTTATACCTAAGATTTTGTACCTAGGCACCTTTATACCTCACTTTATGAGGATTGCAATGCTGATCCTTGAACTTTATTTCTTCATTTTCCTAATTTATATCTCAGATCTTGTACCTAGGTATCTTCATACCTAAGATGGCACTGGAAATGACGATATTGTACAATTTTTGCTGTACTCATGTATCCCTGTAAGTCTAATTCTAATTCATATTGAAAAAGATATGCATATTTCTTCCAATAAAGTTGTCAACACCAATACTCTTAACATCTTTCTAACATAAGGTATTTAATACTGATCCTTGCAAGATCCAGACAAGAAACTTTCAGGACAATAAAGACTGGAAATGCAATGTGCAAAATCCCCATTCCACATTTAATATTTAAGCCCAACAAGGTCAATGTTGACTTGGATTTGTGGTCTACCTTTGAACTGTTTCACATGCCCTCACTCATATTTCAACCAGTAAGATCTGCTGCAAGGAGCTGTCTCACATTTGTGTGAATACCAGTCAATCATAGATAAATTGTATATATTAAAGACATCACTCCCTACTGAACTTCAGAAAGCAATCACCTCTACAGTTATTATCTATTCAGAAATTCTTCCTTCCAGTAAAGATTTTGACTCCTGTAACTTTGGCAACATTTGCCCAAATAAAAGTTCCATTAACATTAAGTCTACACCGCAGAAATACACCATCTGGTCCAAAGGCTTATCTTGATATTTATGCTCCATAGGAGCTTCTTCCAATCTCTTTTCATCTGGCCCTATTAGCACATCCTCACATTGCTCTCTCCGAGATGTATTTGTCCAGTTTCCCATGAAATGCATCTATCCTCAGCTTCTTGTGGCAATGCGTTTCAAATTTTGAGTATCTCCTTGATAAAAGGTTCTCTCCTGAATTCACGATTGGAATTAGTAATGGTCGTATGGTTACTACCTACTGTTTTGGACTCACCCTGTAAATGGAACCTTTTTTTAAGATCTGTCCAATCAAACCCTTTCAAGCGTTAAAGAACTCACCTAGCTCATTTAGGGCCCAAGAATTCCATTTAGGGCGGCACGGTGGCTCAGTGGTTAGTACTGCTGCCTCACAGCACGAGGGATCCAGGTTCGATTCCACCCTTGGGTGAATGTCTGTGTGGAATTTGCATATTCTCCCCGTATCTGCATGGATTTCTTCCCGGTACTCCGGCTTCTTTCACAGTCCAAGCATGTGCAGGTTAGGTGGATTGGCCATGCTAAATTGCCCCATAGTGTCCAGGGATGCGCAGGCTAGGATGGTTTCGCAATGGGTTACAGGGACAGAGTAGTGAGGGGCGTCAGGGTGGCGCGCTCTTCGGATGGTTGCTGTGGACTGCTGTATATTTCTATTCTATGTTTCTAAGACAACTGAATGAAGCCAGCAGTTGGATTGACAACTTGATACTTTTACGTCAACAAAAGTCTAAGGGATTTCAATTCCAAGACAGCTCTGACAATTTCAAATGATTTAATATCACACCAGTCCACTAGAAATAAATCAATCACTAGTCTCTATCGGTCTTAATAGTATTTGATACAATAATAGCATAGCTTTGTATAGCACATCAGATTCTTTGGCCAAGCAACTCATTTAGGCCAATTTTTGGGCATCTTGTTTGTGGCTAAAATCACAGGCATGAGGGTTGTGAGCAATTCATCCTCACCCCACATCTAAATAATTGCAATGGGTTAGCGTCATACATCCTCTGGTAGTTTATCCAATTGGATAGTGAATTTTTGGTGGTTAATTCATGGCAGTGAGGTGGTGGGGCAACGAAGGGAGAGAGAGAGAGAGAAAATGCAAAAGGGGGAGAGAGAGAAAGAAAGAGAGAGGGGTGAAGACTATAATGGGTCCTGATTATGGCACGGCAGCAGCCTTCTGATGAGGAGGAAACAGTGGTCCAGTTTCCCCTTCATCTGTAAGGATGTTACTGAAATGATTATAGCCTTTTAAATAAAATCTTTGATGGCTGAACATTAATCTTCAGCAGAAGCCTCACTGCAAATCAGCATCAGCTCGGGGACCATTTGCCATTTACAGATGTAACAGGTCCAGCACCAGACTGAGGCTTTCACCAATGATGCTTCAATAAAAATACACCCTATTCGTAATTACGCACTTTAAAGCATCAAGATGCTTGGTACGTAAATAGAACTTCAGCTGTTTTTAAAGTGGATGTGCAATCCACTTTCCAACATTTTTGCTGTTTCTTGGTCAACATTGTTTTGTTAGGATAAAAAAATGCATAAGAAATCAGACCACTACCCCTACCCCTACCTCTCACTCACCAACTCTGAAAAGCGGTTCCACGTCATTATTTTTAAGATTGCTTTGAGGAATATGCTAGAGGCGTCCTAGGGTCAATATACAGGAGGTTGCGTTCTTGCGCAAATCGGCATTATAGAAAAATTGCATTTTAGAAACTGCACTTAAAGTTTTGGCAACGTAATCATGTTGCAGCCAACACATATCATAAAACTTTGCACTTCAGAAACAGTGTCCCAATTCATTAATCACATTACAGCAAATTCATGTTAATGAAATGCATGTTATAGCATAACGACCTATAGTTGGAAACAAGAGCAGTATTTTTTCTGAGATAATTAATTGGATGTGAGCATCACTGACAAGATCAGCATCTATTGTCAATTCCTAAATTGCCCTCTAGTAGTTGGTGGTGAGTTGCCTTCTTGAACTGCTACAATCCTGATGATATAGGCACCCCTAGAGTTCTGTTAACGAGGTGGTTCCAAGATTTTGAACACAATGCGGGGGAATGGCAATGTTGTTTCCAAGTCAGGATAAATGTGAACTTTGGAAGGGAACTAGCAAGTGGTGATATTTCCATGCATCTCCTGCTCTTGCCCTTCAAGTTGGTAGATATCTGGGAGGTGGTTACTGAAACAACCTTTATTATAGAGTCATAAAGCTTGGAAACAGACCTTTTAGTCTAACTGGTCCACGCCGACTGTGTTCTCAAAGTAAATTATCCCCACCTGGCTGCATTTCGCCCATATCCCTCCAAATATTTCCTGTTCATGAACTTCTCCAAATGTATTTTAAATGTTGTACCTGTATCCACCACTTTCTCTGGCAGTTCATTCCACCATGAACCACTTTCCGTATAAAACAAAGTTGCCCCTCATGTCATAGACTCAGAGTCATGAAGATGTACAGCATGGAAACAGACCCTTCGGTCCAACAAGTCCATGCCGACCAGATATCCTTAATAAATCTAGACTCATTTGCCAGCACTTGGCTCCTACCCGTATACCCACCCAGATGCCTTTTACATGTTGTAAAAGTACCAGCCTCCACCACTCCCTCTGGCAGCTCATTCCATAAATGCAATACCCTTGGCATGAAAACGTTGCCCCTTAGGTCCCGTTTAAATTTTTCCCCTTTCACCTTTAACCTGTGCGCTCTAGTTTTGATCACCCCATGCTAAGGAAAATTCCCTTGTCATTCACCTTATTTATTAACCACATGACTTTATAAACCTCAAAAAGGTCACGCTTTCAAGGTGAGAGGTGAAAAGTTTAAGGGGGATACACGCAGCAAGTACTTTACACAGAGGGTGGTGGGTGTCTGGGACGCGTTGCCTGCAGGGGTGGTAGAGGCAGGCACGGTAGATTCAGTTATGATGCGTCTGGACAGATGCATGAGTAGGTGGGGAGCAAAGGGATACAGATGCTCAGGAATTGGGCGACAGGTTTAGACAGTAGATTTGGATCGGCTCAGGCTTGGAGGGCTGAAGAGCCTGTTCCTGGGCTGTAAACTTTCTTTGTTTCTTTCACTCCTCAACTTCCTTCACTTTAGTGAAAAAACCCTACTCTTTAAAGTCTATTTTTATATCTCAAATACTCCTTTCCCAGCAACATGTTTGATCTTCATCTGTAAAACATCTTGAGGTGCTGCAAATTGATGCAGCCATGATACACAAGTGCTCAAGCAAGTGAAAGTTTGAGATGGTCAAAGGGATGTTAATCAAAAGTTTTCATTTGTCCTGAAAACCAAGTTGATTATTTTTGGAGCGATGTTCATCCAAGTAAAATGAGAGCATTATATTCATGACTGGCACCTAGTCAGCATTGGATTGGCTTTTAGGGTCTCATTTGATGAGTTACTCACTGCACAAAATCCAATATCTGATCAAATATTGAAACTACAGTATTTATGCAGCTGATCCAGTTCAGTTCCTGGTCAATGGTAACTCCTCCTCTACCAGCTCTCCTCACAGATTGTTGATGGTCAGGTATTTCAGGGTGGTTATTCTAACTAGGCTTATTCTTGTTGCAGGTGAGCATTTCCTGGTACTCATGGAGTGTATTGCTCATGCCAAACACCTCAGCTCAATCTTGAACATTGACTAGTTATACTGCTCCTAGACATGGACTGCTTCAGCATATGAAGAGTCGTGAATGGTACTGAACACTCTGCCATCCTCAGTGAGCAACCTGCTTCTGATTTTAAGATGGACGGAAAGTAATTGAGGAGCAATGGTATCCCATGGTAGATTGTTTGGACCTAGAACCCTGCCATGAACCATGCAGAGATGCCCCTGGGTTGAGATGAACACCTTCCAGTAGTGACTGAGGCTCACTTCTATTTTGTTGCTCAGCACTACCACCACTTGAAGATTTGGAATAGAATCCACTAGCTCACAACCTAGCAACCACGAGGTGTTGTAGGCATTAGAACTAGAAGTGTATTGAACCTGAATTTATAATTGCATGGACAAACATATCCCTCACACTACTATTACCACCAATTAAACCTGGGAACAAATCCTTTTTAAATAACAAGGAGCAGTGCCAGACAGTAATAAACATGATGTGTCCACCTGGTGAAGTTACATGCATGCCAAACCAGAAGCAGCAGAATGTGACTGACAGTGATCCACAATCAATAGATCAGTTTAAAGGGCTTTAGCCCTGTTGCATCGAGTTACGAATGGAGGTGGGCAGTTAAACAAACTAATCAGCGGAGGAGTCTCCACAAGTATTTCCATCCTCAATAATGGGGAGCCGAGTATATCAGCACAAAGAACAAGATTGACATATTTGCAACAACCTTCAGCCAGAAGTGCCAAATGAATGGTCCATCTAGAGATCCCCAGCATCACAGATTCCAGTTGTCAGGCAAATGGATTTCATTCCACATGATGTCAAGAAATGGCTGACATCAGTGGGTGTAGAAAAAGACCATGAGATTCCACTATGGTATTAAAGACTTGCACTTGCTCTGGTACAGCAACAATGTGAAAATATCCAGTCCTGTTCACAAAAAGCAGGACAAAAAGCAGAAACCTGGTCATGTATTGCCCCAGTCATCATGCGGTTAATCACACTTAGTCAACAATAACCTGCTCATGGATGCTCAGTTTGGGTTCTATCAGGGCCATTTGACTCTAGATTTGTCCAAGCACAGACAAAAGAGCTGGACTTAAGAGATGAGATGAGAAAGTGCCCTGAGACATCAAGACAGCATTTGAAAATGTTATGAAGGAACCTGACCAAACTTTTATCAGTTAGAAACTAAGTAGTATCTCAACTGGTTGGAATCATACATAGAACAAGAAAGATCATTGGAGGGCAACCATTTCAGCTTCAGGGACATCAATATCAGAGTTCCTCAGATGAGTGTTCACCTACGGCAATGACCTTCCCTCCATCCTAAGCTAAGAGGTGGGTATGTTCTCTAATGATTGCACAATGTTCAGTATAATTCTTCAGTGTGATACTGAATCAGTCAGTGCTCACAGGCAACAAAACTTGCACATCATTCAGGCTTAGGCTAGTATGTGGCAAGTTGTATGCATGCCATGCAAGTGTCATACAATGACTGTCACCAACAAGAGAGAAACCAACCATCTCCCCTTGACATCGAACAGAATCAACATCGTCTAGTCCACCAATGTCAACTTCCTGATGTTTACCAGCAACCAGAAAATGAACTAAACTAGCCATACGCATATATAATATAGTAGCTATAAGAGAAGATCAGAGGTGAGCATTTTTGAAGCAAGTAACTCAATTTCTGACTCTGTAAATCCTGTCCACTATCCACAAGGCACAAGATAGGAATGTTATGGAACATGGCCTGCTTGCCTGAGTGTGACAGCAAACTACTGAGAAATTCCACACCATTCTGGACAAAGCAGGTTGCTTGATCATTACCCCAAACACCACATTAAACATTGTAGTGTACAATGGTAGTGTACAGGATCCACAGAACATACTGCAGTACCTTGCCAAGGTTCCTTTGTCAGTACATTACATTGATGAGATTTTCATTACCTAGCAGAATACGTATATGAGAACCCATGCAACTTCCTCCCAAGTCACACAACATGCTGACTTAAAACAACAATTCTTTCCTTGTAATTGGGTAAAAATCAGGAAATCCCTCTCTGAACTGCAATAAGGATGTACATCACATGGACAATTGTGGTTTAGGAAGGTGGCTCTCTTCACTACCTTCTCAATGACAATTAAAGATGGGCCTTACTAAAGACAGTCTCATTTCATGAATGAATAAAACTGCCCTTCCCTTGTATTAGCCAAGATTCCTAGACAGTTGTGTATTTTCTTCCTATTTGCCACTGGTTTCAAGTTTTTAGTTAATGCATTAAATGTTAGTAGCTGCAAAGTTCGCCAGTATATTCAGATCACTTTTAGCACAGAATTTGCAGGAGAATAACACTCAGAAGGTCACACTTACTTTGCCTGCCCCAATAGTGATGTCTTCGGTTTTACACTGATCTAATTAAAATTTAAATTGAATTCAGAATGTATTTTCTGTCTATTTGGCGGTTCACTGCAAACATTTAGAGTAGACAGTGAGTAAAACTGACTTGGCAAATGCCTTGTGCCTTGTCTCATAATACAACAGAAGACATGTCCTTAAAGCTACCAACTTATGTATAGATCTAACCAGCTTGAAAAATAGCTAGATAGATTACTTGATGTCAACATTACTCTAAAACAGGTTTCTATACACACAAAACCTGGAATGAATGGAATGAAACATCTGAGGGTTACACTCTCAAATCTCTGCAGACCTGTAAATGAGTTGAGCTGAAGGATCAGTTTGTAAAAACCTTGCTGGAAGATTAACTATTGCTGGGGTTGAGTAGAATGTCAAAACCAGTCACACATTGCAGTGATTTCACATTGACATTTGACAGAATGGTTATTTCAAGTTCTTCATGAAATTCAAAAGGAAGCTGGCATTGGTGTTGTTTCTTTTTAAAGCTACAAAGGAAATTCACCATATGTTAGCAATGTCAGGACTTGATTTGCTCAAAGTATCTGTTGCCATTACACAATGTGTACCAATAAATTATCTTTCACTTTAGGAGTATAAAACAGAAACTCCAATCTTCACTTCTATCACAGCCCAGCAACAAAAGAGCAGCAGCACTGACCTTGTTGAAGTCCTCAGACGTTGCTCTCATTTCCTTCCAAGTCTTATTTAACAGCTGGATGCAGATGCAGAAAAACTCCTCAAATGATCGGTCATGGGTAAAAAACATGGGGTGAAATTCATTGCAGGTGTCACTGGCTGTAGAGTCATGCGAGAATTGGATGTTGAGCAAAAATGGTGGGAAATGAGGAATAGGTGAAAGACAGAAGTGGGGGGGGGCAAGTGGAAAAGAGGGAAGAGGATTGAAGGAATGTGTGATAAAAGGGGGGTTGAAAGGAAGCAATGGGGGGGGATTGGAAAGAAGCGTGGGCAAAGGAAGGAAGTAGAAAATATAACATTTTTACATATTTCAAACACTACATAATGAGTAACAGTACACATATTCTTATATATTACAGCTTCAACTAAACATATAGGCCTTGATTTTCACAGAGTTATGGAGATTGCAAAAACTGAAAAACGTGATGGGCAGAACAATATCCAGACATCCCACCCCCATTTCTGACATGTCTCAGTAGGGGAGGAGGACACACAAGGGGAATCCAAACTTAGCAGGGTCACTTGAACACTTTACTGAGTTCAAACATAAAATATAATCTGCCAAAACAAGAGCCTTATCCCACAGTGCAGGAGTTAAGAATGCTTGGACCAGACAGAATTGTTCGGGGAAGGCAGATTTGGTCTGGAGAACATTCTAGTTTTCTAAAACAAACTATTCCATAAAAACTAAAAAAAAGACATGCTTGTGCCTGACAGTTGAAACAACTCTGATCTAGCAATTTCAAAGGTTATTTGTTGACCTAATCCTACATGCAATCATTGAGGCATTACTAGTGTTTGACTGCTTTCCAGAACTATCGTTATCCTGATTGGCAGGGCATTAAACTCTTGACTTAATTGGTTGTGAACTCAAAAGAGGTTATTAAAGGATTTGCTGTCTTTCATGTGGCGTTATGAGTACGAACATTTGATACTATATGGGTTAAGTACTTGAGGGGATTCAAATGCATTGAATGGGTTTTCACAAATGAGATTTTTGTCTATATAGCTACAGATAGTTAGAACATTTCTTAGTTTAACTCAGCATAGAACAAAGGTGAATTGATGACAGACACTGGATGAATTGGCATAGGGTTATAAGATGGTGGGGCATAGAGCTATAAGGGATTGTGGAAGTGTATGGAAGGGACATGGACCTGGGGTTAAATAGAGCCACCTTTGAAATATTAGCTGCCAGACCGAGAGGGCCTAATGTTTAAGAAGAAACTGAGGCAAGTCGATAAGATAGTCCATCGTTTGGAATGCCTGTGCCCACCTCAGATTTGTGCCTGGGGGTAGCAGGCCCAGGCTGGAGTCGGCATTGGATCTGATGGGGCACTCTGCTTCTGAGGCAGGTCAGGCTAGCTGACTCAGCCAACATAAAAGTGAAAATCCAGCTTATACAGTCCAGTGCGGACTGATAAAACAACAAAACTCAAGGTTAACAAAAGGCTATTTGGCCCATTGGAAATCATCCTTTCATATATAGATTTTTACTCAATAATTGCAACTTACTGATCTATGGTCCCATCCAGTCTGTGAGGGTGAATTCTTTCATATTACTTGTAACAGTCACTGAGCTCTGGAACATCTTTCTAACGATAGTTTCACAATTACACAAAAATTTGCTCTTGATTCTACCCAGGGTCAATGACTTATAGCGGCTGAACAAGTCAGTCTATTTTTAGATATTTGCCAGCATGTTTCAACAAATTCAGTTTTCCTTGGAAGTCATAAATGAGTAATTGTGATAATATCTTCGCTGCAATATGGATTATGAACATTCAGATCAAACTCACTCACCCCTCCCTGGCCCTGGAAGTGACTGTCATTAGTATTATAGATTCCCTGCAATATGTAGAAAGAGCTAGAAATAACTTGATCTTAACCCTGCACATCTAATGACCATCAATAAGGAATTCATTCATCCGACAAACACTAAAATGCTCCATGAATTACACATTTTATAAGGAGAAGAAATAATAAGATTTATTTATTTAATATGAAATGATTCCTCAGTTCAGTTGGTAAAGAAGTAACTTGTAACCTGTATTTATTAAACCACTTTGACATTATTAGGATGTCTAAAGGACATGACAGGCAATGAAGCATCTTTGAAGATTATTAAGCATTATAATGTAGGAAATACAACAGCCAATTTGTGCACAGCATTAACACACAAACAGCAATAAGATATATGATCAGATTATGTCTTAATAGTTTTAGTTGAGAGATAAACAATTTCTTGCATTTAAGTTATTTTCAGGACTACAACATCTGATCAATTGCTTATTTAAAGTTAGGTTTATAAGAAAATAAAATTGGGTTAAATAAATATAATGACAAGCATTTCAAAGGTTTTGGTAAATCTGTGTAACTACACGTGTGGTCAGTCATGGCTACGTGGTACCATTTTACGAGAGTTAGAAAGTTATGGGTTCACATTCCACTCTCAAAACTTCCGGACATCATCTAGGATAATGCCTCAGTGTAAAATTTGAGGGAACACTACACTAACGGCAAGGGTGCAAAATTTGCACTTGGTGGCAGATTTCAATATCCACCACCAAGAGTGGCTTGGCAGCAGCACTCCTGGTCCATTCGGTTGGGTCCTAAAGGACATTGCTGTGAGACTGGGTCAGCAGCAGGTGGCGATAGACCCACCAAGAAGGAAAAGCATACCTGACCTCATCCTTACCAATCTGCCAGCTGCAGATGTATCGGTCCGTGACAATATCTGTAAGAGTGACCACTGCACAGTCTTTGTGGAGACAAAGTCCCACCATCACATTGAGAATGCCACTATCACTGTGGTAAATGGGACACACTTCAAAAAGATCTAGTGACTCAAGACTGGGCACCTATGAGATGTTACCATCATTGAATTTCCCACTATCAACATCCTTGGGGTTACAGTGACCAGAAACTCAACTGGACTCCCTACATAAGTACACAGCGACTACAAGAGCAGGTCAGAGGCTAGCAATATTGCAGCAAATAACACACCTCCTGATTTCCCAAAGCCAGGCCACCATCCACAAGGCACAAGTCAGGAGAGTGTTGGAATACTCCCCACGTGCTTGATATGTGCAGCTCCAACAACATTCAAGAAGTTTAACATCATCCAGGACAAAGCAGCCCATTTGACTAAAATCACATCCACAAGCATTCACTCCCTCTATCACCGATGCTCAGTCACAGCAGTGTGTACTTATCTATAAGATGCACTGCAGAATTCACCGAAGATCTTGAAATGGCATCTTTCAAACCATTGATCACTTCCATCGAGAAGGACAAGAACAGCAGATACATGGGAACACTACCACCTGCAAGTTCCCTCCAAGTCACTCGCCATCCTAACTTGAAAATATATTGCTGTTCCTTTACTGTTGCTGGGTCAAAATCCTGGAATTCCCTCCCTAAGGGCATTGTGTGTCAACCTACAACATATGGACGGCAGCAATTCAAGAAAGCAGTTCACCACCACCTTCTCAAGAACAATTAGGGATGGGCAATGCTGGCCAACCAGCAATACTCACATCCCAAAAGTGAATTAAATGGGTGAAACAATAAAAAAAAGAGGCTCTGCCTCTCCTCACAGAAGACCGTAAACTGCCACATGACACTACTAGAAGAAAAGGCAGTAGTGTTATCTTAGCATCCCATAAACATGTCTTTCTCAAAAAAACATCATAAACTTGAAATTATCAGGCCATTATCTCATTGCCTTTTGTGAGAGTTTGCTATGCTGATTCTGTCCTATATTATGACAGTAACCTTGCTTAAGAGGCATTTCATTGGCCATAAAGCATTTGGGCTTGCCCTGGTGACATAAAAAAAGTAAAATAGAAAGGTTCTAACCTTTCTAACTACTTATGGGACATTGGTTGCCAACTTTACCTTATGTAATCAATGCAATTCACAAGTAATTGATTGATTAGTTTGAGATGTGTTAATGTGCTTGAAAAGTAAATTTTAAATGCCCAAAACTAGGCAACATTTGTCACTTGTCTCCTCCCTTTGTTTTCAGGAGAAACAGCGATTATTTTAATACAAATATGTTGAAAAACGAATTAGGAGCAGGAATATACAGCCAGCCCCTCAAGTCTACTGTGTTTTCTGTCAAAATCAACCACCTCATGAAGGAGCGATGCTCCGAAAGCTAGTGCTTCCAATTAAACCTGTTGAACTATAACCTGGTGTTGTGTAATTTTTAACTTTGTACACCCCAGTCCAACACCGGCATCTCCAAATCATGTCAAAATCATGGCTGGTTCTGATCGAAGAACTTCATTTCCCAGTCTACACTTATATCCTTTGACATGCTTATTCATGAAGAATCTATCAAACCCTGCCTTAAATATACTCAATGAGCCTGACTACATCGCACTCTGGGGAAGAGAGTTCTAAAGACTCTCAACCCTCAGAGAAAATAATGATCTTCGTCTCAGTCATAAATTGGAGGCCTCTTTTGAAAAACTGTGCATTCAAGTTCTGTAGTCTCCTTCTCAAGGGGAAATATCTATTCAGCAACTAACATGTCAAATTCCTTCAGGACCTTAAATATTTCAATTTGATCCTTGTTCATTCTTCTGAACTACGATGGATATTGGCCCAACCTTCCTTCAAAAGATAACTTCACTTACGTACTTGCACACTGACCTTTTGTGATTCATTTACCAAAGTATCTAGATCCCTCTAAAGCACAGAGTTCTGTAATCTTTCTCTGTTCAAATAATATGATGCCCTTTTCTACTTAGTGCTGCAGTGAAACAGTTCATATTTTCCTACATTATATTCCATCAACCAAAGTTTTGCCCATTTACCTAACCATCCTCATGTCTCTTCACAACTTATTCTCCTATTGATCCTTGTGTCATCAACAAAGTTAGCAACCACTCATTTGGTCCACTCAGCCATTTCATTGAGATAGATTGCAAACAGTTGTGGTTCCAACACTAATCTCTGTGGCACTCCACTCATTACACCTTACCAACCTAATAATGATCAATTTATATCTATTCTGCTTACTGTTAGTTAATCAATCCTTTTTTCATGCTACATCCTACATCATGAAGTCTCCTTTTGATTTGGCACTTTGTCAAATGCTCTCTGACAATTCAAGTCCACAACATTTATGGGTTTCACTTTAACTATGTTGTCTGTTACTTTCAGAAAACTCCCAACAATTTATTCAATCATGATTTCCTTTTCACAGAACTGTGCTGATTCTAGCTGACTGTATTGAAATTAAGTAAGCGTCCAGCTCTAACATCTTCCCTATGACAGATGTGTGGTTAACTGCACTGTAGCTTCTGGTCTTCCTCCTATCTTGAATAGAGGAGGTACATTTGGTATTTTCCAACCTGCTGAGGCCTTTCCTGAATCTAAAGAAATACGGGAATTTACAATCAGTAATCATCTACTTCTTTTATGACCTCGGATCATATCTAACAGCATCCAGTTCCAATAATTCTTCACTCTATTTTTTTGGTAAGTGCTTTAAGTTTCTTTGTATTTTTGACCCATTGACTGACGATTATTTCTGGGATGTTACTTGTTTCTTCTGAAGTGAAGGCATACGCAGAACATCTGTTTAATTTGTCTCTCCTTTCCTTATTTTCTGTTATCAATTCTTGACAATCTAAACAATACCAATACATGATTTAGTTATTCTTACTCTTTTAAAGTGCCTGCAGAAATTCTTACTGTTTGATTTTATATTTCAAAACGTTTTCTCTCATAAGTTAATTGTTCCCTTATTTTCTTTTAGTCATTCTTTTTTTCTATTCTGTCCCATCCTATGACTTGCCAGTGATCTTTCTGGATTTTTATGCCTTTTACTTACATTTGGTATCATCTTTAACTTACTCAGTTAGCTACAAATCATGTGTACTTCCTCTATAGTCTTTCTTTCTAACTGGAATGCATACTCGCTGGATGTTACAAAATATCACCTTAAATGCCTGCCACTCCATTTCCACTGATTTATTCCCTAACCAAGATTTCCAGTTCATTTTAGCCAGCTGTGTTTTTATAGCCTCATTGTTACCTTTATTTAAGCTATAACACCAGTTTTGATCCATCATTAGTCCAAGGCCTACTCTTAACCCTATCAAATAGAAAGCAAAATTCAATCGGATTATGATCATTGCTACCTTGCAGCACCTTTACTATGAGGTCATTAAACTAATCAATTTGTATTGCATTAATGAGCTTTAAATCAATACAATGCAGCCTTATCTAGAGAATCAGTAATGAAATCCCGATGTCCTTAAATCTCTTTAAGGTCTGTATCATACAAAAGATAAAATTAAGAATAGGGAACGCTCCCTAACCCAAATATTGCCTTGTACATTGTGATCTATTATTGGAAAAGACTTTTCCAGATGATATCTTGTTGTGCTGAAGGCAAATGTGAAGAACAAAATCTTGACAAAGTCAGCCTTTGTTTTCAAAGTGATGCCGTTGTAGTGAGATTTCAATTTGTTTACCATGAACTCTGTCATCCATCAAGAACAAAGACAGCCTAATTTCACTGTTATAGAATCAATTCATAACATAAAATGAACTGTTTCTGAAAGACTTTTGCAATGGGGCATACAGCTGAAAGCCACTCATCACAATCTTGTCAAAGAAATAATTAAGCAGTGCTCTCAATGCAGAAAAACCATTCAAGGCATAGGTTTTTTTTTGCTATACTTTAAAATTTTGTTTTAAATCAAATTTGTTTAGAATTTCAAACTTGATTCAAATATCCTGCAGTGACTTGTTATACAAAGCCAATTTTAACCTTGCTCACCAAGGTGAATCCTGGTAGGCAAACAGCTAAAACAGCCTGGGTAATCTACCCACACCAGTCCCACTATCATCCTGTTGGTGCTGACCTTTATTTGTTTGCCTTTTGTGGACTATTGCCAGGCACAAATTAGTCAACAGAACATTCGTGACTACACTATAAAATGAATATATTAATTGTACATCACCTATGACTTATCGGAACAATGAGGAGAGATTATGTAAGTAAACTTCTTAAATTTTTTTATTAAACTCATTCAAGAAAGGCACCAGGACAATGGATTTTGAATTAGAAAGAGTCACACTATAGCAGTAAAGTATTTTCTTTAATGCTGGGACTGGATAGAGAAAGCTGCCTCTTCCACACCTGGAGGGAGTACATGATGCTGGAACTAGATCATAAAAGATTGGAAAATGGGTTTCATTTTTCAACAGAGCCATCTTTAACCCTGATAAGGACAAGGTTTAGCAAAAATAAATCAATTTTTCTTTTCAATTTAAAATGATTATCTTTGCTCCTTTTGCATTTCTACCATTGATGCAGAAACATTTTTAAAAAATGATAGATTCGATGAATAAATCAGGATACATACTTAGATTATACAAGAAACTAATGAGAAAAAGCATCTTGAGGGCCGAATTTGTTTTCTTCTCTCTTTTTCTCAATCTTATCACCAACACATACCATAGCCTGGATTATTCCAGTTGATGGCACTCCCTCTGTGTTCCCTTTATTCTGGAGAAGTGCCTGAATTCCTTCTAACAAATGGAGATTAGGTACTTATTGTGTAATTTATGGTTCGATTAATTGAAGCTCTAAGCCAAATCTTCAACAGAAAATTAGGCAAATTATCAAAATGTAGCAACAGGATGAAGACAAGGTTTTCTTGAACAGTATGGAATGGAACCGATGAGGGAGCAAGCTATCCTAGATCTGGTTCTACATAATGAATAATTAATGATCTGAGTTAGGAATCCTCTTGGAAGGAACGATCACAATATGGTTGAATTTAGAATATAGATGGAAAGTGTAATGATAAAATTCAATACCAGGGTGCTGTGCTAAAACAAAGGACACTAAATAGGATGAGGAAACAGTTGGCTGAAGTAGACTGGAAGCAAAGACTTTATGGTGGGACAGTTGAGGAACAATGGATGACTCGCAAAGCAATTTTTCAAAGTGCTCAGCCAAAGTATATGCCAGTGAAAAGGAAGGACTGTAGGAAAAGGGGTTAATCTGCCATGCACGTCTCAGGAAATAAAGGAGACTATCAAATTGAAAGAGAAGGCATACAAAGTGGCAAAAACCAGTGGGAAACTGGAAGATTGGGAAAACTTTAAAAGTCAATAGAAAGCTATAAAGAAAAGTAAAATAGATTATGAGAGTAGCTCAGAATATAAAGGTAGATAACAAAAGTTTCTATAAATATATTTTAAAAATGGTTCAAGTAAACATTAGTCCTTTACAGATGAGGAGGAGGATTTGGTAATCGGATATAAGGAAATGGCTGAGACATTGAACAGGATTTTGTGCCGGTCTTCACAATGGAGGACACTAATAATATGCCAGTAATTGACAAAGAGACGAAGGTAGGTGAGGACCTGCAAACAATCATTTTCACGAAAGAGGTAGTGTTGGGCAAGCTAATGGAGCTAAAGATAGATAAGTCTCCTGGCCCTGATGGAATGCATCCCAGGGTACTAAAAGAGATGATGGGACAAATAGCAAATGCACTTAAGGTAGTTTTCCAAAATTTGGTGGACCCTGGTGGACCAGTAGATTGGAAAAGAGCAAATGTGACGGCACTGTTTTAAAAAAAGGAGGTAGATAAAAGCTGGGGAATTATAGACTGGTTAGCTAAACCTCTGTAATGGGGAAATTGATTGAATCTATTACCAAGGAAGAAATAGCAAGACATCAAGTTAGAAAGTGTCCCACTGGCAGACACAGCATGGGTTCATGAAAGGTGGGTCATGTTTAACTAATCTACTGGAGTTCTATGAAGACGTTATGAGCACACTGGATAACACGGACCCAGTAGATGTGGTGTATCTAGATTTCCAAAAAGCATTAGACAATGTGCCACACAAAAGGCTGCTGCATAAGATAACGGTGCATGGCTTTAGGGGTAAAGTACTAGCAAGGATAGAGGATTGGTTAACTAACAGGAACCAAAGAGTGGGGATAAATGAGTCTTTTCTGATTGGCGATCAATGATTAGTAGTGTGCCTCAGGGATCAGTATTAGGGCGGCAATTATTCACAACTTACACAGATGATTTAGAGTTGGGGACCACATGTAGTGTGTCAAAGTTTGGGGATGACACTAAGATGAGTGGCAGAATAAAGTGTGCAGTGGATTGTGAAACCTTGCAGAGGGGTATAGATAGTTTAAGTGAGCGGGCAAAGGTCTGGCAGATGAGTTACAATGTTAATAAATATGAAGTCATCCATTTTGGTAAGACTAACAGTAAAAAGGATTATTATTTGAATGGTAAAAAGTTGCAGCATGCTGCTGTGCAGAGGGACCTGGGTGTCCTCGTACATGAATCACAGAGGCTTGGTCTGCAGGTGCAACAGGTAATTAAAAAGGCAAATGGAATTTTATACTTCATTGCTAAAGGAATTGAATTTAAAAGCAGGGAGGTTATGTTGCAGCTGTATAGGGTGCTGGTGAGGCCACACCTGGAGTACTGCATGCAGTTTTGGTCTCCTTCCTTGAGAAAGGATGTACAGAGGATGTAGGGGGTACAGAGGATGTTCACTAGGTTGATTCCGGAGTTGACAGGGTTGGCTTATGAGGAGAGACTGAGTAGACTGGAATTATGTTCTCTGGACTTGAGAAGAATGAGGGGGGATCTTATAGAAACACAAAATTATGAAGGGAATAGACATGATAGACGTAGAGAGGATGTTTCCACTGGCGAGTGAAACTAAGACACAAAGGCATGGCCTCAGAATTAGAGGGGATAGTTTTAGGACTGAATTGAGAAGGAACTTCTTCACCCAGAGGGTTGTGAATCTGTGGAATTCCATGCCCAGTGAAGTAGTTGAGGCTTCCTCATTGAACGTTTTTAAATCTAAGATAGATATTTTTTTGAACAGTAAAGGAATTAAGAGTTATGGTGAGAGGGTGGGTAAGTGGAGCTGAGGGCACAAAAAGATCATCCATGATCTTATTGAATGGCAGAGTGGGTCGAAGGGCCAGATGGCCTACTCGTGCTCCTATCTCTTATGTTAGGATCATAGAATTCCTACATGGTAGAAACAGACCATTTGGCCCTCCGAACAGTAACCTACCCAGACCCATTCCCCTACCCTACACTTACCCCTGTCTAATGCACCTAACATGCAGGTCCCTGAACACTATGGGCAATTTAGCATGGTCAATTCACCTAACCTGCACATCTTTGGACTATAGGAGGAAACCGGAGCACCCAGACACGGGGAGAATGTGCAAACTCTGCACAGACAGTCGCCCAAGGCTGGAAACAAACCAAGGTCCCTGGCACTGTGAGGCAGCAGTGCTAACCACTGAGTCCCCATGCTACTCCAATGTTCTTATGTTAAGGTCAAAAGATTTGGCGTTGAGTGGGTCAGATTCTAAGCTTTGGAAAATAACAGTCTAAAGAAAAGTAAAGGGATCTCAGGGCACTTTCATAAAGTCTTAATAGTTGCAAGACAAGTCAACAATGTTAAAAAAAGTGTAAACCAAAACAAAGATTCATTTCTAATGGAACAAAGTTGAAAAGCAAGGAGGTTAAATTTAGATAAAGCCTTAGATTAACCAAATTTAGAACACTAAGTATATTTATGATCATTATATTACAAAAATTATACGATGCATTCAGAAAGTTGCAAAATAAAGTGTTACAAAGTTATCAGAACTGAGGAGTTATAATAACTATTAGACAGATCAAACAGGTGAACATCTTTTCTCTTCAAAAACAAGAACTGGGATTTGAAAAACTTTAACCTTTGAAGAGGTGCTTAAAATTATTTGACAGGGTAGAGAAGATGTTTTCACTTAAGAGTCTAGGTGCAGTAAACATAAAATAGTCACTGGACTATTCAATAAAGAGTTCAAGAGAAATTTCTTTATACAGAATGTGAATAACAGTGGAGCTCACTAGTACATGGGTAGGATGAGGGAAATGGCATTGTGGCACAGAAGCTTTTGAAAGGAAATTTGAAAGGTACTTTAAGGAAAATGAATACTGAAGACAATGCAGATAAGGTCAGAAAATGAGGGGAATGTAAGCACCAACACAGACCACGTGGGCTGAATGGCCTGTTTCTATTCTGTACATTTGATTCATTTTTTTATGCAATATTACAGGCTTGCCTCCTGGACAGCAGTCAGCCAAACTGACAGACTGGTTAACAGGTAAGAGGGGATATGACTGATCCTGCAACAAGGGTCAGAACTGCATTGTGACATAGTCGAGAGTGGGGGTGTTGGAAAAGCACAGCAGGTCAGGCAGCATCAGAGGAGCAGGATAATTGACGTTTCAGGCATAAGCCCTTCATCAGGCCACTTTCTCTCACTATGTTGTGACAGATTGAACTGACAATCAGGAAAACTGGGACAAGGCTGGAGATGCTGAATGAGCATCCTGGCTCCCCATCCACTCCCTCATGGAGTGCTAGAACAGTCATTAACGTCACAGAATGGCAGATCCCACTCTGGGTAGGCTTCTGGGAATCCCATAGACAATGACTTTAGTACCCAAGCTCATACTCTGCCTGCTTTTTGCTGGAGCTACATGCACCGCCTGACTTTTGTACCTGAAGGGTGGACAGGGAGTCAGCTTAGTCAATCCTGATACTTTAAAACTACACTTCAATCCGTATTATAGTAGGAATGAGAATAAAAATTTATGGCCTTGGACAGATAATGTGTGTTCAGCTTGGTTTGCAATCTGAGCTCAACAACCTTATAGCAAACTTCAGTTGGTGCTGCTCCATCGTGTGATATATGGTTGATGTTTACTGTTGATGAAATCTATTGCTGCTGTACATCCACTCATGCACACACTCCTAAAACATGACAAACGGCTATTTCTCATTTTGGCATACTAAGCTTCTTATGCAATGCCTCTGCACCTACAATGCACTTTTATCCATCCCTCTGGAGTCAGAAAACACTTTCAAATTACTTTTTTCAAACCTTAATGTGAAAGGGAAAAAAGGTCTTTGCAGAGACTTGGCAAGCCTTTGACTGAAATGCAAATAAATTAGCCATGAACCCCTGATAAAAACACCTCCCAGTGCTTTTAGATATATTCCCACATTGCACCAAGCTTGTCATTTGATGAGAAAGACATGCAGGACTGCCAGTGGTTTGTTCACTTTACAGTGTTGTCTCTCTTTAGCATGGTCACCTGAATCCTCTATCACACAAATTTTGATTAATATTTTATTCCCTTGGGCCTTTCCATTCACATTAGAAAATAATTAATACAGAATCTGTAATGAAAAATGAGCTATTTACCAGTTCAAATTTATTATAAAGCTTAACTATAAGATTCTTTTATTTATTCCCTCAGAACATGGAATTTGAGGAGGTTCAAAAGCCATCTTGCAGCAAGGACACATCTGTCAATTCTAATGAAGTAACCCACATTGATGTAGCTCCTTTCGTTACCACAGTGAAATACTTCACAAGAACTGATGTGCTTTGGAAGTGTAGTTGCTTTTGAAATGTAGAAACTCCTTTGGTCTTACTAAATGCAACAAGATAATGATAATCTATTGTGTTTGGTTAAGGGATAAATATTGGTCAGGATATCAGGAAGAATGCCTTTGCTTTGGTCACGGTTTAAGGGTATGAAGTTGACTGTTCAGAGAGATTTCTTCACCCAGAGAGTGGTGACCCTGGAATTCTCTGCATCATTTAACACCTTCCAACATATCTCATTGGCCCCTTAAATTGAATCAACTCATCTATACTGCTTTGTTATGCAGAGTCTGTTGGCTAGTTAGTGACTTCAGACGTGTGACAACACAAGGGCTATCCATTAAATTCCTGACAGTCTCAACTGCAGGTGACAAATTGATAATTAACTCTGTAGAACATAATGTATCTGCACCATAACAATTCTAAGAATGCTTCTTGCCTCTGTCAATCAGCCAGATCTGATGTTCATTCTTTGGAAAATGCAGATGTGAAAACTTAAGAAGTTTCTCACAGGTAGTCATGAACTTTTGGAACTCTCATCTTAAAAAGCAAGTGTAGGTACAGTCTTGCAATAGTTTTAAGGTTAATGTGGATAGATACCAGATAAAGGTTATCTGGAGTAGGTGGGAATATGGATTTGTCGTTACAATCAGATTAGCCATAACTGGCCAGGAATGGTGGAGTAGGCTTGAAGGGTCAAAAGGTCAACATCTGCTCTGTTCAGTCCAGACAGCTGCCATGTGGCCCATCCATCTGGTTTGGCTCTCTACTAAGCCTAATTAAATATTAACTTCACTACTCTATTTTCTAAGTCGCATTTCAGTAGAGTTGTCCTAGAAGATGCTCAGCATAGTCTGGCTGCTTCTGCAGGAATCAAATGCTGAAGGAATTGCATTATGATACATACATCTCCTAGCGTTAACACTTTTTGTAAAGGCCTGGAACCTATTTTCACAATGCCTTCTCTGAAATTAGTGATGCAGGGCACTGTAGCACAAGAATGGGCCAAAGTCTCGCAATTCTTACCACACCCACCTTAACAAAAAAAACCAGAAATCAACAAAACATATAAACCTGTGGCTTGAAACATTTAAAGAAAACATTAACAGAATTGTGACAAACAAAGGCTCCTTATTTTAAGTGAAAGTATGTGTTTGTACTTAAAAATACAAGATGGAAACTTACGAAGTTCTCCCACTTTCAGGATTTCGCACAACATCTTGGTGAGCTCAATGCTACTACGGCCAAATGGGCACTCATGCTTGTCTTCTCGACTGCTATTCTCCAGTACAATCTAGGAAGAATCCCAGGAGGGGTAAGGATGTTATAGTCATTTGCTCTGCAAGCTATCAGCATAGCAGTAGAAACAGTTCAATGGCTTTATATGTAAATTGCATGCAATTTAGAAAGCAGCATTTAGGCCAGTGCTGGTTTTGATGCTGTATGCGAACATTCTCTCATTTTTCTTCACCGCACCCTATCAACAGAGTGTCATTTTCGGGATTCGTTTGCACTTGTGCACTTATCTAGCTTTCCCTTGAATGCATCTGTGCTTTTTGCTTCTTCATTATGTGGCAAGATCCACAATCTCACCATTCTCTGGATAAAGAGATTTCTTTTGAATCCTTTGTATTCATTCACAGGATGAGGGCATTACTGACTAGGCCAGCACATATTGCCCATCCCTAATTGCTCACACGGCACTTAAAAGTCAACCACATTATTGTGGATCTGGAGTCACATGTAGGTCAGACCAGATAAGGATGGGAAAAGAGTAGAGACATTAGTGAGACGAAGAGATTAGTGAACCAGATATGTTTTTTTCTGACAATCGATAGTGGATTTGTGGCCATCATTAGATTCTTAATTCCAGATTGTTATTGAATTCAAATTCCATCAACTGCTGTGATGGGATTTGAAACCTAGAAGGTTACCTGGGTCTCTGGTTTAACAGTCCAGCGATATTACCAGGAGGCCGTCACCTCCTTTTTTTGGATTTCCTATTGGATTTACTGATAACCAACTTGTATTCACAGCTTCTAGTTTTGGGCTCCTTACAAGCAATAATATCAGTGAAAATGTAATGAGACTGACATTTCCACCATGTTACATTGCATTAGTAAGAATGGGTATGTAATATTTGATGGCAGATGAGAGAAGTTGGCACCATGACTGCTTCAGGAAAATCTTTTCAGTGTTTGTGTGCGGACATAATACATTGTGAGTAAGCTGGACGGTTGTATGTCAAAGTTCTAACTGATGGTGGCACAGAATGACATATAATGAGCCCACAGCAATCTCTTGCATTTCAAGTAAATTCTCCTGTCTTCTCCCATCACATAATTACTGTAATTAAGACATTTTACATTACTGCTCGAGGTCTCAAGATGTACTGGATAGTATCTCCAGGCCAGAGGTGCAAAAAAGATGCAAATATGAATATATCAAGAGATGACTCTTAGCTTGTCATATTGAGAATGTGTTGCAGACATCTCCAGCCCACAAACGGGATGAGGAGCAGAGAGAAGAAACAGGGTGTAACACTCAGCAATGCATGCCCACCTCCCACCTGTAAAGCCGTATTGCTGGAAACAGCATGCTGATATGTCTAGTTACAGCAAGCAAGAAAGGAAGAAATCTCTTCAAAAAAAAAACTTGACATCCGATGTTGAAAATCTTTTCAAAGGTTCATCAATCTCTCAAAGTGTCACATAGAGTTATGGTCTCAAAGCTCTGCGCAGATCATAACATCAGATTCTAACTCTATAGCTGAAGAAATATCAAACTGCTTTCATGTCATACAGATAAAACGTCGGCACAACATCAAGGGCCGAAGGGCCTGTGCGATGCTCTACTGTTCTAAGTTCTATTCCTGGCACCAAGTCTGTGGCTATTTAGAAGGGGGGGCCTTAAAATAACAATGATGTCAATGGTATTTGAGTCAAGTCTCGGAATGAAAAGTAGATGTAACCAGGTAACATAATCTACTCTCATTCTTTTTGATTTCAGCTTGGTTGGAAATATCAAATCTCACTCACAAGAAGTGACAGACACCTCCAACCCTCCCCCGCTACAGAAAAGAGAAATTACTCATAGCTATAACTGAAAGATAAAAAAGCGTACAATCGCACTCCTAGTTTCCACAAGGTCATAGAACACGACAAGTCCTCTAGTTGATGGATGTCATGAAGTGACTGCAATATTTCAATTTGAAACCACACTCCTGAACTGCTACCACCCAATGCTGTGCTTGAATTGTCCCATACACAATGCATTCCTATTCCAGGCACTGCAGTTTATGCTCTAATCAGCCACAACATGTCAGGTTCGAGAGATCCTGCAGCACAAGGCATCAAAATATATTCATGTCAACAATGAATAAATGCTATAGATCAGAACTTAAACTGCCAATTGTTCTATATAAATCAACACAAAACTACAGCAGGAAATAAATTATGAAGAGATTCCCCTTAACACATTCACTACAGAAGGCACCATTAGAATTGTCGCTCCTGGATCAGATAAACCACATTGTACAACAATCTGCCTATCATTAACTGTGTTCCCTAATTTGTTCGAAGCAATTCCACTCTACATCAATATAGCACTTAATTTTCTTCTGCTGCACAGCTTCAAATAAGAAAGAATCCAGTCACAATCAATTGTTAAGGGAAAAGTCCAACAAGTCTGATTCTGAATGCAGCCCACAACCCAAGTATTATTGATATCAGACATGGCTCAGTGGTAGCATTCTCACATCTAAGTCTGAAGATTTGACTTCAAACCCCACTTGAGATACTTGGCATATAATTCTGGCACATTTCAGTGCAGTACCAAGGCATTCTCAGAGGTCTTGAGTTACTAAAGATTAAATCTTAAACAGAGGCCCCATCTGTCTTCTCAAGCAGACATAAAAGATGCAATGGCACGGTTTCAAAGAAGAAAATAGTTCTACCAGTATCTTTGCCAATAGCTCCTGTCTCTCAATCAACATCATTAAACTAAATCAACTGGTCATTATAGCATTGTTGAATATCGGAACTTATTGTGATCTTCCTATCGTTCCACAATAGCTACAATTCAAAAATAGTTCATTGGCTATAAACCACTTTGGGATATCTTAAAAAAAACTTGCAATTATAAAGCAATTTTCACAGTCTCAGGATACCTCAAAATACTTGCATTAAATGCATTAACACTAATGATCTACCAAAGGGCAGGTCCCAGAATAATTTCGCCACACTGCCATTTGCCTTCCACTTCAATTGGTCAGAATTTCAACTTCAAGTTGTCCAACATCATTATTTTCTTATTTCCACTACGTCTAAATCCTTTTAATCTTTGTTCAATCATCACCTTCAGCAAGTTCTCATGCCTCCAAATGTGGCCAATTCAACCATTTCTTTTTCTTGATGATAGCTATTAATTATATTATCTCCTTCATTATCTAGAGAAGTTCGTTGTTGCTCTTGTATTCTCTCTGACTGACCTGCTCCATCCTTAATAGAATCACTTTTTACAAAATTCTAATTTGTGGATACTTGCTTTTTTCAAGGTTCATGTTTCAGCCCCATACACTCTCAATCACAGTCTCGATGATTCTTTTCTGAAGATCTCTACTCATTCTTACAATGAAGAATACTTTGGAGAATGTATTCCTTGTATTTGTTATATCTGATTACTCTTTGACCAGAACCATCTTCTGACAAGTTACTTTCCAGGTATTTAAAATTGTGGTATCTCTTACAGTTCTTGATTATTCATCTTCAACTCTATATTTCCAACAATTCTTTCAATTTTCATAACAGTTGCCTATTTACATTAATTTTCATTCTTTAAGTTTTCACAAATGGATAGATAGTATGAAATGGAATATGTAGATGTATGTTGTGCTAACTATAAGGGCTGGGTCATCTGCATATCTTGCTACTTCATCAACTGACTCCAGCTTTGACACCTTTTCTGTATTTCACCGAGCACTCCTTTTATCATGGTTCGTACATATATTTTAAAGAGCAAAGGTGATAAAAGATGCCTTGTTTCAACCCATGCCAGAATACATCAAAGTTAGCTTCATCATATATTGTAGCAGTCTGTAGCAGAGTTCAAGATAATATTTTATCTCTCCAATCAACTCACGTTGCCTCTAGCACTTGTCCCACTTTTATCAGTTTAGCTGGTTAAAAGATTTTGCATAATCCACAAAACAAATGTACATTACTTGAGTATTTCCTCTTGCCTCTCTCATTTAAAACTCCCACCACTGCTTCTCCTCGCTAGCCTCTCTAATTCAATCACCTTTCCTAAAGCCAATTTGACCACAGCCAAACTTAATGGCTTGCTTCAGTTTCCAGTCTGGTTGCTAGGACCTTGAACATTGTAGTCAATGTCTTTGTAGTCAAGATCATTTTATGATAGTCTTCACATTTAGTGGTTATTTACTTTCTCTCCAATGGGATCAATGTGGTTTTCAAAGTCTTTTGGCAATTCACTCATTGCCTACATCCCATCAGACAAATTATTAAGTTCTCTTGTTGCTTCCTGTCCAATTTTTAAAATATAATTTGTGCAGATATTTTTTATATCCTTCTGATTTTGCTGGCTTCAGTTCTTCTAAATGTTTCACATTTCAGAAGATCAGGGCCTTAATCATCCTAGGAAATGTCTACATGCTCTCCTTCTAGACTGGTTAGCCTGCCAAGCTGTACTTCCTCAGGAACTATAAGCAGTATATTATCACAATGACCAAATCTTCTCTATGCTTGCTTACCTCTCCTTCTCGTCAATTCCTTTACCTTCTCGTAAGGAGTCCATTCTTCCTTTTTTGACCCAGTGAGAATGAAGGAACAGCAATATATTTCCAAGTCAGGATGGTAAGTGGCTTGGAGGGGAACTTGCAGGCGGTGGTGTTCCCGTGGTTCTGCTGCTCTGGTCCTTGCAGTCATGGGTTGAGAAGTTGATGGCTAAGGAACATTTCTGAGTTGCTGCAGTGTACTTGCAGGTGGAATATGCTGATGCCAATGTGCATCAATGGTGAAGCAAATGAATCTTGGTGGAAGGGGTGGCAAACAAGTGGACTTCGTTATTCTGGAAAGTGTCACGCTTCTAAAGTTCTGTTGGAGCTGTTCCCATTCAGGCAAGTGGAGAGAATTCCAACAGAGCTCTGATCTGCAGCTTACAGATGGTGGACAGGTACTGGGAAGACAGATGGCAAGTTACTCACTGTAGAATTCCTTGCCTTAGATCTTGTCATGTAGCTACAGCATTCAAATGACTAGCCCAATTCAGGTTCTGGGATTGTAACCCTCAGGTTGTTGATGGTAGGTAATTCAGCTATGAAAATGGAATACAATGTCATGGGGAGATGGTTTGATTCTTTCTTGTTGGTTATGGTCATTATCTGGAATTCGTGAGACATAAATGTTACAGGATACTTATCCATCCAAACCCGGATGTGGACCAAGTCTTCCTGCATATGGACATGGGTTGCTTGAGAGTTTGAAGAGTTGCAAATTGTAAAATAATTAATATCGATCCCACTTCTGACCTTATAATGGAGAGAATATCATTGATGAAATAATTAAAGATGCTTGTGTCCAGGACACAGCCTGTGTAACTCTTGCACTGATATCTTGGGCCAGTGGTGACTGTCCTCTGGCACCACAGGTTGTGGTAAGTATGATTCCAACCAGCAGAATACTTCAGCCTCGTCATTTGCACTAATGTGCTGTACTCTTCCATCATTGGAGGCTGGGATATTTTTTGAATATGTTAATTCTTAAAAACTGGACAATTGGCGATAGCAAATATTGTCAATCTCCAGTTTCCCTCAGGTGGTGGAAAAACAAATGATGGGCTCAACCTCTCAGCCACTTCAAAGGGCAGATAAGAGTCAACCATGTTGCTAATGGACAGAACACCATTTAGGCCAGAATGGGTAAGGGCAAAGGACTTAAGTGAGATAGTTGGGTTTTTACAACAATCCTACAGATTCATGACATTTTGCTGATAGCACGTTTGTAATGGTGCCAATCACTCAACAATCTCCTACAGCCTTTTCTGCTGGGCAGAAGATACCGAAGCTTGAATACACGCACCGGCAGGTTCAGGAACAGCTTCTTCCTAGCCATTATTAGGCTTCTGAATGGACACCCTCTTATTTATTTCTCAGTCCCCTTCCCCCGTCACATTCCTGATGAAGGGCTTATACCCGAAATATTGATTCTCCTGCTCCTTGGATGCTGCCTGACCTGCTGTGCTTTTCCAGCGCCACACATTTTGACTGCTGAATGGACTCTCTAACTTCAAACAACGTTGATCTTGCTAAGGTTGAACTTGGCCTAGCGCACATCCTGTGTGACGCAACCTGTATGCCTATGTTTTTTTTCATCCTATGATCAGTGTGTCCTTGCTTACTATGATCTGCCTGTACTGCCCGGAAACAAAGCGTTTCACTGTACTTAGGTACATACGACAATAAATAAATCGAATCAAATTGAATCTGTGTTCAGGGAGAGAGCTGGTGATGTAAATTTATTTTTCTTCACTATTCCTTTCCTCTCTTCCTTTCCTCTCTTCTCTGTCTCACCTTTGCAATTCCCTTCTCTCCCTGTTTCTTCAGACTCCTTTCACATTTTCATTCTAGTCTTAGCTGGATCTACTGGTTTCTTCAACCCTCCCTATCCTTCCCATTTCATGCAACAGTCATTCTAATCCAAAGGGAGAGAACAGAAAGAAATGCCATGCAGAAATTGCAAGGAAAAATATGATAGTACAGATGAAGTAAAGAAGCACCCAGAAGGGCACAAACCCATCCATGGCTGTGTATGCAGAAATCTGTGATGTTGGCAATACAAGCTGAGAAAACTGTCGAACATATGGGATCCTTGGCTTTGTAAACAGTGTTAAACAAATCACTGGTTAAACCCCAGCTGAAGCACTGCGTCCAATTCTGGTACTAAACATTGATGGAGGATGTTTAGGCATTATAAAGGTCACGGGGGAGATTTACTAGAATGGTATCAGAGATGCGTGACTTCAGTTATCAGATAAAAGAGAGAAGTTGGGGTTCTTTTCCAGGCTCTCCATTTCCTCTTAAAGGACAGAAGGTTAAGGTTTGCTCTCCAGTCAGAAGATGATGACTAGGCAGACAGTGCTGGAGTCTGCAAAACAGATGTGCTGCTTTGATACTGTAGAGAGGATTGGCTTCACTAGGGAGAGCAGCAACAGCCAAATTCATTACATGGTTGGCTCTGCTGCACTAGGTAGGAGTAAAACATGGGAATATGAAAGTTATAGTGGATTCAATTGTAAGGGGAATGGACAGACCTTTCTGAGTTGCAAACAAGACTCTAAGGTGGAACATTGCCTTCCTGGTATTAGCATCAAGGATCTCTCGGAGCAGCTACAGGACATTCTGGAGAATGAGGGTGAACAGCAGTAGTTGAGGTACAAATGTGAAGGGTTTAAAATAATGATGAGGTCTTAAAAACAGAATACAGGGAGTTAGGAAGTTGAAATAATTCCATTGAGACTCGTATCCCATCGCCAAGTTTCCCTTTATTTACATGAGGAGAGTCCTTAACACTGATCCAACTCCAGAGACACTTCTCAGAGTGATATGGGGGAATTTCAGCGATGAGAAAAGGTTGGCTAGACTGGGACACAAGGTTGAGGGGTGGGGGGGGGCACGGGGGCAGGGTTTAAAAGACATGTGCGAGGCACATTTTTAACACAAAAAAGTGTTTGAATTCCTAGAACGCATTGCCAGAAGAAGTGGTAGAAGCATACACAATACCAGCATTTCAGAAACACCTGGATGAATACATGAATAGGAAGGGAATAGTGGGTTATGGATCCTATAAGTGAAGACAGTTTTAGTATAGAAAGGCAAAATACATAGGTGCAGGCTTGGAGGAATGAAGGGCCTGTTCCTATGCTGTAATGTTCTTTGTTCTTTTGAGCAGGATGTCTCATAATCCTATTCTTATCTGTCAGTCAGGGCTCCCTGATCCCTAAAGTAGTAACTTGAAAAGCAAGACTTCTAAGGTTACGATCTCAGGCTTATGACCAGTGCCATGTTCTAGTCAGAGTAGGAATAGCAGGGTCTAGCAGATGAATACATGGTTGAAGAGATGGTGCGAGTGGGAGGATTGCATTTTTCAGTGAGATTGATTCTGCAGAAGGTGGGGCCAGTATAGACTGGATGGGTTACATCTGGGCAGGATTGGGACTGATGCTGTAAGAGAATATTTGCTAGAGTAGTTGGGGATGTTTTATATAAAATGGCAAGTGTTGGGATCCGAAGAGTCAGAGGAAGATGAATTAAGGACAAGAGCAAAAGACAGCAAGGGGAAGAAAAAAAAGGGTAAAGAAATCAAGAGCCAGGATCATATAAGGACACAGTAAAAATAATGGGAAAGGGACAAATAATGTTAAAAACAAGAGCCTTAAGACTTTGTGTACTAATGTACAGAGCATTTGCCATAAAGTGGATGAATTAGTCACAAATGGTTGAAAACAAGTATGATTAGACAGAATTATGGAGACATGGCTGCAAGGTGATGAGGGATAGAACTAAATATCCAGGAGCATTCAGTATTTAGGAAGGATAGACAAAAAAAGAAAAGACTGTGTATGTGCATTACTGGTTAAAGGGAAAATGAACACAATAGTGAGGAAGGATATTAGTTCTAGTGATGTGGAATCTCAATGGGTAGAGCTGAGAAACACCAAAGGACAAAGGGGTGTTGAATGTAGACCCCATCCCTCTCAAAGCAGAGGAGTAATGTCAAGAGTAGCAATAAATAGGAAATTTCAATATGCACGTAATTAATGAACATAAGTAATTATGGGTGACTTTAATCTGCATATAGATTAGGCAAATCAAATTAGTAACAACACTATAGTGGATGAATTCCTGGAGTGTATACAGAATGGGTTTCTAGACCAATATTGAGGAGCCAACTTGAGACCAATTCATCCAAGACTGGGTATGGTGTAATGAGAAAGGGGTAGCATTTTGGCTGTGTGAGGACCTTTGAGATGACAGAGGTGCGAGTTGGCTATGATAGATTGGGGAACGTTACTGAAAGGGATGTTACTGGAAAGGCAATGGGAAACATTCAAAAAGCACATGGGTGAACTGCAACAATTGTTCATTTGTGTATGGCGGAAAAGTAAAATGGGAAAGATTGCCGAATCATGGCTTACATGGGAAATTTGGGATAGTATTAGATGCAAAAATAAGGCATACAAATTGGCAAGAAAATAAAACAGATCTAAGACATGGAAGCAGTTTAGAATTCAGCAAATGAGGACAAAAAGAATTGATTAAGAAAGAATTAATAATTGAATATTTGGAAACAGTGGCAGAATTAGACAGAATCAACGTTAATTTACGAAAGGAAAATTGTGCTTTACAAATCTACTAGAGTTCTTTGAGGATGTAACAGAGTTGATGTAGGAGGAATAGTGGAGGTGAACTTTCAGAAGGCTTTCGATAAAGTCCCACATAAAAGATTAGTGTATAAAATTAAAGCATATGGGATTGGGTCGGTATATTGAGATGAACCGAAAACTGTTTGGCAGACAGGGAAAAACAAGAGTAGGAATGAATAGGTCTTTTTCTAAATGGCAGGTAGTGACTTGTAGGGTACTTCAGGGATCAGTGCTAGGACCTCAGCTATTCACAATATATATTTGAGATTTGGATGAAAGAACTAAATGTAATATCTTCAAAGCTGGGTGGGGCAGTGAACTGTAAGGAGGATGCAGAGATGCTTCAATGTGATTTGGACAAGTTGAATGAGTGCACAAATGCATGACAGATTAAGTATAATTTGGATAAATGTAAGTTATCCACTATGGTAGCAAAAGCAGGAAGACAGATTATGTAAATGGTTATACACATTGAAAGGAGGGAACGTACAATGAGACTTGTGTGTTCCCATACATCAGCCACTGAAGGTAAGCATGCAGGTATGGCAGGCTGCAAAGAACGCAATTGGTATGGAGGCCTTGATAGTGAGAAGCTTTGAGTACGACAGCAGGATGGCCGTGCTGCACTTGTATAGGGCCTTGGTGAGACCTCACCTGGAATATTATGCACAGTTTTGGTCTCCTTATCTGAGGAAGGATGTTCTTGCTACATAAACCTTTGCAGCAAACGTTTATCAGACTAAGTTCTGGGATGGCATGACTGACGTTTGAGGAGAATTGTTTAGGATTATATTCACCAAAGTTTGGAAGAATGAGGAGAAGCCAACAAAATTCTAATGGGTCTAGACACGGTAGATGCAGGAACGATGCTCCTGATGGTGGGAGATTAAGAACCAGGGGTTACAGTCAAAAGTATATCAGGTAAACAATTAATGAATAAGTTCAGGAGAAATTTCTTCACATGGTGGAGAAGGCTCAAAGGGCCAAATGGCCTACTCCTGCTCCTGTTTTCGATGTTCTAAGCTTCTAAAAATATTCAAAATCGTGCTAGGTTTACATAGAAAGTTTTTTACAGAAGTATTTCACAGGATGTAGCATTGCTATCTAGGTCAATATTCGTTGATCTTTACTAACTGCCCTTGAGAAGATGGTAAGCCATCTTCTTGAATGCTGCATTCCACATGGTACCCCTAGAATGCTATTCGGTAGGGAGTTCCAGTGACAGTGAAGGAGTGGCACTGTAGTTCTAAGCAGGCTGATGTGCACCTTAGAAAGGAACTTGCAGGTGGTGGTGTTCCCATGCATCTGCTGCCCATGTCCTTCTACATGGGTTTGAGAAGTGCTGCTTGAGGAACATTGGTGAGTTGCTGTGTTACCTCTTACATGTGGTACACACTGCTGCAACTGTGTGATGCTGGTGGAGGGGAGTACATTTTTAATGTGGTGGTTTGGATGCCAATTAAGCTGCTTTGTTGTTAAGCTTCTCTACTATGATTGGAACTGCAATCAGCCAACCAAGTGCAGAGTAGGCCATCACACTTGTGTCACATAGATGAGCTTTGGGGCAACAGATAATGAGTTACTTGCTGTAAAATTTCCAGCCTCTGATCTGCTCTCGCAACCATGATATTTATATAACTGGTCCAATTCAACTTCTGGTCAATGCTAGCTCCTAGCATGCTAATTGTGGGAAATAAATGGGTGAATTCAGTGATGGTAATGCCATTAAATGTCTTTAGTTGGAGATGAGTATTGACTGCCACTTGAGTGGCAAGTAACATTCACACCATGCATCAACACAAAGCACACGTTGCTCATGTTTTGTGTGGACATTGATGGTTTCAGGCAGTTAATCCTGAACAATTTGAGGAGCCTAGAATGATGCTGAACACTGCAATCAATAGCACACATATCCACTTCAAACTTTATGATAGCCAAAATGTATAAGCCAAAGACACAGCCCTGAGGAACTCCTGCAATGATATCGGAGGACCTAGATAATTGACATTTAACAGACATTCCTTCATGCCAGGCATGACTGTAACTATTAGAGAGTTTTCCCTTTGTTTCAGGGAATCAAGGGTTATTTGGAAAAGACAGCAAAGTGGAGTTAAGTAATATCAGCGCAAACATAGAGCCATAGGGTTACACAGCATGAAAACAGACTCTTCGGACCAACCAGTTCATGCCAAACATAATCCCAAACTAATCCCACCTGCCTGCTTTTGGCTCATATCCTTCCAAATATATCCTATTCATGTACTTATTCAAATGTCTTTTAAATGTTGTAACCATATCCACATCCACCACTTCCTCAGGAAGTTCACTCCACATGTGAAGTGAATGGATCAGATGGGCCAATGGACCGAGGAATGGTAGATGGAGTTTAATTTAGACAAATGTGAGGTGCTGCGTTTTAGAAAGGCAAATCAGGGCAAATCTGGGTAAGGTCCTGGGGAGTGTTGGTGAACAAAGAAGCCTTGAAGTGCAGGTTCATATTTCCTTGAAAGTGGAGTCCCAAGTAGACAGGATAGTGAAGAATGCATTTGGTATGCTTGCCTTTATTGGTCAGCACATTGATTACAGGAGTTAGGAGGTCATGTTGTGGCTGTATAGGATATTGGTTAGGCCACCTTTGAAATTCTCTGTGCAATTCTGGTCTCCAATGTATACAATGGATGTTGTGAAATTTGAAAGGCTTCAGTAAAGATTTACAAGGATGTTGCCAGGGTTGGATGGTTTGAACTATTGGGAGAGGTTGAATAGACTCAGGCTGTTTTCCCTGGAGCGTCGGAGGCCGAGGGGTGACCTTATAGAGGTTTACAAAATGAGGGGAATGGAGAGGGTGAATAGTCAAGGTCTTTTCCCCGGGGTGGGGAGTCCAAAACTAGAGGGCACAAATTTAAGGTTAGAGGAAAAAAACTTATAAGGGACCAAAGGGGCAACCTTTTCATGCAGAGGGTGGTCCGTGTATGGAATGAGTTGCCAGAGGAAGTAAAGGAGGCTGGTACAATTACAACATTTAAAAAGCATCTGGATAGGTATATGAATGGGAAGGGTTTGGAGGGATATGGGCCGGGTGCTGACAAATGGGACTAGATTAATTTAGGATATCTGGTCAGCATGGACAAGTTGGACTGAAGGGTCTGTTTCCATGCTGTACTGCTCTATGATCTCACTGAATATTGGAGTGGACTCTATGGGCTGAATGACCTAGTTCTGCTCCTATTTTCCATGCTTCTAAAGATATTCAAAATCATGGTGTTTCCCATTAACTTCAGTTTTGCTTGGATTTTTTTCGTATCAAGGACAGTTAACCTCACCTCACCTCTTGAATTCAGGTGGTGTGTTCATATTTGGACCACGTAATGAGAACTGGAGCTAAGTGGCCCTGGTGGAATGTAAACAGAATGTCATTTTTCAGGTTATTACTGCACTGGTTTTGTGTGATAGCACTGCCAATGACCCCTTCCATCACCTTGCTGACATTCAAGAGTAGACTGATGGGACAGTAATTGGCTGTGTGGAATTGTTCTCTTTTGTGTGTTCAGGACATACCTGGGCAATTTAATACATTGATGGGTAGATGCCAGGAGTGTCAGTTTACTGGAAGAGCTTGACTGTTAGGGAGATAGTTCTAGAGCACAAGTCTTCAATACTATTGCCAAAATATTGTTGGGGACAATATCCTTTGCCTTCAGTTATTTCTTGATAGCACATGGAATGAATCAAATGAGCTGAAGATTAATATCTGTGATGTTGAGGAGCTGTCCTAGATGGATCATCCACTTGATACTTCTGACTGAATATGGTTGTGAATGCTTTACTCTGGTCTTTTGCACTTACATGCTGGGTTACTTCATCATTGAGAAGGGGGATATTTGTGCAGCCTCTTCCTCCAGTGAATTTTTTAGTTGTCCACCACCATTCAGTGCTAGATACAGCAGGACTACAAAGCTTTTATCTGATCTATTGGTTAAGCGATCAGTTCATAGAATCATAGAAGTTATCTTTATCTACTGGATGCTGCCTCCACTATATGGCATAGAAGTAATCCTGTGCTGAATCATCATCAGGTTGATCCTTCATTTTTAGGAATGTGTGGTGCTTCTCCTGTCTCCTGCCCTCTTCATTGATCAAGCACTGATCGCCGAGCCTGATTGTAATGTTGGACAGCATGATAATCTGTACCTCATGGTCCAGTGTGTGACAGAATGCAATTGTCTTGGTTCTGATTGCCCACAGCCCCTCATGAATGCCAATTTTGAGTTGTCAGATCTGTTCTAAGTTTATCTTATTTAGTACAGTAATAACATCACATGAAGACAAGATTTTGATTGGGCTGTTAATCTGGTCCAATCAGGGAGTCCTGACTAACAGATAAAAAGGGAGTATCAGAGATAATGACAATCTGGTGCCTGATTCTGTTTGAGGCAGCACTATAATCAAGGGCTGTTCATGTGCAAATAAAGGGCAACTTTGTGATGGGATATTGTCCTCTGTAGAGTTATTTAGGGGAAGAAGACTTCTTTTTTTCCCCACAAGTTATGATTATCTGGAATGCACTACCTAAAAAAGGTGGTTGAAATAGATTTGAAAATGATCTTCAAAACGGAATTAGATAAATCTACACAGATGAAAATATCCAGAATGCTGAAAAAGGGCAACAGAGTAGGATTAATTGGATTTTCCTTGTTCTTTCCTGGGATGCAACTATCACCAGCACATCCCTAAATAGCTCTACTAACAGCCAGCACAGGCACTTTGCACATAGTGCATTCCTTCTGTATTATATCAATTTAGAAATCCATACACAAGAATTTAAAAATATATTGAAATAATTTCCCATTCATTTTTTCTTCCAAGTTGCTCAGTGCAATCTCCAGACAGTATTTCTTGCATTAGACAAGATGCCAGGACATTCTTGGAGAGTTGGCAGCCCAAGCACGGACAGAACATGATCAGGATGCCTTGTGTTTACTGAGATTATAAAAAATTCAATAACCATTTACTGAACTCAACATGAATACTGAAAGTTTCAGTTTTCTCCTTGTATTATTCCCTGCCCAGAGGCAATGAAATGCTATCATTAATTACATCTGACTGAACATCCAGAATACATTCTGCACATGTTGCTAGAAGTTATATCTGATGTTTATGGAGCTGGAAGATTGTTATGCTAATCTGTAATAATCACTGTGGAGATCTCCTTCAGCTGCCAACAATAGTTTTATATTCAAATTCCCTTTAGCGCAATTCAAAATGCAACAGGACAACTGCCTTTTAGGACTTATACCATTTTCAAATCCAGAAAGCCAGGTGGTGAAAGATAGGATTGGAACCATTCTTTACATGGTTTTACTTTTACTTAGAGTGAAATGTTACAAACATACATCTAAATTGATCACACTACAGTTTCAATAACATCTCTTTATATTTGCTCAAGTGAAACCCCAATTACTGCCCAATTCTTACACTCCGTTGAATGCAATTACTATGCAATTAACACAATTTTAGAAACAGAAATTTGCCGTTGACTCAATGTTCCTTTAACAAGAAATGGGAAACTTGGGAGTCGCTGTGACAAGAAGTTGGGAGAAGCTACAATAAAAAACATGGAACCTCATAAAGACTGCAGACAGCAATAAAGCTGGTACAGTGCTTTCTTCCTATTGGTTGAGTTTGTTCCTTCTGTCACCAAAACGGTAAGCCTGTCCTATCTATTAGGTAATTAATTGTGCTCACGAACAGTGTAACAAGCTATGTGTTCCTTCATGATCAAATTTGTGCAATTGGAGATGACATTCTGAAGTCAGCAACTAATACTAAGTGGTTTGGTGTTTTTTTTTCTGAAATTAACTTCTGATAGCTCTGTGACTATAGCAGGAAGACAATGGATTATTTAAGTGTGATTAACAAAGTATCCACCTCACTGGAAGTGTGCGCTATCTAACTCCTACAGAAATAATCAGCAAGCATTTCTAATTTCTAAATACTTCTCAAAAATTTGAGAGTGATGCTTCACAACCAAGATGGGCCTGAATAAATGAAATTGATGATATGGACTTGATGCAATCAAGTTTAGTTTGTGGAGCCATGAGTGGCCTCAATCTATTTTAAGTCTAAGTCTTGACTCTGGATGGCAGAACTTAAAAAAGCTGCGAGCAATAGAAGATGTTCTGAGGAAGGCATGTTTAATTTGAGCTCCATGGTTACAAGAGTACAGAGGCAAAACAATTTTCAGTCCAGCAATTATTGAAAAGTTTTTCTTACAGTTTAAATTGACAGACAGGTCTAAATATTTAAGTATATGCCGACGGTGGAGAACCCCATCAATGACAAAATATGATGGAAAATCATCCTCTGGCAGCCTGAAAGTTAATCTAAACAAAAAACAGATGCTAGAGTCACCATGGAGTTTCATGCAACCTTTTTCACCTAACCAGAGATTTATGGATATTGAAGATATATATTCTGAATATTTAATGATTTGGAGACACTGGTGTTGGAGTGGGGTGTACAAAGTTAAAAATCACACAACACCAGGTTATAATCCAACAGGTTTAATTGGTGGTTGTGATGAAGGAGCGTCGCTCCGAAAGCTAGTGTGCTTCCAATTAAACCTGTTGGACTATAACCTGGTGTTGTGGAATATTTAATGGCTTTCTAATGATACGTTTGCCTTTAACAGTGAAATAATAAAGGATAATCATTATAAAATTGTGGACGCTTTTATTCTTTGCATCAGTCCCTGCATAAAACATCTAAACTGATTTAGTTTCTTCCTTTTATTAATTTTGGAATCCTCAAAAGATTTTCTTTCAAAACACCAACTAATACTGTGCATGACAAATTCTGGCACTTAAATAATTCTCACAGCAACATGATTTCTACGCATCAAATTTGATTAACTTGTGTGCTGAGCACTACAAAGGGATTCATCAATTTTGTTCTGAAGCCCCAAGCTTTCACATCAAGATAAAAAGATAGCAATAAATCAATCCAAAACTCAAGTTCTATAAACTTGAGAAGACATGATGCCAGTTCCAAGTAGATAAGTCCTTCTTCAGCATGTTAAACAATTGTCTCTCACCTCTTGATATGTGCAGCATCACACTGTAATAATGCTAAGCCCACAGTGCTACAAAGTCCAAATGTTATATTATCTATCTAGTGCATGTGAAGACCTAGCATGGAAAAAGCTTCTGTAAACCTTCAGACCTGAAACCAATGGTCTATACATATAGGTACAGCTTCCTGCCTGAAAATGACTCTTGCTAACCCTCTCTAGATTGCGTAGTTGTTGGCTGTCACTCATTTTTCACTGGCCTGCCACTTATCACGACAAACATGCCAACCTACTCAGTAGTCACATTCTAACTACTGACCCTTTGCAAGAAACAGCATTATACATGCTACATTGTAATAAACAGATCTCTCATCAGAGCTGGTATATAGCCCTAGCAATTACTGATGTCATTTGCACACTGATGTATTCCAAAACATACTTTTTGTTAGAAGTGCCAATGAGTCACATTTCTAAAAGAGATGATAAATGATTAGCAGAGGGAACTGAGAAATAACCTGATATAGATTTTTGTTTTAAATTGTGAAGAGGTCTGATGTGGTGTAAACACGATACTTCTTGTGGGTAAGAGATGGAAGTGTCCAAAACTAGAGGTAATTATAGCAGCTACTCACCATAAATCTAATCAGACCATAACTCTAATAAAGGAGTTCAGGAGAAATGTTTTTTATCCAGATAGTGATCAAACAATTAGCATAGTGTCAAGAGTCAGCTATGTTGTTGTGGTTCTGTTTGCCGAGCTGGAAGTTTTTGTTGCAAACGTTTCGTCCCCTGGCTAGGCGACATCATCAGTGCTTGGGAGCCTCCTGCGAAGCGCTTCTTTGATGTTTCCTCCAGTGTTTATAATGGTCTGTCCCTGCCGCTTCCGGTTGTCAGTTTCAGCTGTCCGCTGTAGTGGTTGGTATATTGGGTCCAGGTCGATGTGTTTGTTGATGGAGTTTGTGGATGAATGCCATGCCTCTAGGAATTCCCTGGCTGTTCTCTGTCTGGCTTGCCCTATGATAGTAGTGTTGTCCCAGTCGAATTCATGTTGCTTGTCTGCATCAACTAGCCACGAAACGACACGACCAGCTATCCTTAGTAGCCACACACGCAGACAACAAGCAACATGAATTCGCCTGGGACAACACTACTATCATAGGGCAAGCCAGACAGAGAACAGCCAGGGAATTCCTAGAGGCATGGCATTCATCCACAAACTCCATCAACAAACACATCGACCTGGACCCAATATACCAATCACTACAGCGGGCAGCTGAAACTGACAACCGGAAGCGGCAGGGACAGACCACTATAAACATCGGAGGAAACATCAAAGAAGCGCTTCGCAGGAGGCTCCCAAGCACTGATGATGTCGCCTAGCCAGGGGACGAAACGTTTGCAACAAAAACTTCCAGCTCGGCGAACAGAACCACAACAACGAGTACCCGAGCTACAAATCTTCGCACAAACTTTGGTCAGCTATGTGTCAGTATCCAAGGCAAAAGAAATAAAATAGTATGCCAAAAAAGCAAGGTCCCATAAAGTGGAATAAGATCATGTAAGACAAGTAACTCCAACATCGATCAAATGCACCAAATGGCCTGGCTCTATGGTGCAAGTAATTGAATTTTATTGTATTCAGCACAGTGACCAAAGTTGCTCTGGTACAAGACAATACAAATTTTGTTAAGTAAGCAAATTATGCAAATAAAATGCATCTGAACTGCAGAGATACAGCCAGTGGTTTAACCAAATTACATACACAATTCCCTCAGGCATGCTCCACCATTCAATTAGGTCCCAGCTAATCTGCATTTCATCTCCAATTACTCTCAATACCATAACATAAGAAAGTCTATCGACCTCACCTTTGAAGGCTCCCATGCTGTAGGATTCAGAGCCTCTTGGAGGATAGAATTCCAAATTACCACAAAACCTTTATGTGGAACTGTCCAGCTTCCACTTGCCTTGTTTGAATTTTAACACTGATTCAATGATTCCCATTTCTGAGGAAACAATTTCTCTGTATCTGTCCAATTTAATCCTTTTTTTCCTTTCAAATACTTTGATTGAGAATTCACAAAATCCCTACAAGTGTGGAAGCAGGACATTTGGCCCATTGAGCCGACACCACCCCTCTGCACAGTATCCCACCCAGACCATCCCTCACCCTATCCTTGTAACCCTGCATTTCTCATGATCAATCCACCTATGCTTGCACATCCTCGGACTGTGGAAGGAAATGGGAGTACCCAGAGGATACTAGCACAAGGAGAAGGTGCAAACTCCATATAGACAATTGCCACAGGCTGGAATTGAACCCAGTGTCCTGGCGCTGTGAGGCAGCAGTGCTAACCACTGAGCCCAATTAGTTTAGAAGGGAATATCAGCCAAGTTTATGAAAGACATCCTCATAATTTAACTTTCTAATCTCCAAGATTTTTCTGGTGAACTTAGTCTGCATGGCTTCCCATGTATTGTTTTGGAATTGTGCTGCCTGAACAATGAATAGTGTATTTAAGATAGGATTTGCCAAGACACTGGAAAATGTATAATCTCCCTGTTGTTGTACTCCAGATCCATGTACTATGGCAGCAGTCATCAGTACAAAGATCTGAGATGCCTACTGTGACTACAAATAAGACTGAGTGACAGGTCTTACCCGAATGTAAGCATCTTGATGGTGCTTCGCAAAGTACAGCATATTGTCAAGGGCCAGCATCCCAGGTGGAGTCTCGGTAAAATCCATGGCTGGATTTACATGATTCTAGATTGAAAGAAGCAAAAAAAAGTTTACAAACAGCATTCCAGTTAACAAGTAGCTTGCTTCTGTCTTGACCGTCAGTGGACACACCAAAAGCTAAGCAGATCAATATGATTACGCCGGTCAGGTAGGCTACATTCATGTGCAAATCATTGAACCTGAAAGCACCAGGGCAGGCCATTTGTCCATTATTTCTACGTCACCTCTTCAATTGTGCTATTTGGTTGTGTCCCAACTCACTGCTCTTTCCGAAGAGCCCTGCAAGTGTTTCCCTTCAAATGCTAATCTAATTCGTTTTTGGAAGTTATTATTGAAGCTGTTTACATTACCTCTCATACAAAATACTCCAGATCATGCAAGCTGGATGTGTAAATATTTGCTTCTCATTTCCATATTTCAAACCCTCTGAAAGAAAGCCCTGGTTCATGATTTATCAAGGAAAATTTTCTAAGTTTATAAACAATACAGGAGAAGAAACGCCAGCAAGTTAGGCGGTTTCTAATCCAATCTCCGCAACCAGTGAATAATGGTCCCAGGGAACACAGTGACAGTTTTATGCTAAGGACTAGTTAACTGTGGGCCAAAGTTTCTGGTCTAGAGATTGCATTATATAAGAGTTGGGCAACAATTAATGACCGTCATAGTCAGTGTGATCTCCGGATTAATCTCAGTCACTTAGAGGGAGTAAAGAAGGATTTGCTTGATTCTACCTACTGTAATTCTCCAAGTCTTTGATCTGGATTTGTGCCTCTCCAATTGCACCAAAAGACTAGGGACTCTTTTGACTTAATGCATAATGTATCACAGCTGTACACAACAGGTTGGCTTGACTCTTTAGCATATCGCTGTCCATGCCGTGTGTTGATAAAGGTCATTCCAAACAAAATTCATATAAGACGCAAAATGTCAACTCAGTTTTTCTCTCCACAGATGCTACCAGACCTGCTGAGTTTGTCCAGCACACACTGTTTTGATTTCACTCTTCCTTCCACCTAACTTAAAGCAACCATATGCAAATCATTGTGATTTCTCGAATGAGCTTTGATATTGATGGATAACTACCATGGTTAGCTCAGCAAGAGCAAGAGAAATGCTTTCAGCTCAATCCCATTCACTGGTCACATATTCATTCACTCACCCACTACCACTTCCCCCCTCTCCCCCAACTACTCTCACACACTCCTCCAGCACCCACCCTGTTGCCCACTCTCTTTCACAGTCCTTGCCACTCATTCACTCTCAACCACTAGGTCATGGTCAGTCCATCCTTCACCCATCACCCCATACTCAGCCACCAGTCAGTCATTCCCACCTACCCATTTTCCACAAGGCGACAAGACATAGGAGTGAAAGTAAGGCCATTCGGCCCATCGAATCCACTCCACCATTCAATCATGGCTGATGGGCATTTCAACTCCACTTACCCGCACTCTTCCCATAGCCCTTAATTCCTTGCGAGATCAAGAATTTACCAATCTCTGCCTTGAAGACATTCATTGCGCTCCATGGCAATGAATTCCATAGGCCCGCTGCTCTCTGGCTGAAGAAATATCTCCTCATTTCCATTCTAAATTGACCCCCTCTAATTCTAAGGCTGTGCCCAAGGGTCCTAGTCTTCCTGCCTAAAGGAAACAAATTCCCAGTGTCCAGCCTTTCTCAGCCATGCATTGTCTTCTAAGTTTCCATTAGATCTCCTCTCAACCTTCTAAACTCTAATGAATACAATCCCAGGATCCTCAGCTGTTCATCATGTTAGGCCTATAATTCCAGGGATCATCCATGTGAATCTCCGCTGGACATGCTCTAGTGCCAGTATGTCTTTCCTGAGGTGTAGGGCCCAAAATTGGACACAGTATTCTAAATGGGGCCTAACTAGAGCTTTACAAAGTCTCAGAAGCAAATCGCTGCTTTAATATTTCAATCCTCTTGAGATAAATGACAACATTACATTTGCTTTCTTAACCATGGACTCAACCTGCAAATCAAACTTTAGAGAACCCTGGACAAGCACTCCCAGATCCTTTTGCACTTTGGCTTTATGAATTTTTTCACCGTTTAGAAAATAGTACATGCCTGTATTCTTTTTTCCAAAGTGCAAGACCTCGCATTTGCTCACGTTGAATTTCATCAGCCATTTCCTGGACCACTCTCCTAAACTGTCTAAATCTTTCCAGTCACCACTTACTCACTCCTTACCTATCCAACATCCCATTCCCCAAAAATCATTTGTTCGCTCTTCACCCACCCCAGTATCAGTCACTCTGACTTTTATGGACAAAATCTAGCAGTAGAAATGTATAATTACGAAACTTTTGGTCCCGACCGAAGCCAAACCGAGGAAATTTCTCATCTCTGTAGCTATGAGTGCAACATACAGCTAGACATATATGTATAGCTCTGCCTGGGATACTTTATGCAGATAGACAATTACATTAAAATAGTTTTGGTAATTCCCAAGAAGTACTGGGAAAGAAATGCAGTACAGCAAAGTAGAAATTCAGAATCTGAATTCTATATTTAAGAAAGGGTATTGCAAAATGTTATAATGGATAATTTAAAAAACGTCACATGCAGAGTGAAATGGTGGATTCTGTGGACTCTAATTTACTGTAGCAAGGTAGTTGATGGCATCTGTTTATCCTGTTCCTTTAAGTTATTCCATGGCAGATCATTGTAAGTGTGAGCTGATAATCTTACAGGAAAAACAGGGCATCTGGGTCCTGAATGAGCAAACAAGTCACACGTTATTTCCAAATCAGTCCGATTGAACGGATGTGAAAAAAACACTGCATGGACTGAGGAGAAAGTGCAAACTCAGTTCGGGTACCGAGACAGAAACAAAGAGAGGAAGAGAAAACAGGAAGAGGACGCAAGTAAAAACAAATTTAAAAGCATTATATGAAACATGTGCAAAACTTCCAACAATCAAAATACGAAAGAATGAGACTTCATTATTATGAAGGTTAATTCACAAAGTCAGAAAACATAATTGGTAAAAATAATATTTTAATTTGTTCATGGAATTTGGGTGTCACCAGCTAATCCAGCAATTACTGCCCATCCCTAATTGCCCTGGAGAAGACAGTGTTAAGCTATGTTCTTGAACTCTTAGGGTGTAGGGACTGTTACAGAGTGACTTCCAGATTTTGAATCCAGCAACAGTGGAGAAGCAGTGGTATAATGCCACGTCAGGTTGGCGTGCGACTTGGGAGAGAAATCTGCAGGTGACATTGTTCCCATGCATCTACTGCCCTTGACCTTCTAAATGGTAGAGCTTGTGGGTTTGGAAATACGGGCAGAGAGGCCTTGGTGGGTTACTGCAATGCACCTTGCACATAGCACATACTGTTGCCACTGTGCATCGATGGTGAAGACAGTGAACGTTCAATGTTGTGGATAAGGTACCACCACAGTCAAGCAGGCTGTTTTGCCCTGAACGTTATCAAGCATCTTGAGTGCTGTTAGAGTCACATCCATCCAGCAAGTGGGGAGTATTCCATCACATTCCTGACATGTACCCTGTAAATGGTGATCAGGCTTTGTGGAATCAGGAGGTGTATTACACTTACACTAGCATCTGACTTGCTCTTGTAGCCACAGTGTTTGGTTCAGTTCAGTTTCTGGTCACCAGTGACATTGCAACAGTAATGCCATTGAACTTCAAGGCAATATGGTTAGATTTTTCTCTTGTTGGCGATGGTCAGAGATTGAAACTTTTGTGGTGTAAATGTTACTTGCCACTTATCAACAGTTATCACCGAATATTGTCTGGGTTTTGTTGCACATGGACGTAGTCTGCTTCAGTATCTGAGGAAGCATGAATGGTGCACAACATCAGTAAATATCCACATTTCTGAACTTACAATGAATGGAAGATCATTGACGAAGCAGCTGAAGATAGTTGGGCTAAGGATAATCCTTTGAGGAACTACAGCGATGTCTTGGGTTTTTTAAATGATTGACCTCCCACAAACACAACCACATTAATTTCTGCCAGGTTCAACTTCAACCACTGGACAGTTCTCCCTTTGATTCCCATTGACTGCATTTTTGACAGAGCTCCTTGATGCCACAGGCAATCAAATGTGGTCTTAATGTCATGAGCAGTCACTCTCACTCCACTACTAGAGTTGAATACTTTTGTCTATTGCCTTGGCCAAAGCTGTGCAACAGGTACTTTATTGCAAATGCCACTTGAAAGGATTGTGGACAACCCCTTCCATCACTTTGATAAAGTTAAAACTTATTTCATGGGGACTTAGAGAAAACTAACAGGATGTGTTGCAAGTTTAGGTCATATCTACTGCAACCCTTGCCTCCAGCAATTTCACACCATCAATTGCATTTCAACTGTGAGCTGCTATTATCATGAAGCAAACAGGGAAGCTGTGTAACTCAAACAAAAAAAACTTTGAATATCTACTACGCATATTCCTTGCTTAAATTTGTTGTGTGTGAATAATGGGGAGCCCAAAGACCACACTGTTATTCTGTTGGCAACCTCCAAATTACTGAGAACCTTAACCATATGTATGTGGCCAATATTTAAAATATTTTAACAAACAACACAAAAAAAGCATCAATTCATAACTGACCTTGGCTGTTCGTGCTAAATCACCCAGAGAGTCCACCCCCCAATATGTTTTCCAAAATAGCATACTTGTTAGAGATGACCTGTATGAGAGAGCTCACAGTACAAGAGCAGCTAAGTGTACGGTTTCATGTGTAAACTTGGTGTTCTTTTTTATGTAACTCTACAATAGTGAGTAGAGTGGGTTCTTTTTTGATTGTATGTTTTATTGAAATCTGTCTCTTGATTAAATTTTAAAACTATAAAACATAGATACTAAGTTAGCCTCGAACAGTGTTTTTACAACAGTAAGACTGTGCTATTTTCTGGGTCTGTAGATTATTAAGGTGCAAAGATGGCCTTTAGCAGAGTGATGTGCTTTTTTTGTCAGATGTGGGAGAGTAGGGAGAGTTTCCATGTTACTCAGGATTATGTCTGCACTAAGTGTGTTTGGTTGTGAATCCTATCAGATCACATGGATCGGTTGGAGTGGCAGTTAGGAATTGAGGAGTTTACAGGGGCTGGGGGCATGATGGATGGCAATTATAGGACGGGAGAAAAACCGAAGATATAGTCAGATAGATGGGTTACCTCCAGGAAAGTTAGGAGAGGGAGGCAGGTACTGCAGAAGTCTCCTGTGGCTATCCCCATCTCATGCTGTTTTGGAAAACATAGGGGTGATGGACTCTCAGGGGAATGGAACAACCACATTTCTGGTACCAAGATTGGCTTTAATGTAACAAGGGGTACGTCAGGTTCTAAGCAATCGATTATGACAGGGGACTCTCCAGTTAGAGACACTGACAGACATTTCTGCAGCCAACAGCAAGTAATCAGAATGGTGTGTTGCCTCCCTAATGACAGGATCAAGGATGTCTCAGAGAGGGTGCAGAATATTCTCAAAGGGGAAAGGGACCAGCAGGAGGTCATTGTCCACATTGGCACCAATGACATAGGAAAGGATGAGATGCTGAAGGGAGATTATAGAAAGTTAGGGATGAATTTAAAAAGGAGGTCCTCAAGGGTAGTAACATCTGGATAACTCCGAGGAATAGGAGGATAGAGCAGACGAATGCAGGCTGATGAGCTGGTGTAGGGGAGAAGGGTTCACATTTTTGAATCATTGGACTCTCCTCTGGGGTAGGGGTGATCTGTATAAGAAGGATAGATTGCATCTGAATTGGAAGGGGACTATTATTCTGACAGGGAGATTTGCTAGAGCTGCTTGGGAGGATTTAAACTAGTAAGGAGGGGGGGTGGGGTGGGCCCCAGGGAGATAGTGAGGTAAGAGATCAGTCTGAGACTGGTACAATTGGGAAAAGGAGTAAGTCAAACAAACAGTCAGAGCAGGCAGGGACAAAGCACAGAACAAGGTAGGAATGATAAACTACATTTATTTCAATGCAAGAGGACTAACAGGGAAGGCATTAACTCAGGGAATGGTTGGGAATATGGGTCTGGGATATCATAGCAATTACAGAAATGTGGCTCAGGGATGGACAGAACTGGCAGCTTAATGTTCAAGGATACAAATGCTACAGGAAGGATAGAAAGGGGGGCAAGAGAGGACGGGGAGCACAGTTTTTGATAAGGGATAGCATTACAGCTTATTTAGGGATACAGCCAGGGAAGTTATTCCAGTGGAACTGAAGTAAGAAAAGGATGATCATTTATTGGGACTGAGGAAAATTGAGAAGCAAATTTGTAAGGAGATCTCAATTATCTGTAAGAATAATAGGGTGGTTATGGTCGGGAATTTTAAGTTTCCAAACAGAGATTGGGACTGTCATACTGTTACGGATTTAGATGGTGAGGAGTGTGCACAAGAAAATGTTCTGATTCGGTATGTGGATGCACCTACTACAGAAGGTGCAAAACTTGAAAAATAATATGGGGCAAGTGACTGAGGTGTCAGTGGGGGTGCACTTTGGAGCCAGTGACCATAATTCTATTAGTTTTAAAATAGTGATGGAAAAGGATAGACTGGATCCAAAGGGTAAAGTTCTAAATTGGAGGAAGGCCAATTTTGACGGTATTAGGTAAGAACTTGCAAAAGTTGATTGGCAGCGGATGTTTGCAGGTAAAAGGATGGCTGGAAAATGGGAAGCTTTCAAAACTGAGTTAATGAGAGCCCAGAGACAATATGTCCCTGTTAGGGTGAAAGGTAAGGCTAGTAAGTGTATCGAGAATGGTGTATGACTAGGGAAATTGAGGTTTTGGTCAAGAAAAAGAAGGAAGCATATGTGAGGTAGAGACAGTAGAGATTGAGTGAATCCTTAGGACAGTATCAAGGCAGTAGACGTAGACATAGACATAGAACATTACAGTGCAATACAGGCTGTTCAGCCCTCGATGTTGCGCCGACCTGTGGAACCAATCTGAAGCCCATCTAACCTACGCTATTCCATTCTCGTCCATATGTCTACCCGATGACTATTTAAATGCCCTTAAAGTTGGCGAGACTACAACTGTTGCAGGCAGTGCGTTCCACACCCCTACTACTCTCTGAGTAAAGAAACTACTTCTGACATCTTTCCTATATCTATCACCCCTCAATTTAAAGCTGTGTCCCCTTGTGCTAGCCAATCACCATCCGAGGAAAAAGGCTCTCACTGCCCACCCTATCTAACCCTTTTGATTATCTTGTATGTCTCAATTAACTCACCTCTCGATCTTCTTCTCTCTAACGAAAACAGCCTCAAGTCCCTCAGCCTTTCCTGATAAGATCTTCCCTCCATACCAAGTAACATCCTAGTAAATCTCCTCTGAACCCTTTGAAATGCTTCAACATCCTTCCTACAATGCAGTGACCAGAACTGTACGCAATATTCCAAATGTCGCCACACCAGAGTTTTGTACAGCTACAGCATCATCTCACGCTGCCGAAACTCAGTCCCTCTACCAATAAAAGCTAACACAACGTATGCCTTCTTAACAACCCTATCAACCTGGGTGGCAACTTACATGGACACTGAGATCTCTCTGTTCATCTACACTACCAAGAATCTTACCATTAGCCCAGTACTCTGCATTCTGGTTAATCCTTCCAAAGTGAATCACCTCACACTTTACTGCATTAAACTCCATTTGCCACCTCCAGCTCTGGAGCTTATCTATGTCCCTCTGCAACCTGCAACATCCTTCTGCACTCTCCACAACTCTACAGACATTAGTGACATCAGCAAATTTACCAACCCATTCTTCCAAGCCCTCACCCAAGTCATTCATAAAAATGACAAACAGCAGTGGACCAAAACAGATCCTCGTGATACACCACGAGTGACTGAATTTCCCATCAACCACCACTCTCTGTCTTCTTTCAGCTCACCAATTTCTGATCCAAACCACTAAATCACCCTCAATCCTATGCCTCTGTATTTTCTGCAATAGTCTACCGTGGGGAACCTTATCAAATGCCTTACTGAAATTTATAAATGCCACACTTCACCAGGAGGTCCACTGAAGATGTTACCTAGTATGGTGATATCCAAACCACTAAATCACCCTCAATCCTATGCCTCTGTATTTTCTGCAATAGTCTACCGTGGGGAACCTTATCAAATGCCTTAATTCGCCAGGAGGTCCACTGAAGATGTTACCTAGTATGGTGATGAAACGTCTGGAAATGAACCTTCCAGCTCAGCGAGCAACCTACATCCAGCCACATAAACCGCTCCACCCTAATCCACCTGTTTGGTCACCTTCTCAAAGAAATCAATAAGGTTTGTGAGGCATGACCTACCCTTCACAAAATCATGTTGACTATCCCTCATCAAATTATTCCTTTCTAGATGATTATAAATCCCATCTCTTTTAACCTTTTCCAACATTTTACCCACAACTGAAGTAAGGCTCACTGGTCTATAATTACTAGGGTTGTCTCTACTCCCCTTCTTGAATAAGAGAATAACATTTGCTATCCTCCAGTCTCCTGGCACTATTCCTGTCGACAATGATGACAAAGATCAAAGCCAAAGGCTCAGCAATCTCCTCCCTGGCTTCCTAGAGAATCCCAGGATAAATCCCATCTGACCCAGGGAACTTAACTATTTTAACACTTTGCAGAACTACTAACACTTCCTCCTTGTGAATCTCAATCCCGTCTAATCTAGTAACTTGTATCTCAGTATTGTCCTCAACAACATTGTCTTTTTCCAGTGTGAATACTGATGAAAAATATTCATTTGGCGCTTCCCCTATCTCCTTTGACTCCATGCACAACTTCCCACTACTATCCTTGATTGGCCCTAAATTTTTTTTTTATTCCTGATAAACCTTTGGAAGGTCTTGATCCTATCCACCAATGACTTACCATGTACCCTCCTGGCTCTTCTTAGCTCTCTCAGCTCTCTCTTAAGGTCTTTCCTGGCTAACTTGTAACTCTCAAGTGCCCTAACTGAGTCTACATGTCTCATACTAACATAAGCCTTTTTCTTCCTCTTGACAAGAGCTTCAACTTCCTTAATAAAACATGGCTCCCTCACTCGACAACTTTCTCCCTGCCTGACAGGTACATACTTCTCAAGGACACACAGTAGCTGGTCCTTGAATAAGCTCCACATTTCAATTATGTCCATCCCCTGCCCCATCTTATGCATCATAAAATCTTGCCTAATCGCATCATAATTGTCTTTCCCCCAGCTATAACTCTTGCGCTGCATTATATACCTATCCCTTTCCATTATTAAAGTAAACATAACTGAATTATGGTCACTATCACCAAAGTGCTCACCTATCTCCAAATCGAACATCTGGCCAGGTTCATTACCCAGTACCAAATCCAAAGTGGCCTCGCCCCTTGTCGGCCTATCTATATATTGTGTCTGGAAACCCTCCTGCACACATTGGAAAAAAACTGACCCATCTAAAGTACTCGAACTATAGTATTTCCAGTCAATATTTAGAAAGTTAAAGTCCCCAATAACAATTACCCTGTCACTCTCGCTCCTATTGAGAATCATCTTTGCTATTTTTTCCTCTACTGAAGCTCCATATTTCAATTGTGCCCATCTCCTGCACTTTGCTTCCCCATTCTATGCATCCTAAATCTTGTCTAATCACATCGTAATTGCTTTTCCCCTCGCTGTCGCTCTTGCCCTCCTGTGTATATCTAGCCCTTTCCTTCGCTAAATTAAATATAACTGAATTCTGGTCACGATCACCAACGTGCTCACCTACCTCCAAATCTAACAGCTGGATGGGTTCATGACCTAGTACCAAATCTCATGTAACCTCCCCCCTTGTTGACCTGTCTACATACTGCATTAGAAAACCCTTCGCACACAATGGACAAAAACTGATGCATCTAAAGTCTTTCCTGTCAATATTCGGGAAGTTGAAGTCCCTCATAACAATGACACTGTCATTCTCACTCCTATCGAGAATCGTATTTGCTATCCTTTCCTCTAAATCTCTGGAACTATTTGGAGGTCGATCGGAAATTCCCAACAGGGTGACCTCTCCTTTCCTGTTTCTAACTTCTGCTCATACTACCTCAGTTGACGAGTCTTCAAATGTCCTTTCTGCCACCGTAATACTGTCCTTGATGAGTAATGCTGGAACCCGACCACACACACCTCCTCCCTCTGCCCCCTTACCACCTTCTCTGTTTGTATTCAATACACTTAAGAGGGAAATCAGGAGGGCAAAAAGGGGGCATGAGCTAGTTTTGGCAAATAGGAGTAAGGAGAATCCAAAGGGATTTTGTAAATACATTAAGGATAAAAGGGTAAATAAAGATCAGCAAGGCAGCCTTTTTGTGGAGCTGCAGGAGATGAGGGAGATCCTAAACGAGTATTTCTCATCAATGTTTACTGTGGAGAAGGACGTGGAAGATATAGAATGCAGTGAAATAGATGATGACATCTTGAAAAATGTCCATATTACAGAGGAGAAGGCACAACAGGATCTTGATCAGATGGGCCAATGGTCTGTGGAGTGGCAGATGGAGTTTATTTTAGATAAATGGGAGATGCTGCATTTTGGAAGGGCAAATCAGGGCAGGAGTTATACACTTAATGATAAAGTCTTGGGGAGTGTTGCTGAACAAAGACACCTTGGTATGCAGATTCATAGTTTCTTGAAAATAGAGTCACAGGTGGATAGGATAGTGAAGGTGGCAATTGGTATGCTTTCTTTATTGGTCAGACCACTGGGTTCAGAAGTTAGGAGGTCAAGTTGCGGTTATACAGGACATTGGTTCGCCCAATCTTGGAATATAGTGTGCAGTTCTGGTCTCCCTTCTATTGGAAGGATGTTGTGAAACTTGACAGGGTTCAGTAAAGATTTACAAGGATGTTGCCACGGTTGGAGGATTTGAGCTATAGGGAAAGGTTGAATAGGCTAGGGCAGTTTTCCCTGGAGCGTCAGAGCTGAGGGGTGACCTTAAAGAGGTTCATAAAACCATAAGGAGTATGGATAGGGTAAATAGGCAAGGTCTTTTCCCTGGGATGGGGAGTCCATAACTAGAAGGCTAGGCTAGGGCAGTTTTCCCTGGAGCATCAGAGGCTGAGGGGTGACCTTAAAGAGGTTCATAAAACCATAAGGAGTATGGATAGGGTAAATAGGCAAGGTCTTTTCCCTGCGATGGGGAGTCCATAACTAGAGGGCATAGATTTAGGTGAGAGGTGAAAGATTTAAAAGGGACCTAAGGGATGGTGCTTGTGTGGAATGAGCTGCAAGAGGAAGTGGTGGAGGCTAGTACAGTTACAGCATTTAAGAGACATCTGGATAGGTATATGAATAGGAGGGGCTTAGATGAATATGGTCCAAGTGCTGGCAGGTGGGACTAGATTAATTTAGGACGAGTTGGACTGAAGGGTCTCTTTCCATGCTGTACATCTCTATGACTCTGAACAACACAAAAAAAGGCATTTGTTTAAAGACGTAAAAGTGTGAAGCTCTTTTACTTTCCAAAACTTCATTATTCATTTTCAGATTTAATCATCATAGTCAAGCTAAATTTCAAAAATGCCATTTTGATGTAATTTTTAAAGTCTTCTTGTTAAAACACTTAAATGTCAACAACAAAAAATTGAAATGTCAAATGTGTACTTCAATTTCTTGTTCATTTCACCACAAAAGGTCAAGCATGTAATGTCAAATATTACCTCCAATTGATTTTATACAACTGCGCACAGGGATCAAAGTTTCAGCTTAAGGTTTTTATTTATATTTTAAGACTATGTTCCAGAATGTAAATGAGTCTAAAAGATGGCATGTCATAAAAGTCCATGGAATAATGTTACAAGGTCATACTGTTGTGGGCCCCCTTTCCTATGAATAGTATAAATCTGAAAATATATTAACATAAAGTCAAGCGGGACTTAGGGCACACTCAGGACACAAGGTTGAGGTTCACGTCCCACATCAGGAAGTGATGGCCACAGTGATGTGTCATAAGAAAACCAAGCAAGTTCATTATTTTAAAAAAATGATCCCACATTAAAGGTTGCTGACTACGGCTCAGACATAGCATCCCCTGAGTCTAGGGTTCAATTCACATTCAAGAGATAGAATTACATGCAGACTGGCACCTCACCAAGATGTGCCACATGGAAGAGATGAAAGTTTATCCAGCAGCCACCAGTTCTTTCAGGTGGATGTGAAAGATCCTGAGACATTATACAAAGAACAGCAGGAGAGTCAGACCCACCACAGCCCACCAAGTGCTCTGGCTCATAGTTATTCCCTAACCAACATCATTAAAATAGATTATTTGGTCTTTATCTCATTTTGTGGGAGCTTGCTGTGTACAAACCAGCTGCAGTGTTTCACAGTTTACACAGTGGCAGAACTTCAAAAAGCAATTTATAACCTGGTAAAGCTCTTTTGGAAGCTCTGAGACAATTGAAGAATTTCATTCTATCGTGCAAACTGTTTATGCACTCAAGAACAAAGCAGCTGTATATTGAAGACCAAGGTTGTGTAAAATCATGTTGAATGATCAGGCAGCAAGGGAAATGGAGCTTTGAGGTTCAGGCAAGTCCTGAAAAGTTTTGCCTTGCTAACAGTTAATGGCAAACAAAGTTTTGCCTCTTTCCAATAGGTGGTCCGGCAGCGACAGAGAGCTAAGCCTGAGACATGGACATATGACAACTTAGGCAGCACATGATAGAGAGAGTTTGCAGGGAGCCAGAAATATATCATTGGAGGTAACCTGCTGAGCACAACAAAGTCATTGCTCAATATGAAGCAGCAGGTAGGAATAGCATTAGGAAAAGGTGTTGGAAGTGGATTACACAGGAGAAACAGTGAAAGAGAAATGGTTTAGTGAAGTGTAGGTTGAAGAAGTCAAGATACATAAGGTGGTGTAAGAGGGAGTGAAGGCGATGTCCTTAATCTTTTGAGAGCAGCAATCCCTGCTGATGGACTGCTGAACTCACACCTAACTTCCTTACTTTAAGTCACATTCCACATTTCTGTGCTCAGGTTCTGATGTCAGAGAGCTGAGTCCATCTTCAATCCAGCTGACGCCTCGCAGTGTGGAATCAGCCTGGAAGGGCATGCCACACACCTTTTTAGAGCACGAGATGCCATATTCCAAACAGTAAGTGGGTAGGGTGACGTGTGGTCAGGCATTAGGGATGGGGGGGGGGGTGGCATGATGGACAGCGGGCAAAGGAGAACGCGACAGTAGAGGGGTTTTTGGCAATGTTCTGGGGTGAGGGTGGGGTGGGGACAGGTGGTGAGGGGTGAAGATGTGGATAGGTGAGGGTGTGGAGCGACAAGTGGGTGAGGGTGGATTGAGGCTCGGGGCACACAAAGAGTCAAGTCATGGGATCACGGTCAGACTATAGTCACCCATGAATCAGAGCAGGTTTTAAATGCTTTCTCAAGCACTATCAAGTGAAGTAAGTTTGAACTCTCTGGAGTCTCCGGCTCTAACTTGGAGTTTGTTCACAGTCACTTGAAACTAGGATTTAGCATACAACAGTGAACTCGAGGACAGATCTGAAATAACATTGGATCAGATGGCAAGTTGGTGCAAATCTGTTCTGAGAACCTGAAGAAAATTGTTTATTCCATCATCACTAACTGCAAAATCAAAGCCAACTTTTGAAATATTTACCACTCAACGTTCAGGTTCAAGTCCATTTGAAAGAAATTTTGCACCTTTTTTGACTTTTCTCTTATTGTTGCAATAAAAGCATTTTTCAATGTTTCACCTGCCTTTTCCCATACATTTCTGTCTTGCTTATGAAAGCAGTGCCGTCAGCTTAGTGAAAGTTGGGGTGGGGGTGGGGGGAAGGGAGGTTACATTTCATCATATACCCTTCATGTTAAAAAGCTCAGAATGGTCCAATTGTTATTCCCACACAGCCAACAACCAATATTTCATTTCATACACTGTGGTTCACCAGAGTGAGATATTGAAGAATACCCAAAAAACACACAGTCCTCAGGAAGAGGAGGAGAAACAAGACATTTAAAATTTCCCTGTTTCTACCATCAGATACAATGGGCATAATAATTCTACATTCCTGAAGAAGGGCTTATGCCCGAAACATCGATTCTCCTGTTCCCTGGATGCTGCCTGACCTGCTGCGCTTTTCCAGCAACACATTTTCAGCCATAATAATTCTACAGGTTTATGAAGTTAATCTCAGATTCAAACCATAAAATCATGAGATGCATAGATCGGGTTGACAGTCAGAAGCTTCCCCCCCCACCGACCTGAATTATCTAATATTAGGGGGCATGCATTTAAGGTTGGCGGGGGGAGGGGGGGGGAGTTCAAAGGAGATGCGAGGGGCAAGTTATTTTTTACACAAGGCGTGGTAGGAGTCTGGAATGTGCTACAAGGGGTGGTGGTGGACACAGATATGATAGGGGCATTTAAGAGATTTTAGATAAGCACATGAACATGTTACAAAATCGAAAGCATGTATGGTCACTTTAAGATAGAAAGTGCTGTTCTGAATTTAAAGTATAGCCACAGCTGCCAGCTAAAGGTCAGGCTGTTCCAAATGTAACAATTGGCTATTAAATGGATACTTGAGTATTAGTTGTTGTTTGACAACAATTCGAATTTGACCAGTTTAAATTATGGCCAGGATTCAAAAACCAAATTGAGTTTGAATTTATTGTTGTGACATCTGGAAACTAATCAAATTATAAGAACTTAATGTGCTATGGGACGGGGGGGGGGGGGCGCATATAAAAACACTTTGAAATTGGTCTGAAAGCAACTGCTGTAGAGAGAGAAACTGCCAATCTAACATCTTACTCTTAAAGAAATTAGAAAACACTTTCTATCAAAGGTACCTTTTCATGTGAAACATACTCACAGTAAAAAGAAAGAAAATGGCCCAGGGAGATCAGCAGCCAGGAAGTCAAAAGACACAGAAGAAGACACAGACTGTGGAGTTTTGAGATTGTTATTGTAATTTTAATAAGTGTCTTGTTGGAACAGCATATTATGATGGAATTGGAGTCAGATAGTAAGCAGTTGAGAGAAAGGGGGGGCTTGGATTTGTGAATAGTCGTTTTGTTTAATGTTCACTTATGGTGAATTAATTTTCTTCAAATAGTGGGATTTAGAAGTTCTCTGTCATTCATATTTTTACAGATTTCAAGGCAAGGTGAGCTTTTCTGGGTGTTTGGTTTAATTGACAGAAAAGGTTCGCTTCTGTGTTATAACAAATATGCAAGGAATGGACGGATATGGACCAAGTGCAGGCAGAAGGGGATTAGTTTAATTTGGTGTCATGTTCAGCACAACATGGTGGGCTGAAGGGTCCATTCCTTTGCTGTACTGTTCAACGTTCTAACTTATAACATTAAAATGAGATGAGCCAACAGCAAATCAAAGAAACAAAAGCAACTATGAAATGTAGGTCATCCACCAAACAAGCTTTGTGCAATAAGAAACAGACAACTACACACAGCATGACACTGACAACTATTAGTTTGTCCCTAGAAGAAAGACACTGAAATGTTGCCCTTGGGCTACAGCCATTATGCCAATTCTGGATACTCATCCATCTCCAGGAATTTGTGCCCAGTACAAAATTAATCTCAGAACTCCAAGTAAGTCACAAAAACAGCTGGACATTAATGCGTTGCCAGTAGGTAATCTTTAGCTTGCAATCAAAATCAGAAAGTGTGCGTGGAAAACTAAAATGACTGCACAAAAGTTAAATTAAACCATTTAATGCACTGACATAAAACAACAAAAAAAATTATACAACAGTTAGAATAATCAGAATGAATACAGAGACATAATTAAAAAAAATTAAAGCCAGTACAGGAATGAAAAGCATGTGACCACAAAACAATAGAAATATAAGCTGCAGGAAAACAAGCAACTTACAAAAATAAACTAGAACCACTTTATTTATGGAACAAATTTGAACTAATATGGTATTCTTAGAAGCGAAGTTTCTTCTCCAAAGGTTTTTGACGACACACAGTTGGAGTCTTATTACTCTCGGAAAGTTTTAATTTTAAACTTGCAACTTAATTTGCATTATTAACTCTCACCATGCCACTGACCCACCATTTCATCAAACAAAAGCTAAGCTATTCCACTAAAATGAGGTGGAATCAATCAGGCTGGCACAATTCTCATATAAAACAAAACAAATACACTGTACTAGAAATACTGGAACTCTGAAACAAAACAAAACCCAGCAAATGCTAGAAATGCACAACATGTCTGACAGCACCTACAGAATTAGGTTGATTTTAGAAAATATTTAAAATATAACGGGTTTTAATGCTTTGTGGCATGATCATTGTTAATAAATGAAATAAAATTGTAAGTTTAAAATAAAATTGCTAGCTTATTGAAAATATTCTAACTTTGCACTGCCAATACTTGCTTAAAAGTGGTTACATCTGATTCTGGAAAAGCGTTAACTATGTTTCTCTCATCCAACTGCTTTCTGATCTGCTAAATATTTCCAGATTTCACGGATTACCTGGTGTAAACTTTCCTAGTTTGTATAACTACAGTAACAGATCGCTGATTTGTCAATGATGCAAGGTCAATATGAAAAACTGGGATACTTTAATGAACTGACAGACTAGCTTTCATAGCCATTTACCAGCTAATCATAAGCCTTCTCCACAACACCTCGTCATTATGGATGTCAAGACAAATAAGCAACAGGAACTAAAGATTCATAGCATCTTTGGTGCTCCAGAAAATGTGGCACATGGTTCTACAATTAAGAAAATTAGCAGGGAGTAAAGAAACAATTCACTGAACTAACTGGTCTTAGCAATATGGTCATTTCCCTCTTCAACACTGGGAAGCTTGAACATATGCACCAACAGGTTCAAGAAGAGCTTCTTCCCTGCTGTTGAACAGATCTTTCTAACTTCAAATAATGTTTATCTTGCTCTGCAAATCTCCTGTGCAGCCGTAACCTTGTATTCCTCGCGATATCAAAGCGTCCTATTGATATGTATTTCATTGCTTGCTCTGATCTGCCTGTACTACTCGCAAAACAAAACTTTTCACTGTATTTAGGTACATGTGACTACAATAAATCAAATCAAAGAGCATCTTTTTCACTCTGAAGAATTCCAATAAGTAAGTAGGTAGAGAAATCTGAACAGAGAAGCTTGAAGATTGAAGAGAAATGACTCTCAAACACCCCAGCCTCTTAAAACAACCAATGTTTTCCATCTTTGGAGAATTTCTTCAATGAATGTGCATACTTACAATGAAACCCAGTTTCTTATAATCTCTGGTGTACATAGACTTTCGCTTCTCAATACTGCCACTGTTAGTAGGTTCCAAATCAGCATCAAAAGCAATCCTGCGCAGTTCGAATATGATATCCCTTTGGGACTGTAAAAGGAACCAAGAAACAGATCACTAATTAAACAAAACTAAACAAATGTAATGACTCAACGAGTCAAAGAGCATAAACTCCTATGACTTTATCCACGAAGATAAGCACACATGAGAGGGGCTTTTGGACGTTTCCAATAAAGAATGCTGCACTTTCTCCATCACAACATTAGATGATTTGTGTGAAACGTTAACTGATATTAATTGAGGATTTTTTCTCATCTACACTCAAGTCTCTTTGCTCCCTAGCCAGGTTTTAATTTTGACCAATGGTTTGCAATCCTGTCCATACAATTTAGTACTCATGATACAGTGATCTCTTCTTTCTCACCCTCCTATTAATGCTGAAGAGATCCCAGGTTTTCCCAACCATTCCTCATAGGTCTGTCCTCTTACCCCTGAAAGGAGGGTTTACCTTTTCTGTTTCTCAAACAATGAAGATATCCAGATAATTGTTTGGAACTGAACTCATGTTGGTCTCCCAAATCAAATCTCCCTGTAAGGTGGCCACAGAATGCAGCAACATAGCAAGGAATGACTCTGTTTTTTGGGTTGAAAAAACTAACATATTGAGTGAACTTTCATGCACTACAAGCCTTTATTCAGAAAGACAGTCTAAAATGTAACATGAAAAAATTAACCTACTTGCCAAACCAATTCTATGATAGCCACAATTTCTTGTGGTTCTGTCTCCTTCACTGGAGAACTAATCTGTATTTGTGCTTATGCAACTGAGAGCTCGCAAATGAAACAATTCCTTCTTAGCCTCCCCATCAGGTATTTGCCTTAAGGGGAAATTGAATAAGCTCATGATGGAGAAAGGATTAGTATGAGAAATTTTTAGGGTTGAGTGGAATAGAGCAGGAGGAGGTTTGTGCACACAAACATCGGTTAGAGCACTGAGCAGAATGGGCTGTTTCTGTGCTTTAAGTTCTATGTAACTCACCACAGCAATAAATAAGAGCGCATGTAACATGGGCCATCTTTTATTCAATTGAAAATTTCTACCGCATAGCTTAAGTACTGAGATTCCACCACCTAAGTGTATCCATAATTAATTTTCCAACATTATTTACTCTCCTCTTCAAGAATGCCTAATAAATATTACCAAAAATTAAAGGCTTTCTTTTCTGTGCTACCTTGGAAATGAAAATATAATGGTTCTGTTACTACAGTTGATAATCCACAGGCCCGGGTTAATAACCTAGGTGATTTCAATTCAAATCTGGGATAGAATCTAGAAATAAGTAAAAACTCCCATTTATCCAAATTATATTTCATCTGCCAGGCATTTTTCCACTCACTCAACTTGTCCAAATCACATTGAAGCATCTCTGCATTCTCCTCACAGTTCACACTCCCACTCAACTTTGTCTCATCAGCAAATGTGAAGATATTGTATTGAGTTTCCTCATCCAAATTATTGATACATTTTGTAAACAGCTGGGTCGCAGCACTGATCCCTGGAGTACTCCACTAATCACTGCCTGCCACTCGGAAAAAGACCCCATTTATTCATACCCTTTGTTTCCTATCTGCCTTCCAGTTCTCTACCTATGTTCGTACATTACCCCTAATCTCATACGCTTTCATTTTACACACTCATTTCTTATGTAGGTCCTTAACTGAAGTCATCTGAAAGTCCATGAAAACCACATTCACTGACTTCCTCTTAGCAATGCTACTAGTTATGTCCTTGAAAAATTCCAGTAGATTTCTCAAGCATGATTTCCCTTTCGTAAATCCATGCTGGCTCCATCTGGTCCTGTCACAGTTTTCCAAGTGCTCTGCTATTAAATACTTTATTAAGAACTCTGGCATTTTCTCCACTATTGACCTCAGGCTAACCAGTCTGTTTTCTCTCTACCTCCTCTTTTAATAGAAATTTGTCACTACATATTGTCATTACCCTGCTGAGTTTGAGTATAACTCCTGTCCACAACAACATGGGGAACATTTACTAGAAATTGCAATTACCTATCAAGCAACACAAAGGGTCAAGAAGGCAGCTCATCACCATCATCTCAGTATAATTACCGATCGGTAATTAGCACTGCCTTTGCCAGTGATGTTAAGGTGCTAGTGTTGCACTGGGGTGGACAAGGTCAAAAGTCATATGACACCAGGTTATAGTTCAACAGGTTTATTTGAAATCACAAGCTTTTGAGCGCCGCTCCTTCGTCACTTCACCTGATCAAGGAGCAGCACTCCGAAAGCTTGTGATTTCAAATAAACCTGGTGTACTATAACTAGGTGCCGTGTGACTTCTGACCTTTGCCAGTGATGCTCGCGTTCCGAGAATTAAGTTTTACATCCCTGCACTTGAAGGCTGGAGTTAGTTGAATTCCAAACCATTTGCTGCAGTCAGTGGATCAAGATTGTGAGTAGCATACAGCAGCTGGTGCAATGAGGAAGCTTTCAAACATAGCTCTGACTGGCACTGAATGAAACAGTGTTGGGGTATAATCATTGTGCAGACCTCACCAATTAACATAGACTGAAAACAAAATACTCACTTGATCCTGTGGATCCATCTTAGTCATCATTCGGTCCTCCAGAAGGTTAAAAGTGAGTACTTGAAGAACATAGAGCTGGTGGGCCATTTCAGTCTGAATGGTTCGGGTTCCACGAATGACATGCTATTGTACGGAAAGAATTCATTTAAAAAATGATCAGCAGTCTATTCATAATCTATGCTCAGTTACACTACTACTGGAGAGCAACATATGAGCAAGGAACAACACCCAAATTAAAATAGGATCAACTTAGAATTGCACAATCATACAATACAAAAGAGGCCCTTCAGCACATCAAGACTGCACTGGCAAAAATTATTCTTAAATCTATACCAATCTCATTTATAACTCTTGGTCCATAGCCTTGACTGCAACATTTCAAGTGCTCATCCAAGTATTTTTAACAGGCCTGAACCATCCTCGTCCATCACCATCTGTCTCTGCCTGGACAAACACATCCTCACTATGCGCAGCCAAAAGAGAAAATGCTGGAAAATCTCAGCAGGTCTGGCAGCATCTGTAAGGAGAGAAAAGAGCTGATGTTTCGAGTCTAACTGACCCTTTGTCAAAGCTCTTTTCTCTCCTTACAGGTGCTGCCAGACCTGCTGAGATTTTCCAGCATTTTCTCTTTTGGTTTCAGATTCCAGCATCTGCAGTAATTTGCTTTTATCCACTAAGTGCAACTTCTCTTTTAACTCCTTTCACTTTTTTTCAATTCAGAGGAGTGACCATGCACCCTCATGGACTTCAGTTATACCTGACTCTTTATGGGTGCATGGAACTTGTTCCAGTCCAACATTGACTCCCAACCACAACTCTTTCTCTGGTACATCAATGACATCATCAGTGTTACTTGCCCCTCTCATCTGGAATTGAAAAAGTTTATTTATTTTGCTTCAAATTTCTACCCCGTTCTCACTTTCACCTGGTTCACCTCTGACTTCTCCCTTCCCCTCCTTAACATTTCAGTTTCCATTTCTGAGGACAGGCTGGCCACCATTATTCACTATAAACCCACAAACTCCCTCAGTTATCTTGACTACACATCCTTACACCCTGCTTTCTATAAACACACTATTCCATTTTCCCAGTTCCTCTGTCTCAAAAGTTCTCTTGATGCCAACTTTGACAAGGGCACCTCTGAAATGTCCATCTACTTCCTCAACCAAGGGATTCCCCACCACTGTGGTTGACAGGGCCCTCAGCCATGTGCAATCTATCTCCTGCACTTTGGCCTTCACCCCCTCTCCTCCCTTCGACCACAGCAGAACCGTCCCTCTTATCCTCATTTACCACCCAATCAGCATGCACATCCAAAGGATCATTAGCTGTCATTTCTGCCACCTCCAGCAGATAGCCACCACCTGAAACATATTTCCCACGCATCCCTTGTCAGCCTTTTGCAGGGACTGTTTCCTCCAGGTCATGTTGATCCATTCCTCCCCACTCCCAACACCTCCCCACGGCACCTTCCCATGTAATTGTAGACTTCCTCCCTCTTCACCATCCAAAGCCCAAAACTACAACTTCCAGGTGAATCAGTGGTTGACCAGGTTGCTTAAACTAGTCTACTGTATTTGCTGCTCACAATGTGGTCTCTTCGATACTGGGGAGATGAGGTGCAGACTTGGCAAATCCTTTGCAACATACCTACATTCTGTCCACAAAAATGACCTTGAGCTTTCTGTTGCCTGCCACTTGAACACCCCACCCTGTTCCCTGGCCTACATCTCTGTCTCAGACTTGCTGCAGTGCTCCAGCTAAGCTCAGCGTAAGAACCCGAAACAATGACTTCTCCACCTTCTGATGCTGCCTGGTTTGCTGTGTCCTTCCAGCCTCCTGCTTGTCTACCTTGTCATCACATGGGCTGCAAACACACCAAATCATTGTCAGCCACTAACTGGCCCATTAGCAGCTATTTATTCTCCCAGACTGATCTTTATCCACTCCTTTGCCGACCCAACTGTTTTTCTCATTGTCTGAGCTCCATCTCTTCTTATCATTTACTTCTCCTCCCCTTCTTTAGCATATTTACCAACCTTTTCTTCGCTACAATTGGTTCTGAGGAAGGGTCACTTAACTCAAAATGTTAACTCTGCTTTTTCTCCACAGGTGCTGCCAGATCTGCTGAGTTTCTCCAGTATTTTCTGTTTTTGTTTATGATTTCCAACACACGCAGTTCTCTTGGTTTTTTTTTTTTAATTTACTTTTTAAAGGTTGTGAGATTTCCTGCCTTCACTACCCTCCTAGGCAATCTCTGGCTCAAAAGAAGTTTTCTCAAATCCTCTACAAACCTCATATTTTTGACCTTGACATGATGTTCCTTGTTACTGATCCTTTGATGAAAGGGAACTGCTGCTTTATATTCTTCCTGTCCATGCCCCTCAATCAGGTTCTTCCCTCAACTTTCTCTACTCTGAAGAAAACAACCCAAACTTATCCAGCCTCTCTTCATAGTTAATGTGCCCCATCCCAAGCAACATCCTGATGAATCTCCTCTGCATCCCTTTCAGTGTTATTTATGCTTTCTGGACCGGCAGTTTTGCGTTTTAAAAAATATAGTCACTTCTTTCCGTCTGCACATTTCTTCGCTTTTCTCTCGAGTGCACTCATCCATTAACTCCGGCTCAGTCAGCTCCATCTGCTGTCTGGTATGTCAAACAAGTGTATGTTCTTCACAAGCAAGTCTAGACAGTGAGTGCTGCCAGATTATTCAAATGTAGGTAGCATCACAATCCAGCCTAACAGTGACACACAACAGTTTTCAGCAGAAGCAATTGAATAATGATCTCGAGCAGAAATCCAACTAGTTTCCCTATATTCGCCCCAGAGGACTAAGTGAAATTTTAGTCTGTCTAATTCCCCATAAACCTGCGCCATTCTGGTAATAGCAGCTAACAGACCATAAAATCCTGTGGGGCATTCCAAAGTGAAGAAAAGCACGTTGTAGGTACTGTTCTTGAATCTAAAATTGACCATTTGGACATGGGGCAAGGCCATGGAATTACTCTGGGGTACAAATCAGTATTGCCTGAATCTGAGAAATTGATATTCTGTCCTTTTGAAGTGCTATGGGATAAAATGGAGCACACAAATTTCATCAAGTGGGAAGAAGCAGATGATGAGAAACCAGGAATGATCATTTTGGGATTTTCAGCTCCAGGGGCTATAGAGTAAACGGTGTGTTAAATTGGACAATTTACGATTAAACCTTCTGTGAAAGCAAGAGGCTGTGAAAGAAGTTAATTTAACTCATTTTTGTTTTCAAACGTGTGGCTCTTATTCAATGTTCAAAGTTCTACCTAATTATTTGAAGACAATTTTGTAAGAAATGACTGGTGGAGATATCAGAGGTAAGCTGAATCAGTTAGGTGAAAATTGTTATTACCAGCCAGGAGTAGTTACCAAAATATCAGTGAGATGAACAGCCATTATTTATGAGTAAATGCTACAGCAACTTTAGGTGAAGTACAGATCATAATTAAATGGGAATACCCAAAGGTTGCTGCTCTGATGCTAATTTCCAATGATATCTCACAGAGTGCCACATCAATGACATGCATTAAATGCCATAACTTCCTTTATGTGGTAGATATGGAATAAACAATGCTGCACATAATTAGGACTAGAAATTACAAATGGAAGCACCCATTGGGTGACAAGGTGGCTCAGCAGTTAGCACTGCTGCCTCAAAGCGCCAGGGACCTGAGTTCAATTCCACCCTTACGCCAACTGCACGGATTTCCACAGGGTGCTCTGGTTTCCTCCTGCAGTCTAAAGACTTGCTGGTTAGGTGGATTGGCCATGCTAAATCGCCCATAGTGTCCAGAATGTGCAGGCTGGGGTGGGCTAGCAATGGGAAATGCAGGGTTATAGGGTAAGGAGGTGGGTCTGGGTAGGATAGCCTTCAGAGGGGTGGTGTGGACTTGACAGGCTGAATGGCCTGCTTCCATAGTAGGGATTCTATGATTTAGCAATGGGTTAATTGTTAATTAATCAATGACATGGAGGGGGCAGTTAGCGTAGCTCTCTGGGAATTGTATGGAAAAGAACCTTTGCATTCCTTAGTTTTTGTTTCAATTTGTTTACAGAATGGGGACATACAACCCATTTGTAACTGCCCTTGACTAAGTGGGGTGTGCCACCTTACTTGAACCACTGTAGACCATGGTAGGGTACACCCATAGTGCTATAGAAAGGAAGGGAGCACCAAGGTTTTGACCCAGTGACATGAAAAAGAGTGATATGGTTCCAAGGTCAGGATGCTGTGTGGCTTGGAATGGAACTTATAGGTGGTGGTATTAGATTAGATTACTTTACAGTGTGGAAACAGGCCCTTCGGCCCACAAGGTTTTGACCCAGTGACATGAAAAAGAGTGATATGGTTCCAAGGTCAGGATGCTGTGTGGCTTGGAATGGAACTTGTAGGTGGTGGTGTTCTGTTCCTCTTGCATTCTAGCTGGTAGAGGGTGCAAGTTTGAAAGGTGATACTGAAGCAGCCTTGGTAAGTTTCTGCAGTGTAGCTTGTAGATGATACACCCTTCTGCTTAGAGTGTGGTGGAGGGAATCAATGTTTAAAGACAATAGGGTGTCAATCAAATAGGCTGCTTTGTCATGAATGGCACTAAACATTTTCAGTGTTATTGGAATTGCACTCTCCAGACAAATGGGCAGTATTCAATCATAAAGACGGTCTTGCTATTTTTCTTTATTTTCAAATCCCCCATGATGTTGATAGTGGGGTTTCAGTGATGGTAATGCCATTAATATTAAGGGAAGAATGTTAGATTCCCTTTCATTGGACATGGTCATTGATATAGCACTAATACAAAGAAGCTCCTCCAATGAAATTAATCAATCATTACAATCTAAGGTTTGTTTTAGGAATGCAATATTCATTGCATCTTGTCATCTTTTTGCCTACAGGAATCTGACCTATCACTTTTCAATCAACTTAAGATTATTTGAGAAGTTGAATTTATTACAATTCCCTGAGTAGTTTCTTTTTTAAGAGGTCAGGAGAAGTTATAGGAAGCTGGACTCAGCTCAGAAGAGCTTTACCAGGATGTTGCTGAGAATGGAAAGTTTGAGTTGTAAGGAGAGACTGGAAAGGCTGAGACATTTTTCATTGGCACATAGGAGGTTGAGAGGTGACCTTATAGAGGTTTATAAAACCACGAGGAATATAGAAAAAGTGAATGGCAGGGGTCTCTTCCCTAGGGTGGAGAAGTTCAAAACTAGTGGACATATTTTTAAAGGTAAGAGGAGAAAGATTTAAAAAAGACATGAGGGAAAATGTTTCTACATGGAGGGTGATTCATGTGTGGAATGAACTTCCAAACTAAGTGTTGGATGCGGGTACAGTTACAATCTTTAAAAGACATTTAGATAAGTACATGAATAAGAAATGTTTGGACGGACATTGGCCAAGTGCAAGCTGATGGGGCTCATGTAGCTCATGTCATGATTATGGTCAGTACGGACTGGTTGGACCAAAGCGTGTGTTAAATTTAAAATGCTATATGACTTTATGATTCTAAGTGTTTATAGTTGCTCATCTCCCCAAAACCGGAATTCCTGCTTGTTTTGATGTCTAAGTCACTGCCCTGGTCTTTCCAACTATTGCATTTTGTGCATCCTTCATGGCAGCCAAATGTTTAGGCTTCTCAGCCCTGAGCTCTGGAATTCATTCTCCGACTTGTCAGTCTCTACCTCTTTCTTGAAGACTTTCCTTAAACCTATTCTCTTTGACTTCCTTCTTTGACTCAGTTTAAACTTCTATCTGATCAAGCTTTCTTGAAACATCTTTGAATATTCCGCAAGGTTAAAAGCAGTATGTGATTGTTGTTTTCTAATAAAGCATGCAATCATTGTTCAGGCATAAATGACGGCTTTACCCAATACCTATCACAGACTTACACTTAAAATAATGGAACGCAGCTGTTTCTGGGCCAAGATATTTGCTATTTCCTGTAGAGAGAGAAAAAGATATCCACAGTTTAAAAGAAATGCAATTTAACAAGTAACAATTTGAAAAGAAAATAAAAGTAATTATTACAGACAATCCAAAGTTGCAGAAATAAATAGTAAACAATATTATTGGGACAGGTTTGTTTCATATGGTCGCGCTCCAGTGAGTGTGTAATAAGTTTGTTGTACCCTGCTGAAAACTTCAAGATCAAAAACTGGACTCCTGGTTCTAACCTGAAATATTTTCATTCAACATCACCAACAGTATTTCCTCCTCTCTCCATAAGTCTTCATGGTTCATTTATTGATGATTATTTCTAATCACAGTTCTTACCATGGTATCACTAAACATCAAGGTGAGAAAGCAGGCTATGAAACCACCTCAGCCAGCATGGGGTTTGAAGTCATATGCATGGCGTTATTCTGAACAACCTTAGCTTTCCATTTGGTTGAATTAATTGACATTTTACTTGTGACTGAAAAGTAAAATTGACCAATCCTATTGAACAATTCATTGTAGATCTTTTAATGTGTAACAGCTGCTCTCTTGCACTTCATTGCTATACTGGAGCTTTTCCTACCCTTTGCAGCCTCACTATCCACTCCTACTATATTGTCCTTTCTTTCCCCAACAAATGTTTACATTAGACGAGAAACACACAGCAAACTTTGTTTTAACCAGCACTCTTGATAAGCCAGCAAAATTCATAGACCTCAAAATACTGCAATCTACTGCAATGTCTGAGCATTTATGCTATAAAGAAAATATAACAGTGATGTATACATCTGCTGCTTTACATTTCTATTACTTCCTACTTGTTTTACATTGATTTTAGCAGGTGTGTTGATGTTCTTACATAGATTTTTTTTAAGGTATGATAATATCTCAAACTTTTGCTTGTTCAGACTTTACTGCAGTTATGCAAATTTTCTGATTCTCTGGAATATTTAATCAACCAGCTCATTCCTGGTCCCATAGTTACCAGTTAATAAAAGGGTTCCTGCACTTCTTTAAATTTCCCAATGTTTATCTGCTCTCAGAGACTTGGTTATCAATTTCCAAGCCCTCTGCTCTCAGAATTTACAAGCTTTCTCTCCAGCCAAATTACTTTCATTTTTCCAGCCCTTCCTTAAGGTATTTATGCTTTGTGACAGTGACACCCAATCAGAATTGCAACTTTCTAATAAAATATTGCCTGCTTAGCCTGAATGATTACATTCCTCTTTTGTACAAGGATTTCTGGCTTTGATTCAATTGACTGATCAGTCCACCTGTTCAAATTGGACTCCGGACCCATTTCTCAAACCAACGCCTCATGATACAGCCTGTATCTTTGCCTTTGCTTTCTTCTGTTTCTGCACAACATTTTACAGCAAATCTGAAATGCTTTGGGCACCAACTTCTGTTGTATTCTTCCACGATGTGGTTTACTATTAATAGCAACATCGGTTTCTCTTGAAGTCTGCTGGGTCACCAGCAAGTTTTTTTTTTGCTCCTGGTTGTTCTTAAAGACTCTAACTTTCGGAAGGTCTGGAATTTTGACTCAGTGACAGCGAAGGAATGACAATATAATTCCAAGTCAGGATGGCGAAGCACAAGTCTTCAGCAATATTGCCAGAATGTCATCAGGGCCCATAGTTTTCAAAGCCTTCAGCTGTTTATTGATACAAATGTGAAACTAACGAATTGACTGTTGACTGGCATCATGGCTCTGGGAGGCTGAGATGAGTTACTCACATAGCACTTTTGGCTGAAGATGGATGTAAATGTGTCAGTCTAGTGTTCTGCACTGATGTATTTGGCTCCTCCACCACCTGAGGATTGGGAATATTTGTGGAGGTTTCGCCTGAATTTAATTTTTTTTGTCTGCCACTATTCATGGTAGGATGTGGCAGGATTGTAGAGTTCAGACGCAATGTTCTGCTTCTGGGATTGTTTATCCCCGTTTCTTACATGCTGCTTCCACTATTCGGCGGAAAATAATCCTGCATTGTTGATCCAACAGATTGATACTTTTTTTTGTAGCATGAATGCCTGGCATGCCATGTTGTACTCTTCATTGATGCATGGTCAATTTCCTGGCTTTATGCTTATGGTAGAGCAGGGAAAGGGCAGTTGAATATACTTGTGTCACTGATGGCCAACAGTATCTCATTGATGGTCTGTTTTAATTTACTGGATCTGCTGTGTCTCATTTAATACTGCAGCATTGCAAAACAACACAGAGAGTATCCTCAATATGAAGATGGGATTGTGTCTCCAAAATGAAGCTGTGGTAGTCACTCCTGCTGATACTGTAATGGGTGCACCTGTGGTAGGCAGATTGGTCAGGAGAATGTCAAGAAAACCTTTCCCTCTTGATAGCTCCTGCACCAACTGCCACAGACCCAGTCTACCATCGATGACGTTTGGTACTCGGCAGGTTCAGTTAGTTGTGGTGCCACAGAACCACATTTGGTGAAAAATATCGAAGCACTCCAACCTGAACACATTCTGCACCCTTGTTACTATCAGTACTTCCTACAAGTGGTGCTTGACATGGAGGAGAACTGATTCATTAGCTGAGCAGGGATGGTAAGTGACAAACAGAAGGTTTCCTTGTCCATGTTTGACCTAATACTAAGAAACTTCACAGAGTTGGAGCCAATGTTAAAGACTCCCAGGACAACTCCTTCCAGACTGTCTCGTCAACTCTAGTATTTATTCAGGGATAGTATTGGCAGCCAAATAGTCATCGGAGTATCATTCCGTTAGAACAAATGTGACAGTTGTTGTTTGACTCATCCTTTTTTTTGGAGCATGAATGCCTGGCATGCCATGTTGTACTCTTCATTGATGCATGGTCTCCCAGTTCTGGCACAAGCCCCCCAGATGTTATTAAGAATGACTTTCCAGGGTTGATGGGGCTTAGTTTGCTGTTGTCATTTCCGGCTACTAAGTGTAATTCAAGTGTTCTATCGAGTTTCATTCCTTTCTTTTAGGTTTTGTCACATTTTCATGTGAGTCACTTGCTGGGGCCTTTCAATCAGCAGGCAAAAGTCAACCACAATGCTGTGGGTCTGGAGTCACATGGAGATCAACCCAGGTGAGGATGCCAGATTTAATTCTCTAAAGGGCGTTAGTGAACCATCTCCTTTTATGATATGTGATGGTTACATCGGCTTTTAATTCCAAATTTCACATAATTTAAATTTCACAATCGGTCATGATGGAACTTGAACCAAGCCTGGGCGTTTTCATTACTATTCCAGTAACATTACACCTCCCCATCGATGCAGCACAGTCTGCAAGATTGGTAACTGCTATCTTGCAAGAGAAAAATACTTATTTATCCATATGAAATCCAAAGGGATGAAACTAAGATGTATAAACATTAGTGAAACTGCTTCCCTCCTACTCAGTTTGATTGCCAGTTTTACATCTATTCAGAACACAATTCCTTGAACCACAAAAATAAGCAGTGGTAAGGCCTGCTTTTTCAGTTCCTTGTAGTTTTTATCTTGCAGAGTTGGGAAGGAATAGTCAAAACTAGGAACACATGAAAGTGGCAATTATATATTGATTATTCCATTCACAGAGGTCATAAGTATTATCAGCAATTTTGGTGCACTGAGCAGAATAGCTTGGCCTATCCAGGGTCGAGTATATTAATCTGCTGAACAAAGGCCACGGCTCCACTATCATAGAAGAGATAAATGCGCAGGAAACCCAAAGCACAGGCATGATGGTCCAGCAACCTAGAAGTCATGAGTTCAATCCTCATCACAATAAAAGGTCTCATCATTTTTGCATTGATGCACACAAAAAAAACCCAAGATATGTTTAAATAATTCTAAATGTTTCACTATGTTCCATAATGGAATGGAAGCTACTTAGCCTGATCAACATTTGACTCCATGCCCACACTACTTGACTCTTAATCTCCTCTGGAAAGTTACGAGAGGCAATAGAAGTCTGAATCCCAAGCAAAGATGGCTGCCAATGGTGAAAATTATATTGAAAGTAAGCTTTAAAAAGAAATCCTTCTCTGCAAGTTATGTCAACATCTATTACTTTCATGAACTGTTTTTGATTAGCTGATCTCATTTAAAATTAACAACGAGCAAAATGCATGCAGTTATTTGCACAGAAGTTCATAATTAATTGAATGCCTTCAGGGTAGCAAAACAGCCCCAGATTGTGAAGCTCTACCACTTACTGATTGAGCAACATCATGAAAGGACAGAACTACAGATTTCAGTCCTGCCTCTACCTTCCTCTGTAAATAGACTGGATCAAATATAATTGTTTAAGAGAAATAAGGAATAAAATTAAAAATATATACACATTACAATGAGAATAATGTAAAAAGGGAGAATAGAAGAATCTTTCATTGAAAAACATAAAAGATTCATTATTCTTATTCTGGAAAAAGCAAAAAGAGAAAAGAAAAATATAAGCAGATTTAATTATGGTTAATCCCAGAAGAGCATGAATTCAAGAAGAACCATTAATGTTGTACAGCTCTTCAAGTTCATTGCACAGTTTCCCTGAACGAATGTGTAGAAATATTACATCTTTAAAAACAATATTTTTGTTATTATTATCCACCCCAGTGGGCTTCTTATCAGCTTTAAGCTTGCAAAACGGAGAGTAAACTGCACGCACTTTCAGATTGTGTCCCTGTTCTCATGCACCTACAGGTGAGGCGGCATCGGGTTCACTGAGTTGCGTCTCTCCCATTACTTACCCCCACTGCTGCTGGCTCAGGAATCCACCAGATCAGAAGTTCAAACCTGTGTCCATCCCTGCCCTGCAACATGAACTGTCAGTGTGTTGCCCATATAGCACAATTGTACTGCCTTGTTATACCTTTCATTTGATTTCTCTATGATTTTGTCTTTATTTTTGGTGATTATTCACAATTATTTTAATCAATCCGTTCATACATATTGGGACAAACCTCCAAGACAGGTGAAAGTTGAAGCCAGACTTCCTGGTCTGCCATTCAGTATAAGACAAGAAATTATTCTTTGACGTGCCAGTTTAGCAACTGGTAAACTAGGTAGAGGCAGAGAAGTCCAATGTTACTTGCACCAACCTTTGCAACAGCATTAGAAACAAAACAATTAAACAATATGATTTGTTCTCTGCTCATGTTTCTTTATTTAAAAAAAAGCTGGTACTTTTCAAAACTATGTGATCTTGAAACAGAAGACAAACACAGGACGCATCAATCAGGGCAGGCGTAAACTTTGCTTAAGATGGAGTCAGGAAAAAGAATTACTTACAGTCTGAGAACAACTGAAGACACCAACATTACCCTCCAGATCAAGCTGTGACAGCAAGCAGCAAGAAAGCAGGAGGCAAAAGCTATTTGTTAGTAACACACATAAGTGCGGCAAATGCAAGGAATTAGAAGCAGAGCAATCAAACGTCCTGCAACTTTCTGACGATTCCATAACAAACAGTCCACATGAAACATACAGTACTGTGGACTCGATGCCTCCTAACCTCAGGTCTCTGCAGGTTTTTAATATCAAAACTTCAAATTGTTATAAATTCAAGCCTGCTACCTAGTTTCAGAATTACAATTAAGAAAGGAAAAAGAAGGTGAGCACTGATTTAAAACATAATCTTGCCTCAAAAGACGTAGGCGAATTATTACAAGTCTCTGATTGGGACAGTAATGAAACAGGAGAAATATCACATCTACACAACCATGTAATAAATGAGCAATTTGCAGCACTGAAGTTAAGTCTAATTAGCTCTAAATTGTTTCTTTTTCTTCCATGAGTACATTAATTCTCCAATATTTCAGGGAGGTTAGCATTAATGTTGACTTTCTTGGATCTGCACACAGTGATCACAAACAACCCTCACCCGACAAAAGAAACCTACCCACTTTTCCCTTGAGTGGTGGAAATGGAAGGCAAATCAGTCAGGTTTCCTTTAGAACTGTGCTCTGAACTGCCCTCACAGGTACTGACTGAACTTGTAAACACATCCCAGGAAAATCTCCCTTATTATCCTGTCACAATATTGCCTTCACCCTCCCAATGCTGGTTTAAACAATACTTTGAGAAACACTTGGATTAGATGCAGCAATTAAGCTATATGGCCCATTAACTGATTTGATGGCTTTTGTTTCTGTCTCCAGTCCAACTAAATAATGCTGGAAATAATCAGTAGCAACTTGTGGTTACAAGATATAGACTGCCGCTGTGTAGAATAGTAATGTCATTCTTACCCAGGAGTCAAAAGGTCGTAAATTGAGTCCAACTCCAGAGATTTCAGAATAAAATCAACACACATAGATGTCATGACACTATTTTAAAGAGGAACTGTGTGCATGCGTACGCACTCATGTGTATTGGAGGGAGTGGTTGTTGTGACAAAAATGATATCAATCAACATGACTAAAACTTAACCATTATCACATATGTTGGAGATTGCAATGTGCAAACTCACTACAATGTTTCCTAAATTACAATAGTGACATATCAAATGTGCTCAATTGACTGTAAAGTGCTTTGGCACATCTTGAGGTCATGAAAAGTGGATAAATCTTTCAAGTTTGCCTTTGTGTGTGGGACCACAAGAGATGGGAGAGATACTAATCAAATATTTTGTGTCAGCTTTTACTACAGAGAAAGACATGGAGGCGAGGGAATTTGGGGAAATAAATATCGATGTCTTGAAATCAATCCACATTACAGAAAAAGGTGCTGGAGGTTTTAAAAACAACATAAGAGAGGATAAATCTATTGGAACTGATCAAATGTATTCCAGGACATTGTGGGAAGTTAGGGTAGAAATTGCGGGGCCCCTAACAGAGATATTTGTATCATCTACGCCACAGGCGAGGTGCTGGAGGACTGCAGGGTGACTAATGTTGTGCCTTTATTTAAGAAATGTTATAAGGAGAAGCCTGAGAAACATAAACCAGTGAATCTGACATCAGTGGTGGGTAAGTGGTTGGAGCGGATTCTGTGAGATAGGACTTGCATGCATTTGGAGAGCAAGGACTGATTAGGAGTGGTCAGCATGGCTTTGTGCATGGGAAATTGTGTCTCACAAAGTTGATTGAGTGTTTTGGGAATGTAAGCAAAAGTATTGATGAGAACAGAGTAATAGATGCTGACTACATAGAATTTAGTAAAGCCTTTGACAAAGTTCTGCATTAGTAAATTTAGATCACGTGGGATTCAATGAGAGCTTGCCAATTGGATACAAAATTGGCTTGATGACAGGAGTCAAAGGGGTGCTGGTGTATATTTGTTTTTCAGACTGGAGGCCTGAGACCAGCAGTGTTCCACAGGGATCGGTGCTGGATCCAATGTTGTTTGTCATTTATATAAACGATTTGGATGAGAATTTAGGAGACATGCTTAGTAGGTTTGTGGAGGCATTTGGCACATTTGCCTTCATTGCCAAGACCTTCAGGTATAGAAGTTGGGACATCATGTTGAGGTTCTACAGAATGTTTGTGAAGCCACGTTTGAAGTACTGTGTAAAGTTCTGGTTGCCCTGCTATAGGAAGAACACTATTAAATTGGAGAGGGCTTAGAAAGAAATTTCCAGGATTTTGCCAGCGCTGGAGGATTTGAGTTATAAAGAGAGGTTGGATAAGCTGGAACTTTTTTTCACTGGAGCGTAGGAGATTGAGGGATGATCTTATAGAGGTTCATAAAATCAAGAGGGGCATAGATACTGTGAATAACAAAGGTCTTTTCCTTAGATTGGGGGAGTTCAAAATCAAGGAGCATATTTTTAAGGTGTAAGGAGGAAGATTTAAAACGGATCTGATGGGCAACATTTTCACAAAGAGGGTGGTTCATTTAGAGTCACAGAGATATTTAGCATGGAAACAGACCCTTTGGTCCAACACGTCCATGCCAACCAGATATCCTAAACTAATCTTGTCCTATTTGACAGCACGTGGTCCATAGCCCTCTAAACCCTTCCTATTCAAATACCCATCCAGATGCCTCTTAAATGCTGTGATTGTACCAGTCTCCACCACTTCTTCTGGCAGCTCATTCCATTTGCAGACTACCCTTTGCATGAAAATGTTGCCCCTGAGGTCCCTTTTATATCTTTCCCCTCTCACCCTAAACCTATGCCCTCTAATTCTGGACTCCCCCATCCCAGGGAAAATACCTTGTCTATTTACCCTATCCATGTCCCTCATGATTTTAAACATCTCTTTAAGATCACCCAGCAGCCTCCAACACTCAGCCTATTCAGCCTCCCCCTATAACTCAAACCCTCCAACATTGGCAACATCCTTGAAAAGTTTTTCTGAATCCTTTCAAGTTTCACAACATTCTTCCAATAGGAATGAACTTCCAGAGGAAGTGGTAGATGCAGGTACAGTTACAACATTTAAAAGACATTTGGATAGGTTTAGAGGGATATGGGTCAAGTGTAGGCTAGCAGGACTAGCTTAGTTTAAGAAACTTGGTCGGCATAAACTCGTTGGTTTGAAGGATCTGTTTCCATGTTGCATAACTCTTTGACTCTGAATGCTGAACTAGTATTTAAATGCTTCAAACCTCTGGTGCTCTGTCCATGAGGCTATTGTCATCTTGGACTGCAAGTGAGGCAGGTAAAAGGATCCAGAATTTAACTTTGGAGGAGTGCCAGTCAGCAGCCTTGTCCAACAGATATTAGGTTGATGCTCCCAGTATAGATAAGGGCACAGATCAAAGGAATGATAAGTGAATTGCCCAAAGCACTATGGCACTGAACACTATTCAAATTGGAGGAGAAAAGAGAAATGTAGTAATAGTTGTGGATACTACTGTTAGGGAAGTAGATACTACTGTCCACAGCAACGTCAAAGAGTCCCGATGGTTGCTTTGCCTGGTGCCAAGGTTAAGGACATCTCTTCTGTGCTTGGAATGGGAGAAGAAGGATCCAAGTGTCACGGTTCACACAGGGACCAATGACTTAAGTATAACCAGGAAACAGTTTGTGCTGAGGGATTACAAAGCATCTTGGGCTAAATTAACACACAGAATCAAAAAGGTAATAATCGGAAGATTACTGCCTGAGCTACATGCAAATTGGCAGAGGGTGAGGAAGACTAAAGACGTAAACGTATCGTTCAAAGATTGCTTTGCAAGAAAAGCTTCTGTTTCACAATTCCAAGAAAATGCAGTACAATGGAATCTGGATACGGTTGTGAATGAACATCAAAAGTTGAGGTGCAGTTGCAGCAAGGAATTGAGAAGGCAAATTGAATTTTGGCTTTTATCGCTAAAAGGGTGATGTTCAAAAATAGAGAAGTCTTGTAAAACTGTGCAGGGAGTTGGAGAAGCCATACCTGCAGAACTATGCACAGTTTTGGTCTCTACGTTTAAGAAAGGGTATACTAGTATTGGAGGCTGTTCAAAAGACATTCACAAGGTCAACTCCTGGGATGAAGGGATTGATTTATCCAGAACTGGTAAACAAATTTGGACTTTATTCATCGAGTTTAGAAAAATAAAGAGTGATCTTATTAAAACAGACAAGATTCAAGGGAGGCGTCATGGGGTAAATGTTGAGAAGATATTTCCACTAATGGGGGAATCCAGAGGACATTGTTACAGAATAAGGAGACACTCATCTAAAATTGAGATGCAAAGGAACTTATTCTCCCAGTGGGAACGTCTGTTTCTGTCCCAGAGAATCGTAGATGCTAGATTACTGAAAATTTATTAAGAAGACATTGATTGATTATTGAAATATCAAGGAGCTGTGGGCTTTGAGAAGCTGGCATGAAAGGCTAGTTGAGGCTTGGGGTAAATTAAGCCCATGATCTTATAATGGTTTGAGCAGCTAATTAGCCTACTCCTATTCCTTTTCCTCAAGTTCTCATTCTTCTAAACTCCAATGAATACTGGTCCACTAAGCCCAATCTCTTGTCACATGTCAGATCTGCCATTCCAGGAAACAGACTGGTAAAGAGACAAATTTATTCTCTTTGGACTGCTGCTTTCACTGCATCCTGAGATCCACATTCAGTACTACATACTATACACTCTTAACCTCTCTATCAGTATCATACCATCTCAAAAGCTGTGGTAGTCCCCAGTTTTCCAGTTCTTTGCCTCATTCAATGCCTTAACAAGAAACACATTTCCTTCCTTTCTGTTGTTAAAGAATGCAAGCTCCAAAGTTGATCAGATACTGGCAGCCATCTAGAATCTTTTTATTCTCCCCTCCTGTCTGATTCCACCCTCGTCTCTAATTCCACCTCTTGTCATACATTCAATATACCCTGGGACCTTCCACTCTAATTCTGAATGATCTGTACTCAGAAAATAACTGGTTTTATTCCATTACATCCTCATCTCAATGAATTTTGAGCATGGCATAACTTTAAACTCTTCTTCCATTGCCCTCACCTCTGTGCCCACTTCTACTGGAGTCCTGGCAAATGAGATGAGCACTGATTTCGTTTATGCTTTCCATTTGTTTCCTCTCCCAGCTCCATGAAACTTTTCACTCATCTCCAATAATCCCCCTCCACCAGAATAGAGAGCTCCATATGGTGTGTTGCCTGCCTGGTGCCAGAGTGGGGAACATCCCTGACTGGCTTGAAAGGATACCGGAGAGGGAGGGGGAGGATCCAGTTATCGCGGTCCACATTGGGACAAACAACATAGGCAAGGCTAGGAAAGAGGACCTGTTTAGGGATTATCAGAAACTAAATTAATGAACAGGTCCTCAAGGGTTATAGTCTCAGATTACTGCCTAAACCATGTGCAAATTGGCATAGGGACGCAAGAGTAAGGGAAGTAAACATGTGGCTAAATATACGGAGCAGGAAAGAGGAGTTCCTTTTCATGGGGCACTGGCATCAGCATTGGAAGGAGGGGATCTGTTCCATTGGGATGCTCTCCACCTGAACCAAGTTGTGATCAAAGTTTCAGCGAAAAGCGTAAATAAGATGGTAAACAGGACTTTCAACTAGAAAGTGGGTGTGGGGAAGGGTGGGATGTTAAAATGCCAAGAAGTATAATGGCTAATGGGAAACAAAGCAGCAAGTTAACATCTGTGACAGTCGATTCAACTGCATGGAAAAGTATGAAAAAATAATGACAAGAAAGGAGAACTCAGGAGAGGTTATTAAAGTCTCAACTATACATAATAAGACAAAGTGTTTGGAAAGGGTTAAGGATCAAACTTTAAGCCCACTGGATACGATGGCTCAGTGGTTAGCACTGCTGCCTCACAATGCCAGGGACCTGGGTTCAATTCCAGACTCGGGTGACTGTCTGTGTGGAGTTTGCACATTCTCCCCGTGTTTGCGTAGGTTTCCTCTGGGTGCTCCGGTTTCCTCCCACAGTCCAATGTTGTGCAGTTTAGGTGAACTGGCCAAGCTAAATTGCCCATAATGTTCAGGGATGTGTAAGCTAGGTGCATTAGTCAGGGGTAAATGTAGAGTAATAGGGTTGGGAATGGGTCTGGATGGATTACTCTTCCAAGGGTCCATGTGGACTTGTTGGGTCGAAGTGCCTGTTTAAACACCGTAGGGATTCTATAATTGAATGATAATGAGAAGCGGGATGGTCAATACAGGACTGAAGGTGCTTTATCTGAAATGCACACAGCATACAAAATAAGGGAAATGAGCTTCTGGCACAGATCAAAATTGGTGTGGTGGGCATCATGGAGATATGATTGCAAGGAGATCAGATTTGGGAGCTAAATATCCAAGGATATACATCCTATTGAAAAGACAGGCAACGTGGGTGGGGTTGCCTTATTAGTAGAAATGAAAATAAATCAATAGCAAGAAACAAAGTAGAGTCAGATGATGTAGAATCTATGGTTAAAAGGTTAAAAACAACCCTAATGGGAGTTATGTATAGGCCTCCAAACAGTAGTCAGGATTTAGGGCACAACATACACTAAGAGCTAGAAGAGGCATGTATGAAAGGCAAGGTTACAGTGATCATGAGGGATTTCGATATTTAGGTAGACTGGGAAAATCAGGTTGGTAGTGGATTGCAAGAAAAGGAATTTGTGGAATGTCTACAAGATGGCTTTTTGGAGCAGCTTGTGGTGGAGCCCACTAAGGAACAGGGTAATGCTGGATTTAGTGTTGTGTAATGAGGCAGATGTGATAAGGGAGCTTAAGGTGAAGGTACCCTTTGGAGGTAGTGATCATAATATGACAGAATTTACTCTGCAACTTGAGAGGGAGAAGGTAGAATCAGATGTAATGGTATTACAGTTGAATAAAGGCAACTACAAAGCATGAGGGAGGAGCTGACCAGAATTAACCGAGAGAGGAACCTAGCAGGAAAGACAGCGGAACAGCAATGGCAGAAGTTTCTGGAAGTAATTCAGGAGACACAGCAAAAATTCATCGCTCGGAAAAGGAAGCGTACTAAAGGGAGGATGAGGCAACCATGGCTGACCAGGGAAGTCAGGGACAGCATAAAAGCAAAAGAGAAAGTATCTAATGTGGCAAAGGGAAGTGGGAAGCCAAAGAATTGGGAAACCTACAAAGACCAACAGAGGACAACAAAAAAAAAATAAATAGGAAGAAGATAAAATATGAGGGTAAGCTAGCCAGTAATATTAAAAAATTGCAAGCGTTTCTTTTGAGCTGTAAGGGACAAAAGTGAGGCAAAAATGGACATTGGGCCACTGGAAAATGATGCTGGAGAAGTAGTAATGGTGAACAAAGAAATGACTGAAGAACTAAGTACTTTGTGTCAGTCTTCACAGTGGAAGACAAGAGCAATATCCCAAAAATTCAAGAGAGTTGGGGGTCATAGGTGAGTCAAAGGAGAAAGTGGTAGAAAAACTGAAAGGTCTGAAGGTGGATAAATCACCTGGAACAAATGAGTTACACCCAGAGCTCTGAAAGAGATAGCTAAAGAGAGAGTGAAGGCGTTGGTGGTGATCTTTCAAGAATCACTGGAGTCAGGGAGGATCTCAGAGGACTGGAAAATCACTAAGGTTATCCCCCTCTCCCCTACAGGGCTGACAGAGAATGGAGTGGTGCTGGTGCTACTAAGATCCTGATTGCTAACTGCTACAGTTTACATGCTCAGAAAAGCAACAAGTGAGGAAAGGTGAGAGGAGATCACCAGCCATAGACTCTTGCAGGTTGTCCGAGAAATAAGGAATAAATTGAGCCCTTTACATGACATGGGACAATCAAAGTGAGAGAGAATTTTGCAAAAACATGGAATGGTTAGTCATCCTGCCCACATCCTGAGAACAATTGGATGAATACATTGGTAACAAAAGTGCATATATTTTGCATTAAGTAGCAGGTTTAGCAAACATATTCAATATGGAAATGGATGGAATTGTTCAGCAATGTTTAATTCATTAGGAGAGTCACTGTGCGTATTAATATGCTTTACTGAAGAGAGAAATGCAGCCTTTAGCCATGCATCATTAATTATGGCTATAAAGATCTGCACTCTCAAATGATCCTGAAAACAAATCCCAAAATTTGCCAGAATTAATACTTGCTGCTTCAAAATATTAGCATCAACATCAAGGGCTCTGTTAGTAAGGCTACGCATAACATTTACTCCCTTTAAAACAAATATACCATACCTTCAGAATGAAGCAATTTTTAAATTCTTGCCCAAGATGATTTTCAAGATTTAGAAATAGGGATAAGTGAATGATCATGCCCGAAAGCCTTTCAGTAACAGCACACCTCCAACTTCACAAAAAATATGTCCTTTAATTTCTCTATTAATTCACTCAGCCATGTTAGGTGGGAAGAGCATACATGAGGCTGTAGCCAAAAGCATAAAATGGGCCAATCACATTGAGTTTTGCATATAATAATATAATACTGCCTTTTACTAAAAGTCACATTACCCCAGGGCTCCTCCATATTGCTAAGTGCCTTAAAAAGATGCACGAGGTGTTTCTTTATCAGAGTCGTCTGTCCAGACAAAGTATAATTTATCACTAATCTACCCAGTCTACAAATCTACCATGCAGCAAGAGAATTACCATATTAATGGCAAGACATGCTGAATGCTGGGCAGCTTTTACACTTGAGGGTGTGAGACACTTGGAACCAGATTCACCCTGTACTAATTGATTGTGTTTCCGACTACAAATCATAGTCAGCTCTCAGGATGAAGAAAGACAGAATTTAAAAGATAAAGAGAGTGGGAAAATGTGCTTACACATTTGACACTGATTATTAATCATCAAGTATGGTGTTATATTAAATAGTAGCCATGTATGGACTTTTTAAACATTGGAATCTACTGGAATTTTTCAAAATATCAATTTGCTTAAATGATAATGATGACACAGTGCTTTGGACTTCCAAAAGGCACTGAACAGATTCTCATATGCAAGTGCTTTAAATAAATACATTGGTTAGGAAAAGCAGAAAATGAGAGAAGAGCTCAGCTGGTGTTATTTGAATACTTAGTGAGTTTTGAGAAGATTTGTAGCTCAGGTTGAGGTTTTGGATGTAGGTTTGCTCGCTGAGCTTGAAGGTTCGTTTCCAGACGTTTCGTCACCCTACTAGGTAACATCTTCAGTGGGCCTCAGGCAAAGCACTGCTGAAAATTCCTGCTTTCTATTTATATGTTTGGGTTTTTTTGGTTTGGTGATGTCATTTCCTGTGGTGAAGTCACTTCCTGTTCCTTTTCTCAAGGGGTGGTAGATGGGGTCTAACTTGATGTGTTTGTTCATAGAGTTCTTGTTGGATGTGAATACTGCTAGACTGTACACAACCTGCACATTAACAGGTTAACAACAAGCTGAACAACTAAATCCCTCATACTAACATATCAATTCAATCACAATTTATGTGCTTACTGTTTAGCTAATGATGAAGGTCTGGTAAACATCTCAGCCTTTCTTATTAAAGGAAAATCAGCAGTCAACTGTACACACTGCAGCTCAGCAAAGCTCACCACAAAAATCAATTCCATTTGTTCTGCACTGAATGATGTACCAACTTCAACCACCTCCAATTAATCAGAGCACCAACAATACATCAATATCGTTAAAGCTCCCCGCTGCAATTTGCTTCACTCACTTTCACCCAATTAGATTCATTCCAATATGTTTGTGGAAAAACATTAAAAAGATAGCGACATTGTTTACATTTGATGAACTTTTGATTACCAGGGAAATCAAACTACCAGGGAAATGATGGACATAAAGTAAAAACCAATCTTCTCATTCTCCCTATCGATGTAGCTGGCATTTATACCTATTCAGTGCTTGAAAACTGAAGCTGATGCATGAATTTTGAAGCTGCCAGTAGAGGACCAGGAAATGGTCAACTCTCCGCTGTTAACTAGTTTTGTAAGGTTTCAACTCCTACCGATTGATGGTGCAACAAACAGTATCATAGCAAAAATAAAAGCAAATGATCAAATATCAGAAGTATCTTACTTTATCCTTGTATATTAGGCTGAAAATTTCAAAAGAAGCAATTAAAGAATAGTGAGAAATTTAAATTCATAGCACCATGCAGTAGAGGAGACTACCATTTAGCTTATGTACTTGTGTCCACTCATTGAAAGAGCTGTTTAATAAGTCCCATGCCCACATTCCTTCTTCACTGTTCTGCAAATTTTCCCCAGTACCCCTTTGAATGTTTTGACTGCATCTACTTCCACTACTCCTTTTCGAAGCATTCATAATTCGCTGCAGAAAAATAATTCTCATCTCACCCTCTGGTTATTTTGCCATTTATCTTAAATTTATGTCCCCTGCCAGTGGAAATAGTTACTCCCTATTTATCAAAACCTCTCAGTTTTGCCAGTCTTCCAATTCCTTAATTCAACTTTTCTCTTCTGTTGTCCATTCTTCTTCTGCCCAGTTTCTGTCTTTTTTGTTTACCTAATCTATCATTTATCTCTCTGGCTTCTATTTTTATTTGAGCTTTAAATGCTTTCTTTCTTCTTGCTCCAATGCAAGGGCTCGGGGCAGCTAATGATTTAAATCATTAAAACAATCAGCTTAAAAAGATAAGTCTCTGGTTGAAAGTAGGGTGACAGGCACAGCCACATCTTGATCTAATTCTGAAACTTATTGAAGCATCAAACTGAGATGGAAACAACTCGCACCATTTGTCATGAGGCCAGAGGGGAGAAGTGCCACAGTATAAGTGCCAACAATGTCCTCCTTATTTTAGCAACTGCAGTCACAGTTATTAAAATATGGATGCTCCTATTAGCCTCAACATTCCTCAGTTCTTGTAAAGCAAAGATAAAAACCTTGTTTCTCCAGATTTTAAACAGATCAAAATATTCCCAAAAATAAACAACTGGAAGAAACCCAAACTTCAAGGCAGCAATGAATAACTAACAGAAAATTACAAATGTGTCATGTCCCTGAAGCAGCTTAGAAAAGGCCAACGAATCCAGCTGTGTTGTGTGGGACATCAATGAAAAATTGCTCAGCAGCACTTCAAAGTTAGATTCAGTGAGGAGGCTCTGGAAACATTGGTGAAAACAGTTATGGATAGACAGAAGCAGGATTGCTTGGTGGACACAGGCAACAACTACTTTGAAAAATACATTATTGTCAATGTGGCCATCAATATGAGTGTATAGAGTATGGATAAGGTCAGAAATCTAAATTCAGGCACAGCATAACTATGAAAACAGGGCAGTAAATGCCGGACTGAGGACATTGTTCTTAAATACGCACAGTATATGAAACAGGTAAATGAGCTTGTAGGACAGGCAGAACTTGGCGGGTACAATGATGTCGGTATCACAGAGACGTGGTTGCAAAGAGATCAGGGCTGGGAATTAAATATAAGAGAATACACGTATGTCAAAAGGACAGATAGCTTGAAAGAGGGGGCAAGGTTTCTTTGTTAGCAAATGAAATGCAATTACATCAATAGCAAGAATTGATAGAGGGGAGGGCATAAAATCTTTGTGAATAGAATTGGGGAACCACAAAGGAAATTAAACCGGATGAGAGTTATGTACAGACGCCGAGCAGTAGTCAGGATGTAGGGAAGAAAATAAACCACCAGCTAGAAAAAGCAGTAAAAAAGGCACTACAATGTATTACAATAATCATGGGGGACTTCAGTATGCAGATGGACTGGGAAAATCAGGTTGCTGACAGATCCCAAGAAAAAGAATTTGTAGTATATCTATGAAATGGGATTTTTTCGGACCAGCTTGTGCTAGAGACCATTAGGGAACAGGTCATTCTGGATTTGGTGATATGTAATTCGATTATCGAGCTTAAGGTAAAGAAATCCTGAGGGAGCAGCGACCATACTATGCTAGAATTCACCATGCAGTTTGAGAGAGAGAAGCTGGAATCTAATGTGACAGTATTATAATTGAGTAAAAGTAACTATAAAGACATGAGTTGATTGGAAGGGGAACTTAGCAGGAAAGATGGTGGAGCAGCGATGGCAGGACCTTCTGGGGGAAATTCTGGAGGCAGAGCAGAAATTCATCCCAAGTATGAAGAAACATGATAAGGGGAGGATAAGGCAACCATGGCTGACAAAGGAAGTCAGGAACAGTATAAAAACAAAAGTAAAAGCATACAATGTGGTGAAGATTACTGGGAGGCTAGAAGATTGAGAAGCCTTTAAAAACAAGCAGAGGATAACTGAAAAAGTGGTGTGTGTGGGTAGGTGGGGAGGGGGAGGTGGCAGAGAAGATGAAATATGTGGACAAGCTAGCTAGTAATATATTTTTTAAAACTGCATGAATGTTTTTGATACATAAAGGTATGAGAGGGACAAGAATAAACATTGGACTGCTGGAAGTAAGGCTGGCGTAGTAGTTATGGCGAGCAAAAAAAATGGTGGAGGAAGTAAACAGGTACTATGCACCAATCTTCAGAGTAGAAGACACCAGTAGCATGCCAGAACTTCAAAAGAGTCAGGGGCAGAGGTGTAGTGAACATCAGTAAGGAGACGGTGCTGACGAAGTTGAACGATCTGAAGGTGGATAAATCTCTCAGACTCGATGGACTACACCCCAAGGTTCTGAAGGAAATAGTCGAGGAGATTATGGAGGCATTGGTGATAGTCTCTTAGGAATCACTGGAGCCAGAGAGGATCCCAGAGGACTGGAAAATAGCTAATGTAATACAAATTTAACACACCTCTTTAAGAAGGGAGGGAGGCAGGCAGTAGATGGAAAATTATAGGCATGTCAACTTACCTCTGTCATTGGCAAGATTTTAGATCCATTATTAAGGATGAGATTGCAAAGTACTCGAAACTGCATTGTAAAATAGGTCTGAGTCAGTCGACTTTGTCAAGGGAAGGTCATGCCCAACAAAGCTGTTAGAACATTTTGATAAGGTAACAAGCAAATTCGACAAAGCAGAACCAGTTGACTGATCTATTTGGATTTCTAGAAGGCCTTTGATTAGATGCCACACAGGAGATTGCTAAATAAGAGTCCGCAATATTAGGGGCAAAGTACTGGCATGGATAGAGGATTGGCTGCCAGGCAGAAGGCAAACAGTGGGAATAAAGGGGTCTTTTTCAGGATGGCAGCTGGTGATTAGTGGAGTTCCACAGGGATCAGTGTTGGGATCACAACTAATTATTAACAATCTGGACGAAAGAACTGAGGGCATTATTGCTCAGTTTGCAAATGACACAAAGCTGGTGGAAGAACAGGTGGTGTTGGGAAAGTGGGAGACTGCAGAAGGACTTGGACAGGCTAGGAAAGTCGGCAAAGAAGTAGTAGATAGAATACAAAGTGGTAAGGAGTGAGATTATGTGCTTTTGTAGGAAGAATAGAGGGATGGACTATTATCGAAATAGGGAAAGACTTCAGAAATCTGAAGCACAGACTTAGGAGTCCTAGTTCAGAATTCTATCAGTTGACATTTAGGGAGGCAAGAGCAATACCAGTGTTCATTTTGAGAGGATGAGAATACAAGAACAGAGATGTACTGCTGAGGCTGTATATGGCTCTGGTCAGACCGCATTTGGAACATTGTGAGCATTTTGAGCCCATATCCACAGAAGGATGTACTGGCCTGGAGGGGCTTCAGAAGAGGTTTACAGCAATGATCCATGGGATGAAGGGTGTATCATATGAGAAGCAGTTGAGGAATCTGGGTCTGCATTCAATGGCATTTAGAAGAATGAGAGGGAATATCCTTGAAATTTACAGAATGCTGAGGCACCTAGATAGAGTAGGCGTGGTGAAGATGTTCCACTTGTAGGAGAGAGCAGAACCAAAGGGCACAGCCTCAAAGTGAAGGAACTTCCTTTTAAACTGAGGTAAGGAGACATTTCTTCAGTCAGAGGGTGGTGTATCTAAGGAATCCACTGCTGTAGAAGACTGTGGAGGCCAAGTCATTTGAGAGCCTTTAAGACAGAGATAGGTTTACGATTTATCAGAAGACCTAGGGTTTACATGGAGAAAGCAGGAGAATAGGGTTGAGAAACATATCAGCCATGACTGATAGTGGAGAAGACTCAATGGGCTGAATGGCCCAATGCTGCTACTACATTTTATGGTTTTATGGTTAATAGGTGTCGGAGAAATTTGCCCAATAGGTCAGAGATCACAAAATACAGTTTGAAGTGAAGTTGACAAACAGTTTATTGCAAGCGATATCACTGGAGGAGAAACTGACTAGGCTGACACAGAATTGACAGTCTGCACAGATAGATCAGAATTTCTCTTCCCAGAGTTGAGGATGAGACCAGTTTGTTTATGCTGCACAATAAGGCTGATTAAGAAATAGGAAACTATAATGTATCAGGAAATAGAGTAATCAAATTGCAAGGATGCTAATTGGAAAAGTTATCGGATAAATGTTCTGTTCCTTCACACAATGCAACATCCTGACAGTGTCGATGGTTCCATTCCGCTTCACAGGTAGGTGTTAATGTCTCTTCTGAAGTAGTGAGGTGCTTCCATTGTCCTGTTCTCGGAGCATGTCCTTGTTAGTGCCTCTCTGTCTGACCTGCTCTTTGTGTGGCTTTGGTATTGCTGGATTGTGAAACTGCCCTCAGGTCTTTGGGCTAGCTGTGGTGCTCTGTCATTGTAATGAGCTTAAAGTGTATTTCCTTGTCTGTGTGGGCTGTTTGATTTGGCTTGCGAGCCTGCTTGGGAATTCGGGGTGTTTTTTGGTACAGTTTGGCCAATTTTGCTTTTGTAGGCCTACCGTGGGTTGGCAGATCTTTTCCCACAATAGGAGAGCCAATAGGAGAGATCAAATAATGATCAAATAGGTATCCTTCCTAAAAGGACATCAGTGAACCTTTTGTAGATTTTAAACGTGGCAATCTTATAGTTTTATGATTTTATTTTTACTGCTAGTCAGCCTTTGATTTACAGATTTTGAAATTGAGTTCAAATGCAGATATTGCCCTGAAATTTGATTTGGTTTTCTCTGATCTTTAGTCCATACTGCAGTCACCTTACTTAATACAAGAAATAGAAACAAACAAGGCATCAACAGCTGATCCATGAATTCAAATTCCTTGCTTCATAACCTCCGGTTTAAATTGGACAGATATCACGTAACTGAAGTAGGTGGCATAATGTTATAAAGAAAAAACAAGTGGGATAACAGATGAAAGGAATAGGAGAAGGCCATTCAGCACCTAAAATCTTTTCCACCAGTCTGATCTATATTTTAAGCCTTACATTGGTTTCATAATCCTTAAGACTTTTGCCTGACCAAAATCTATCAAGGTCAGCTTCTAACATTTGCCACCAATAAAATCCAGCTATGAAAGTAAAATGGCCATACAAAGTCTTACAATAATTTTAGCAGCTGCAAAACAAAGGCGATGAAGCAAATGTAAAACAGGGAGATCAAATACACAGAAATCAGTAAATATCATCAAGACTTCGCTTGTATCACATAAAATAGTTAAAGTGGTGCAGCTCATAAATTTTGAGTTGTATGCTGAGTTGATAATGAGAAGAGTCATTGACCAGTTTTGAGGTAGAGGACAAGCATTGCACACACATACACATGCATTGTAATTGCACCATACTTGACAACTGATGAATTACTGGATACCAGATCAAAGGATTCTGTATAAATACCTGTCTCTTGTCATCAGGGGCTTTAAGGAAGAGTGCATTTATCACCGCGATCGTGTAAGTCTGAATGTCAGGATCCGACCTTTTGTGACCAAAATAACACAAACAACATATTAACATGGAAGCATGCTGTTCGTTTGTAGATTTCAAACAAGACCTATGTCATTGATTCTACCAGCAATATTAAATCACAATGATCAGATTTACATCTGTGCCCTCTGGAAAAAAAATCCAATTGCTGGCTGTGAGCCAGATGAAAGGAAAATGCTAGCTCTGCTTCTTGTTCATAAATCAATGCTGCTTTTCACAAGTGTCTCAACAGTTGAAACTTATTGTTTCTAACAACACTCCACTGTGGCCACAGTAAAGACACAATCTATTTGACCCAGAAGTAAGAAGTGCCTCTTGACGGAAGATTTAATGCTTTTGGAAGGTTTTGCATCTCAGTTCTCATTATCTTTCCTATTGCTTACAATAGGATTCTCAGTGCAATAATCTATATCCAATTTAACATCTTAAAGGACTTTACCTGGAGGGAATGGAAAACAGAGTCCGAGTCCAGGACAGAGGCCAATGCTTGGAGGCAGTGAGGCCTCGTGCTCTGAAGTCCATGGACTCAGTGGAAAAAAGACCATAACTTGAGTACTTTAAAAACACTTTTTATTCTTATTCTGAACTACTTCAACTCAGTATTCCCACATTAGCCTATTTTGCTTTACTATTTTAATTACAGAGTCACAGAGCACGGAAACAGACCCTTTGGTCCAACCAGTCCATGCCAAACATAATCCCAAACTAAACCAGTCCCACCTGCCTGCTCCTGACCCATATCCTCTACCTGGGTACCCTGTGCCTAAGTTGGAACTGACAGGCAACATTACAAACTTTTCACTGCACTCATTCCAGTGCACATGACAATAAAGGCAATTCTATTCTATTCGTCTATAAATTACAGACGGCAGGACACTACTGCAGTACTAAACAATATACATGGACATATTTACTATATGTGTATGCAAAATTCAAAATTTAACATAATCTCTTTAAAAATAATATGAAGCTTAAAATGCGACACATTAGTCGTTAGTCTGAGCACTCTAATTCAACTCTATGTGATTTTAAGAAGGTACATATACTAAGAAGCACTTAAATGTCAAGTCCAACCTTATTTTAAATAGTTTTGGAAAATTATTATCAAGTCTCCTTACCAGTTAGAAGATCAGAGAATCACAGAGGACATTTAGCCCAGTATGCTAATGTTAGCTCTTTCACGAAGCCATCTGCCCCTTTCCCCTGACTAATTCTCTTAACTCAGAATTTTCTCCCTTTGTATTATGTATTTTATTATTCTTTCAGGCAATGAAGTTCTACTAATTAATCGCTGTATAAATCTGGTTATTCATATTGATGAATAAAAGCAGTGATTCCAAGACTAACCCTGGGAAGCAGCATAATGAAGGATTTATGAAGGGGAAATCATGCTTGACTAATCTTCTGGGATTTTTTCAGGATGTAACTCTGAAGATGGATGAGGGAGATCCAGCGGATGTAGTGTACTTGGACTTTCAGAAAGCTTTTGATAAAGTCCCACATAGGAGGTTAGTGAGCAAAACTAGGGCGCATGATATTGGGGGCAAAGTACTAACTTGGATTGAAAGTTGGTTGGCTGATAGGAAACAAAGAGTAGTGATAAACGGCTCAATTTTGGAACGGCAGGCAGTAACCAATGGGTACCGCAGGGATCAGTGCTGGGACCGCAGCTTTTTACAATATATGTTAATGATATAGAAGATGGTATTAGTAATAACATTAGCAAATTTGCTGATGATACTAAAATGTGAGGAGGATGTTACGAGAGTACAGGGTGACCTGGACAGGTTAGGTGAGTGGTCAGATGCAGTTTAATGTGGATAAATGTATGGCTATCCACTTTGGTGGCAAGAACAGGAAGGCAGATTACTACCTAAATGGAATCAATTTAGGTAAAGGGGCAGTACAAAGAGATCTGGGTGTTCTTGTACACCAGTCAATGAAGGTAAGCATGCAGGTACAGCAGGTAGTGAAGAAAGCTAATAGCATGCTGGCCTTCATAACAAGACGGATTGAGTAAAGAAGCAAAGAGGTTCTTCTGCAGCTGTACAGGGCCCTGGTGAGACCACACCTGGAGTACTGTGTGCAGTTCTGGTCTCCAAATTTGAGAAAAGACATTCTGGCTATTGTGGGAGTGCAACGTAGGTTCATGCGGTCAATTCCTGGAATGGCAGGACTACATTACGCTGAAAGACTGGAGCGACTGGGCTTGTATACCCTTGAGTTTAGAAGACTGAGGGGGGATCTGATTGAGACATAGAATCAAGGGTTATGGAGATAAGGCAGGAACAGGATACTGATTAAGGATGATCAGCCATGATCAGATTGAATGGTGGTGCAGGCTCGAAGGGCAGAATGGCCTACTCCTGCACCTACTGTCTATTGTCTATAATCCCTATTGTCCCGAAGATGTTAACCATTCAACTTTTGTTTTTGTTTCCACACAGCCACAGTCCCTTTAATCCATAAACTGGAATTTTGCTAACATGTTTATTGTGTGATCCTTTATGAATTAGCTTCTTAAAGTCCATAAATGCAACATCAATTGCAATGCCCTTATGAGCCCCTTTCAACACTTTTTATATAATGTGCCACTAACAAATCCTTGCTGGCTTCCAATTATTAGCCCATACTTTACCAAGTGCTAATTAATTTTTTAAGACATTCACAGGATACAGTAGTCACTGGTAAGGCCATCATTAATTGCCCACCCCCATTGGTACCCTTGAGAAGGTGGCAGCACCTTCTTCAACTACTGCAATTCAATTGCTACAGTACCCACAGTACCATTAGTGGGGGTGGGAGGGGGCGATAGAGTTCCAGGATTTTGACCCAGCAACACTAAAAGAATAATTATTTAGTCAGGATGGTGAATGGCTTGGAGGGGGACTTGCAGGTAGTGGTGTTCTTAGGTATTTGCTGCCCTTGACCTTCTAGATAGTCGTGATCGTGGGTTTGGAAAGTGTTGTCTAAGAAACCTAAGTGAATTTTTGTACCAAGTTAATATCTCTGAAAAAGATGGCCTCACTATTAACTTTAGTCTGGCAGGTGGGCGCTGGCTTCCCTCCATCTTTTGAAGAGATGTATAACACTTGTAACTCACCCAACCTCTGGCACCACACTCACATCCAAGGAGGACAGAAAGATTGTGGGCAGCTCTTCCGCTATTTTCATGCTTAGTTCCCTCAGCAACCTTGGATGCCTCCTATCCAGACGGTCACTTTTTTTAATTTGTCCTACTTTCTGGCTAGTGGTTCAACACTCAAATGGAAGCTTCTCGACTGGCACTATTTTATTGAACCTTTAATGAATAGTTCCATTTTAAACAGTACTGCTAACCATACTGTTTTGCCCTGGATAACAATGCAAAATGCTAGTTTCTTACATGAAAATGCTGAAAAAATAGAATATTTAATCAGGATACCCAAGTCCTCCAATTTCATTCACCGCCTTTCAACAGAGAGCTAATAACCAGAGAGGATCACGGTTCTTCACCTATTGAAAGACCATGAAGTGTAACTTAAAAAGAAGGAATCTTATTTTCAGGAGGTAGTGTTTTGTATTCCTGTGTCAGAAATGCCCTTCAATTCCAGGTTTCCATCAATTTCTTCCTTTTGTTCACACAAAGAAAGTTTTTGAAAATGTTATTTTTCAGCACTTGACCCATTACAGCTAAAACACAACACTGAGAAGAGAAGCTGTAAAGAGGCCAGAAGCCTTCCCGTGGGGATCAAATGATTTATTGGATGAAGGCTCAAGTATACAGTTCTTGGAAGCTATGTGTTGGTTGTACTGACAAAAGGCTGAAGCAGATTTATCATTCACCCTCCTAAACACAACTGGAGTCTGAATCACAGAACATAGGAGGAGGCCAATTCAATATGTCTGTGCCAAATCTTTGAAAGAGTTGGTCAAGTTATTCTGTTCCTCTCTCTTGATCCATTGCCCTACACATTTCCCCTTTTCAAGTATATATTTAGCTACTCAGCAATATTTGAATCTACTTTCACCTTACTTTCAAACTCCTCAAGCTGTTTGCCCAATTAATTTAAATCAGAGTCCACTGGTTGTCAATTCTTCTGCCAGTAGAGATAATATTTTCCTACCTAATCTGTCAAAATTTTAAAGTCTATGAAATCGCCCGTTCACCTTCCCTGCTGTAACTCATTTATTTAATGCAAACTGCTCAGCTTTAACACAAGGAACATAGAACATTCTGCAAACCAGTAAACAATTGGCCTGAAAAACATTATAACAAAAACAAAATTCCACTCAAGGCTTCTGGATACTGTTTTCCATAAAATACAGGGACCAAAATTGAGCATATTTTCCAGGGCTCCTGTGTTTTTCATACTCATCAAAACAGATAACTTCAGAACCAGCTCTCTTACACAGAATTTATAATACCTCCTTTGCCAACAGGATAAAAACTATAATTTTCTGGTACCTGCCCCTGCTGAATCTTACCAGAAATCAGTCAAGTTTTTTTTTGGCAAATTCCATGTTTTCTCACACTATCTTCCCAAACTTGCCTCATGCCTCTACGGTGCTCCACTCATTGTATTCTCTTACTTGTCGTAGGCAGACAAAATTGCCACTATTGGATCTTCCCTAGATTCCTGGCACTGACGCCATCTTTAAAGCTCAGCTATACACCTAGTCAAGTGCTGACAGCCCAATGCTGCCCTACATGGTTTCTATCAATCACCCCAGCATGCCAACAAGAACCTGGAGGCACGTGTGGTCACTACCCATAGCGTGTGCCCTGAAATTTCAGTGACTATTGTCCAAGATGGAGGACTGAGGTAGCAAGCAGCGAGCTGAGTGGTTAGATTGCTATTCTGAATTTCATGTCAGAATCTGTTGTCAACTAGTTTCTATCTGGCGAGTGGGAGATTGAAAAACTGCAGGTCGATGAGGTGAAGTGATGTAATAACCAGGAAGTTATTATGTGTCAATGCATGCAAACAGACCATTCACTGCTCACTAGTGAGAATCTCGTCTTGCTGTTCAACAATTAGGTGGAAAATGGGACATTTTGCTCTCAACATTGGGAAACTCATTACTAATCTCTCATTATTCTCTCAATTTTTACCCACCATTCCCCACTTCATTCAGGGACTGGAAGATTCTATCTACTGATGGAATCTCCACAGATGCTGACAGACCTGAGTTTCTCTAGCACTTTCCGTTCTGTTTTTATTTCTGATCTCCAGTATCCACAGTATTCTGATTATATTTCAGAATGCGATCATCTAGCCTTACTAGATTTACCAATGTGTATATTAATCTCATGATATCAGCATTTCTTTCATTCTATTCCTCTATCTGAGCCTAACCTTAACTACACATTTTTGCTACCTAGCTCAACTACTTGCAGTGGGGGTGACTTACACATTTCAAGTTTAATGGATTTATTAGTGGCAATCTTATATTTATAATCATTAATTTTGCAATCTCCCCATTGGCGCTAACATATTGATGTCTGACCTATCAAATGTGTTCATAATTTTAAAAATCTCCCATCAGCACTTATTTTTCATAAAGAAAAGAATCTAACCTATTCCACCTGTATTGATACTTATGATCACAACGTAAATGATTTTGTATTTTCTCGAGTTTCTCCACATTTTCTCTGTAATATGTAGTCAAGGAATACCATACCAATCTGTCACAACATCTTATTTACATTCTGAGGACTTACCCTTGTAGATGTGGCATTAGCTGGCCAATAGTGATCTCTTGTGCCACCTTCTGGTAGAGATCATAGCTGTTCAATACCATTGATTCCAAGATTGCTAGCGACCGTTGTAATACAGATACATCCGTGGCAGATTTGTTCACATAACTCGCTATCTGTATGTTTTAAAAAAATGTTTTACTTTTAGCCTTAAATTTTTTGTAAAGACATTGCTGCCCCACACAGGGAAATAACCTTATATCCCTTACCGTTTCTCAGATGTGATGTACTGAACACAAAAGATTCTATGAAGTTGGTACCATCAGGGCAGATACTGCACCAATTTTCTTTTATTTAGTTGAGAGTTGGGGGGAGGGGATGGGGAGGCGAAGGGAGACTCCGTCTATTTTACACTTAGAGATTTACAGATTTTTGTTTTAAATTTGCCCATTCAGGCCAAACAGTAATTTGGGATTTTCAATTTATAAAAAAAAAGTACCGGCTACAGCAGAAAAAAGAACAGATGTTTTCAACTGCTGCTTCAACATGTTTATTTTTTCTTCATTTTGTTTTCTTTGGTGGGAGCAAGTGGAAAGGTGGAAATTGATTGTTCATAATGGGCATTCAGAAACAAATCAGGAATATGAAATAGAACACACAATTATATTTGGAGAAACATATGTAAGCTACTGCCATCATTGGATACCTATTCCGACAAGACAGTAACAAGGTTTCCTCAGAACAACTCCCTCCATCTGTTTCTATTCTGTAAAAATGCCAACTTTACAGCCCTTATTCTCAAAAGAATCCAAAAAGCTAAATCCATCTTAGCCTTGAACTTTGATGCTGGTGGTGGCTCAGTTGGCAGCACGTTCACATCTGCATCACAAGGTACCAACTGAAGTCCTGAAAATAAGGAATAAGTTCATGGAAGAAAATATTTTCTGAACCACGAAGCATGACTTTAGTGAGTGCATAGAAAATTGAAGATTGCCTGGTGTTAATATGTTACCTGTTTTTTGGAATTACAGAAACCGTGTACCAAATTTATTCCGTCTCCAGCATAAATTCAAGGCTGTCAATCCAGTGCAGTTCTGAGAAAGTGCTGCACTGTCAGGGATACCATTTTTCAGATGGGGCATTAAACTGAGCCCTCTCAGATCCCATGGCACTATTTCAATGTTGTTCTGGGTACCTTGGCTATTATTGATCCCTCAATCAACATTGCCAGAAAGGTACTTTATCAAATTGCTACTCATGTCAGCTCACTGTCTACATATTATTAAAGTAAAATGGACAGACACACTTCTTTGTAATCCACGTGTCTTCACTAAACCACGACCATTCCATATGCCTTTTTTTTGTGCTTGTTCACTTGCTTTTGGTGTTTTTACAGAATAGAAACAGATGGAAGGAGTTAAGATAAAGATCTGACATGATCTAACTGAATGTTAGAACAGGCTTGAATGGCTGGATGACCTACTCCTATTCCCTTGCTCCTAAATACTGTACAGCTGCGCCTTTCCTGTCTCTCACTTCGTTATTTCAAACCATAACAGCCATCACAGTACCTTTTTGATGAAAGCCACAGAGAATGTATCCCAGGAGACAATTCCATGGTCCATGAGCTCAACGAACGCAGTCAATGTGAATGACAGCATATCCCCAAAGCTGAAAGAATAAATGATGTACAAGTCAGTTCAAGGTGCCTGAACTCAGACCACAGGGGAATTTCTCTCAAGTTGTTTCTGCACTGCAAGAAATTAGGCACAGGTATACAACAGAAGAAAGCCCTACTGGTACCATAACAAGCCCTACATGGTACCGTAGTTGTCAGAAAGCAAAGAGCATATGGGTAGCTGCAATAAAAAATGAACAAATTAAATTATGCCAATAACTCAATACACAGCAGTGCAATAATCTGAAAGGAAGAAGTATTAGTAGAAATTGTGCAGTGTAGCCAAGAGACCATCATGCAATTCCCATGTGCTGGGTTATGGAACTCCCAGATTAGATAAGCAACCAACTTCATCCACATTTACAGCTTTGTCAGGGACTGTGTTATACATCAAGAATTACCATTTCTTTTCTAGAAAACTGTTGGAGTAGGGACACTAGATTAAAAAATAAGGAATAAGTTCATGGAAGAAAATATTTTCTGAACCACGAAGCATGACTTTAGTGAGTGCATAGAAAATTGAAGATTGCCTGGTGTTAATATGTTACCTGTTTTTTGGAATTACAGAAACCATGTACCAAATTTATTCCGTCTCCAGTTCTGTAATTAATTATGCATCATCATCCTGTTTTACATAAGGTAACTATAATGTGGACCGGCATCTACCAGCTGAGTTCACATGATAACTTAAATGCCACTGGCACAGATTCTACACTCAAATGGACTAATGTAGGATCTTCTAGTCATTCACCAGTAAAATGTGTTTGATCCTCTCCTCATGGCTAAGAGAATTAACTCCACAGCATCTGGATCAGCATATTATTGACTCCAGTTTCAGGACAGCAAAAACATGTTCTGTACTATTTGCATCAATAGCATCCAATCAAGGTGAAACATTTTGGCTGCACTTTTATTTTGTAATGCAGTTCCATTAGTCACAAGTATTCTGTAAAAACTAACAAAGAGCAATCAGATTAATGACTGATCAATCTACTTTTAAGAAATAAAAGCATAGAATGGGCAAATGGAAAGATGCTGGGAGAACTTCCTCGCAATTTCAGATAATGCCATGGTATCACCTGAAACTGGCAGACCTGTCCTGGTTTAATATCATACTGGCACTGTACCAGCTTAAACACTTGAAGTAAAGTGCTTGAATCAATTTTGGAGAAACAATTTCTAAACAGCAGAGTCATACAATCCTCACCAATCATAACTTTCAAAACAAAAGGATCCATTCACGAAGCAGTGTTTTAAATGCATACGAATTGCACCGTTCATGTATCATTTATTTTCCATTTCAACTTGGAGACCATCATTTGATCATCTCGCGTTCACTATTACACTTTTATGCACACAATGACATTCTACTCACCTTTCATAATGACAATCATATACCGACTAAACCCCACATTTACTGCTTTCCAGATTCTCTTCACTTCACATTACAAAAACAAAACAAACTCTCAGTCTCTGCCTCCTTCAACGTCTTTCGAAAGTCTTTCTTTAAGACCCTATTCCAGTGGCCCTGTAGTGTCTCACTTAAGTGGTCATTGTCTGCACAAGCACCCTAATCGTTGGTGCCAAATGAAAGGCAAGTATCCTGCATGCAAGCAAACCCAGGCAGTGCCCTAAGCAGATCATTCCCTTTAGCATTGCAGGGAAACTTGAACAACAATCAAGAAGAGGCACCTGAGAAGGGATTGTTTTCAGCAAAATAAGGAAGAAGCAATGAGCCTAATTGAATAATCTGTTCAAAAAGGTGGGGGTGGTGAGGGGTTGGTGGAGAGCAGGAAATATCGTTTTGGTGGTGGGTTCAGATTGCAAGTGGAGATGAGTGGATGGAATGTGAGGACCAGAGGGTTCTACCATGTTGTGATTGGAGGGGCTTCGTTTGAGGGCAGAGGAAATGGAGGAGATGCAGTGAGCGCACTTTGATCATGGGGGAGGAGAAATTGCAGTCTTTGAAGTCAGAGGACATCCAGGATATCCTGAAGTGGAATTACTCATCCTGGGAGCATAAACGGTGGAGGCAGAGGAATTGGGATTACATTTTTGCCGGGGGTGGAAGATGATGTAATTAAGGTAGTTGTGGAAGTCAGTGGTTCTGTATTAGATGTCAATGCAGAGTTGGCTGCTAGAGATGGAATCAGAGAGGTCCAGGAAGGAGAGGGAGGTATCAAAGATGATCCAGGTGAATTTGAGGTCAGGGTGGAAGGTGTGGGTGAAGCGGATGAACTGTTTGAGCTCCTTGTGGGAGCACAAGACAGTGCCAATACAATCATCAATGTAGCGGAGGAAAAGGTGTGGAATGGTGTCTACGTAGGTGCAGAAAAGGGATTGTTCCACATACGCTACAAAGAGGCAGGTACGGTTCGGACCTATATGGCTACCCATGGCCATGCCACTGGTTTGTAGGAAGTGGATTGAAAAGGAAAAGTTGCTAAGGGTGAGGATGAGTGTGTCTGTGGAGGGGTCTGGTTTGGTCTGTGGGAGTGAAAGAAATGGAGGTGTAGAGAGACCGGATGTCCACGGTGAAGATAAGGTGTTGGGGACTGAAAGTTGTGGAGAAGGTGGATAGCATATGTGATGTCCCGAACGTAGGTGGGGAGTTCCTGAACAAAAGGGGACAGGTCGGAGTCAAGATAAGAGGAGACGAGTTCAGTAGGACAGGAGCAGGCAGAGAAGATCAGTTGACTGGGGCTGTGAGGCTTATGAATTTTAGGGAGAAGACAGAAACGGGCAATGGGGGGTTGGGGAACTATGAGGTTGGAGGCTATGGATGTGAGGAGGAGGTTGAGCAAGTTGGCGTGTGGCTTTGGTGAGATAGAGATTGGTGCGCCAATCTACCACTGTGTCTCCCTTGTTAACTGGTTTGATGGTGAGGTTGGGGTTGGAATAGAGGGAGCGGAGGGCCACACATTCAGATGGGCAGAGGTTGGAGCAGGTGAGAGCGTTGATGTCGCAACGGGAATTGGAGATGAAGAGGTCAAGGGAGGGTAGGAGGCCAGGACGGGGCCTCCAGGAGGATGGAGTTTGTTCGAGGCAGGAGGAGGTGCATCGGAGAGTGGGTGGAATTCATGTTTGAACAAGTAGGCATGGAAGCGGAGGAAAAAGTGTTTGACATATAGACATGTGCAAAATTTGGGCAAAGTGGAATGAAGGTGAATCCTTTGCTGAGGACTGACTGTTCTTCCTCATTGAGGAAGAGGTTGGGGGTTGGTAAATATCTGGCTGGGCTTGGAGTAGGGCCGACTGTTGAGCTGGAGTTGGGAGTGGGGGTGGAGATTGTCTCTGGGGTGGGTATGTGTGTGGGAATGATCATGAGATTAGCGGTGACATCCACGGTTATGTGATCAGCAGCATCAGTGGAAGTGTCGATGTCAGCATGAAAAGGCACTATTTTAGGATGAGTGCACAAGACAACTTCACTAACATGGCAGCAGCGTATTCAACCTTCCAGCCATATTAGAAAACAACTCCGGATTGATGACAACCGACAGATGGTGTACAAAGACGTGCTAATTCAAGAACCTGCTATATAATGTCATCAAGAAGCTGACTGAACGTCCATGGAGGGTCTCAATTTGAAAAGGACTGAATTTGTTAATGAAAGGTTCCTTTCAAAATCAAATAGTCAAGATCATCAGTCCAGCAGTCCACACTTTTCTACTCAACATTTTACATTTATCTAGACCAAAGAGTGAGATCTTGAAACACGAACAATTGATGCTCTTGCCCTCAAATAAATTACCTGAACTCATCCCATCCTAATGCAGACACATTGATTTTAATTTGATAACATGCCATTATCATGCAAATTATAATATAATTACATCCATGGAAATCACATGGACAGACAGTCCACTATTCTCAATGAGAATCAGAGATCAAGCCAAAGGCTGCACATATTTACCACCCACTAGCAACATTGCCAACCAGAGACCTAACGAACTTTAACTGCCCAGTGTTCTACATCAGTCTTTCCATCAAGTGGGGCTTCCAAAAATTAGCAGTGAACAAGTAGGAGACGAGGTGCTACCCTCAGCTATTAGTTCTTCCATAATGTCAAATGGCCAGGTAGCTTTCTTTCTACTGGACCGTTGCTACGTCACCAGTAAGAGAAAAAAGGCTGCTCCCAGGAGACCCTAAAGAACTTTTCCTTACTCACAACACCAACCCATACATGTAGGAATCAAGATGTCAAGAGCAGGTCAGAGGCTAGGAATCCTGCAGTGAATAAGTCACCTCCTGATTCCACAAAACCTGCCCACTATCTCCAGGGCACAGGTCAGGAGTATGATGGAATACGAGAGTTATTCTCATCACTCAACCACTTGGGGGTTGGACTGTCGGATGCCAGGGTCTTAAAGCTCTGGAAATTACCCTCTCACCCTCACCACTTCTCTACCTTACTTTCTTCCTTTAAGACACTCTTTAAATCCTATCTCTTTGACCAAGTTTTTGTTTGGTGAACTTATAAATCTAAATGGATCAGTGCAATAATTTGTCTTATAATGATCCTGTGAAGTATCTTAGGATTGTAGTTGTCAGGCTTTGTGGCCCATCTTACAAAAACTGTTGAGAATGCAATCCAAAGAGTGCCACTAGCCTGAATGGCCAAGCAGCCATTTTGCTCAAACTCACAGACCACCAGAAACATTCTGCATTGCTCCAGGGAAGACCGAGTGGCAGCTCAATCCCAGGAGTGAGAGAAATATCTGGAAGAGTTTGATATCACTCCTGACCCAGACACTGCATCAACCCTCTAGGGCTCCCGAGAGAGAGACAAGATTTAAAAGGGACCTGAGGGGCAACATTTTCACACAGAGGGTGTTGTGCATCTCGAACGAGCTGCCAGAGGAAGTGATACAACTGGGTACAATGACACTTAAAAGACATTTGAGCAGGTACATGGACAGGAAAGGTTTAGAGGGATATGGGCCAAACACAGACAAATGGGACTAGTTTAGTTTAGGAAATCTGGTTGGCATGAACAACTTGGGCCAAAAGGTCTGGTTCTGTGCTATATAACTGTATGGCTCTACAAAGGCAAAATCGCCTTCAATGATGGGGATAGAATCACTTAAACCTGGATTTCACATGCTCCATCAGGAAATTCTAAAACTTGTTTCACCAACTTTACAAGGATGTTGCCAGGGTTGAAGGGTTTCAGCTATACAGAGAGGCTGAATAAGCTGGCGCTATTTTCCCTGGAGCATCAGAGGCTGAGGAGTGACCTTATAGAAGTTTTATAAAATCATGAGGGGCATGATAAGGTGAATAGCCAAGGTCTGTTTCCTGGGGTGGGGGAGTGCAAAACTAGAGGGCACAGGTTTAAGGCAAGGGGAGAAAGATTTCAAAGGGACCTAAGGGGCCAAGTTTTCACAGAGAGGGTGGGTGCGTGTATGGAACAAGCTGCAGAGGAAGTGGTGGAGGCTGGTCAAACAGCAACACTTAAAAGGCATTTGGATGGGTACATGAATAGGAAGGGTTTAGAGGAATATGGGCCAAATGCTGGCAAATGAGACTAGCTTAGTTCAGGATATCTGGTTGGAATGGACAAGTTGAACTGAAGCATCTGTTTCAGTGCTGTAGGTCTCTATGATTCTACAACTTGACACTACCTCACTGCAATCATGAGGAGCTGCCAAGAAAACCAGTATATTCTCCTAAAAACTAAGTTTCATCCACTCTACAAGACTGTTAAAGAGTTCAAACTTAACAGAATAAATGAGTTTAGAAGCCAACCTCCCCAGCAAGTGGGTGAGAGAAGTAGGAAGGTGATGAGTGAACTAGGAAGGTTCCTGATCAACAGGATCTGTCATAGGAGTCGCTATTTCACTACCCAGTATCTGAGGAGGCCATTAAATGAACAGCCAAATCAGATCTCAGACTAAGAGTAATGTACCCAAGTTTGTTGCTGACACAAAACTAGGTTACAGCTGTGAGAAAGACAAAAAGAGACTGTAAAGAGATATAGATAAAGCTAAGAGGGCAGGCAGCGTTCAACTAACCAGACAGAGAAAAGGAGAATTTGTTTTAAAGCACGTAATCTCTTAATACTGACGTTCACAGAGACCTGGTCGTACTCATGAAAGGAAAACGGAATGAACATAAAGGTACAGCAAGCAATTCGGAAGGCATTTGAGGGGATCCCTCGGAGGGAATCCTGAGGGACAGGATGTGTCCATGTATTTGGAAAGGAAAGGACTGATTAGAGATGGTCAACATGGCTTTGTGCATGGGAAACCATGTCTCACAAACTTGACTGAATTTTTTGAAGAAGTAACAAAGAGGATTGATGAGGGCAGAGCGGTAGATATGGTCTATATGGACTTCAGCAAGGCATTCGACAAGGTGCCCCTTGGAACACTTGTTAGCAAGGTTAGATCTCATGGAAGCTGAAACTTTATTGCTGGAACAGCACAGCAGGTCAGGCAGCATCTAGGGAACAGAAGATTCGACGTTTCGGGCACATGCCCTTGGAATACAGGGAGAACTAGCCATTTGGATACAGAACTGGCTCAAAGGTCGAAGACAGAGAGTGGTGGTGGAGGGCTGTTTTTCAGACTGGAGGCCTGTGACCAGTGGAGTACCACAAGGATCAGTGCTGGGTCCACTACTTTTCGTCATTTATATAAATGATTTCGATGTGAGCATGAGATATAGTTAGTAAGTTTGTAGATGACGCCAAAGTTGGAAGGGTGATAGCGAAGCGAAGTTGGAAGCGAAGAAGGTTACCTTAGATTATAACGGGATCTTGATCAGATGGGGCAATGGGCTGAAAAGTGGCAGATGGAGTTTAATTCAGATAAATGCGAGGTGCTGCATTTTGGGAAAGCAAATCTTAGCAGGACTTATACACTTAATGGTAAGATCCTCAGGAGTGTTGCAGAACAAAGAGATCTTGGAATGCAGGTTCATAGCTCCTTGAAAGTGGAGTCGCAGGTAGATAGGAAAGTGAAGGCGACTTTTGGTATGCTTTCTTTTATAGGTCAGAGTACTGAGTACAGGAGTTGGGAGGTCATGCTGTGGCTGTACAAGACATTGATTAGGCCACTTTTGGAATATTGTGTGCAATTCTGGTCTCCATCCTATCGGAAAGATGTTGTGAAACTTGAAAGGGTTCAGAAAAGATTTACAAGGATGTTGCCAGGGTTGGAGGATTTGAGCTATAGGAAGAGGTTGAATAGGCTAGGGCTGTTTTCCCTGGAGCATCATAGGCTGAGGGGTGACCTTATAAAGGTTTTATAAAATCATGAGGGACATGGATAGGATAAATAGGCAAAGTCTTTTCCCTGGGGTCAGGGAGTCCAGAACTAGAGGGCATAGGTTTAGGGTGAGAGGGGAAAGATATAAAAGAGACCTAAGGGGCAACTTTTTCACACAGAGAGTGGTACGTGTATGGAGTGAGCTGCCAGAGGAAGTAGTGGAGGCTGGTACAATTGCAACATTTAAGAGGCATTTGGATGGGTATATGAATAGGAAGGGTTTGGAGGGATATGGGCCAGGTGGTGGCAGGTGGGACTAGATTGGGTTGGGATATCTGGTTGGCATGGACGAGTTGGACCAAAGGGTCTGTTTCCGTGATGTACACCTCTATGACTCTATGAATTTGGTTTTTATTGCCAGGGGATGGAGTACAGAAAAAAAAAGTCTTGTTACAATTGAACACAGATTTGGTGCGACAACACCTGGCATATTGTGTGCATATTTGAGAAGAGATGCACTTATATTGGTAAAATTCAATAGATTGGTCCCAGGTTGAGAGGGTTGGCCTATGGTGAGATGCTGAGTAAATTGGGTCTATATTCTCTGGGTTTCAGAACAAACAGAGATGATAGAATTCAAATGCCAATTACACTAAATAGACTTTACAAGGCAGGCATGAGAGATTGCTTCTTCTCACTGGGAAATTTTGAGTATGTGGGCAGTCTCAGGATAAGAGGTTAATAATTTAGGATTGGAATGATAAAAAAAACTTTTCATTCAGAGCTGTGATTATTTGGACTTGACTAGCCCAATGGGTTATTCATGCTTCCCCTTAAGAGTATATTTAAGTTTGAAATTGACTGGTCTTAAACCAAATAAAATGATCAGGGGCATGGGCTAGAAAATGGAGTTGAAGCAGATCAGCCAAACTTGTGTTGAATAGGGCAGGCCTAAGGATTCATATGATCTGCTCCTACTCCCATATCATATATTTGAAAGGGTGTTTAGTGAATCAAAGGACTTTTTATGATCAGTATCTGGAATAGATGCAAGCGTCATTTCAGAGATGCTGTAAGATGGGAAAAAGAAACCTGGACAATCATTCTGGGCATTTTGACAGTTTTCTACTTTTTCAGTCACTGTATCATTACATTCAGCAACAATGTGTCTTACAACAAAATGACTGCAGGGCATTTAACAAAATAATTTATTATCTGCCAAATTCCACATACCTTTATTTCAAATGCTCCAAGTGGGCTCTTCATCAACATAAAAGCCAGTCCATAAATCTATCTGATTCACTCCATTTGGTATCGAGAATGGTTGGGCACATGGGAAATAGCAAACGTTATGCCCCCGACAACTCTGAGGGGAAGGTGCTGAAAACTGATGCTTCAGAACTAGTTACTCCTTTAGACAAGATCCTTCACAACACCCATAAGACTGGAATCTACCAAACAAATTGCAAAATTATCCAAGAAAAAAAACTGTTCACAAAGTGCGGGACAATCTCCATGAGCCTCCCCTCAATCACAAGCCCAGTGACAGAATTAGTCATTGACAATGTTTTAGACAAAAGTTGCTCATCAATCACATGTCACTGATGCTCATTTTAGATTCCTGCAGGAATATTCACCTCCAACCTCATTTCAGCTATACATAGACAAAATAATCTGAACTCTGAACATCAAGACAGCATTCAACAGCAGTGTGACATCAGAGAGCCCAGGAAAACTGAGGTCAATGGAAATCAGGGGAACATTCTCCACTGACTTGAATCCTACAAAGATAGAAGGTAAAGATAGGAACATTACTATAGATGCTCAAGTCAGTATCTGAGACCCAACCATCTTCAACTGCTCGAGTATCCTTTCCTCCAGCATAAGTAGAAAACTGGGGCTGCTTGCTAATGACTGGAGAGTCAGTCCCAATTGCAACTAATGTGAAAATCTTATAGCTCAAAGACTGGAGAACATTGGCTTTGGGCCAATAAATGTCAACTAACATTCATACCACGGAGATGGCAGTCAATAAGAGAGTGGCGAACCATTCCCTGTGACATTCATTCGCATTGTTTGACTCTGTACCCCTGCCCTGCCAAACCTCACACCCCAATCAACATCTTGGGATCAACTCTAACCAGAAGTCTAATTGAACCAGTCATACTAATAATGTGGCAACCAAAGCAGGGAAGAAGTTGGATATTTTGGAAGCAGTGAGTCACCTCTTGACTTTGCAAAACCTGTCCACCATCTAACAAGTCACAAGTCAGGATGGTAATGAAATGTATACTATAATTATCTGAATAGCATAACTCTAACAACACTCAAGGAATTCAACACCTTCCAGGATAAAGCAGTACTTTTCATCAGCACCCCAATAACCACTGCATATTATGATTGCATTGCACCATCCACAAGATACACTCTAGCAATTTCTCTAGAATCATCGTCTACCCTATCCATGTAACCCTGCATTTTCACCATGGCTAATCCACTTAGCCTTCATATCCCTAGTTACACTGGCCATGCTAAATTGCCCAATCTATCCAAGCTGCACATCTTTGAACTGTGGGAGGAAAGTGGAGCACCTGGAGGAAACCCTCACAGACGGTAAACCTATGCTGGAATCGAACCTGCGTCCCTGGCGCTGTGAGGCAGCAATGCTAGCCACTGTGTCACCCACAACTGACATTGGTGATACCATCAACTGCAACTTCCCCTCCAAGACATAAAGTATTCAGATTTGGAAATATCACTATTTTTCACCACTAGTCGTCCTCTGGGTAATGTAACTTTCAGTATGCAATATAAGTATTTCTGATGAGAGCAACCCTTTGATCTTATGAATAAGAGTAACGTGGATATAAAACATTCAGCAAAATTATGATTCAGAAAGGAGAAGAATTAGAGAAAATATTTTATTTCTAGGAACTTAATACAACCAATATGACTAAAGTACTTTAGATTTAAGTTTAGATTTTAGTTTTAAGATTCTCAGCTAGGACATTTGCATTCTAACTATATGAATACATTTTTAAAAAATAAAATTATTAACTGCAAAGCCAGAGGGAGCATTTCAACTTCATCAGACAAAGACAGCCTCCATTCACCCCTCTTCACAATTAGGTGCCTTTCTGGAAATGCTTACCAGGCTAATGAAGGCTACCAGTCCATGCTCAGCGAAATGACTTTAGCTCTATTACCTTCTAAAGAGACAGTATTTTAATGCTGGGCTTCAGAAAGTTTGTTGAATTTAAGTACTGGTTTCAAATTACTGGTAACCCATATTTTAAAAGACAGTTTGCTTCTACATACAGGTCTGAACTTGGCCCCATCAATTCATGGAATCATTCAAAAGTGGGTAAAAAAAACAGCTATATCAATTTAATAGCCCATTGTTACAGAGTATTTCGGTCAATGCACCTGTAAATTCAGGATGACAGTCTTTTGGGTTGTTGGTAATCCTGGCAGCCACTCACAAGCAGTCATTTGACAGACATGCTCAAAGGCATCTTGCAAGTACATTTGATCATTTGTGTGTGTGAAGTGACAACATTCTGCATTGGTCTGGAATTCATTCAAAACAGGATTAAGGTTTCTAAAGTAGGACACAGCCACACAATAGTCTCCTCCCAAAAACTGCATCCAAGAAATACTGTCACTTAAATGAAAGGTTGTTATAACTTGCAGCAACCCCAAAACCAACAATGATGCTTTCTCTTCAGGTTTTCACAGTGGACTTACAAAGCAATAACCTTCACAAATTTAAGATAAGTTCCTTTACAATGCCACAGTGAAAAAATAAATACACTCATTGGCTCAGTAAGAGCTGAGGTTCATCACATTAATAACCATTAGGATCTCATTACATAGACTAGCACTAGACAAGCTTGTATCTTCATTCATCTATTTCAGAAAGGTTCATGAAATTTAATCAAAGTAGCAATAAAACCGACCTGCAGATAGAGAAGTAAAAACCTCCAGGTTTGAATCTTTTACCCATAATCACACTAATATTTTAATCCATAAAATATGATTTTATAGCTTGGTAATCAGGATGCTATACTTTAGATAAAATATTTAATGTGTAGCTCAACAATTTTACAAAGCAAGTGGCATTTATTGGTCAGTAAGTGCCTTCATTATTTTAGTTAGTTGCTTTTGGGTCATTTGCAATCTTTGCGATTCTGGAAACTTGTATTAGGGATGCAGACTGGCAAGGAAAATAAGACAGTGCAACAAAAAAGGCGCTTTTTAGTGAAGAGAGGAAGAATCATCGAACTGCTCATTATCACATGCAAAACAAAGCATTGCATAGAGCAAGAGGCAACACAGATCAGAGCAGGAAGCATTATTTGAAGGTGTGAGGGCTTGATTTCCAACCATGCAGTGAGAGATTGCAAAAAAATGACACTCCATTTGGATTCTTACCATGGCTTCATAATCTTCTGCAGTTTCTGATAACGTCTGTAAAAATTTAAAAACTTGCACATATTACACAGTTCTCCAAAATGAAGCAACTTACATAGATTGGCACTAGGTAGGCTTGTGCCTTCAATTTCCCCCAGATTACTAGTTCAGAAAGGATCAAGAGTTGGAGTTATAGTTTAAATGCAAGACAAAAAAAAGAAGTTCAAGGCAAAATTATTTGTTTCTAACAGGAGTAATATTCCCACTCAAACCAATATATGATCTTAGAACAGAGGCTGTAGTTTGGGTGTATAAAAGTTCTCCAAAGTATTTGAGCTGGTAATATTGTTGCATACTGGAACATGAGTAAACATTGTCATACCCCAAATCTACTCCCTCATTAATAGAAACATTGGGGTTGGGCAAAAATGGGGAGGAGGAGAAAAATAAAATTCCAGATCAGAAACCACAGAGCTCAAAATTCCATTGTTCTCATCTACACAGGAATAAACAAGAACTTTGTAAACTTGAATTGTATTGTTAAAAAGGAGATGATGCATGGTCCATGATGCCTTTGATAGTTCTTTGAAGAAGCTATCTTCAAAACAAAACTCCCTTTTCTTTCCCTGCAGTCTTGCATTTCTTCCCAGCAAGTACTTATCTAATTTTCTTTTGAAATACAGGCTTTAAGTGAATGCACTCCAGATCGTAGCTCACAGCATGTTCAGAAAAAAACTCCTTGTTGTTTCTTCTATCAACTATCTTAAATTCTCTGATAACCAATAGTCCAGCCAATAGAAACAATTTCTCTTTGGTTACTCTATCAAAACTTGACCAACGTTTTGTCCTGCCGTCATTCTTACTGCATCCCTCAATCAGGATTGTTGCTATAAGGCAGGTTAACTCAGACAACATTTGACTAAATGCGCTCACATTTTCTTTGAAGGAACACAAGGCAAATCTTTGGGAAACCCATGCAGATGGCACAGACTTGGCAGCTGGTAGCAAGAAAGGCAGAACTGCAGCAGATCTGGTGGACTGAATTTGAAATTGCAGCTGACAGAGTCTGTGTGTGATTAACTGTCGGTGAGCAAGGATGTTGGAAGATTTCACCTGTCATGTTAATAGTTAAATACATATGCTGGCCTTACAGAGAATTACATTGAATGTACAACACAAATATAGACATTTACATTGTTCAGTCAATGCCAATGTTTGTGAATGGAGCAAGTCTCCTCTAACTAAACATTATCTAATCTTGTCTCCCTCATGTGTTTGTCCAGCTACCTTTTAAAAGCATACACGCAATTCACCTTACCTCTAAGGAATAGCAATTTCCACATTCTCAGATCTCAAAAACATAGAGTCTTATCCAACACATCCAATCAAGTTTTAAAAAAAAGCAAAAAATGCAGATATAAAAATTCATTATTCAAACTAAATATGCCTACACATATGGTTTTTCACAGGATGTGGACGTTGCTGACTACATGAGTATCTATTGTCCCCACCCCACTGCCGCACAAATGTAGACCTCAAGATGAAATTGAAATGGTCCAGTTTAGAGACCAATTGCCATCAACACAATTTAACAATCTTCTAATGGAGAACTGTGAAAATCTCTAGTTATTATAATGTCATTAGTTCATTTGTTTCCAATAATCACAAACTGTGATTTTTTTTAAAAAACAAATGCATCACTGGACCTGCCATTCCCTTCTCTAACTGTATTGTGGAAATTACAGCATGCAGAGCTCTGGCCCAGCTCACTCGTTCTGCTACATTCCTAGTTCCCTGCTTCAATGAATCCCCACGATATCGAACAATAAGTCTCATTCTGTCATTCCAAATTGAGATGGCTGATAAGATAATGCAGACCTTACCATGCCATGAAACAGAAACCAGCAATGTGTCCATTTCTCCTTGTTAGCATTTCTGGTTTTTACTGCAATTGAGAATAAATGTATGCTAAGGTACAAAGGATTTGCTTTACCAATAATAAATTGACAGACTTGGGGGTATCTGGACAAGCACCCAGTGGCCAAAGGTGAGTACAGAATGTAACATTTGATTAAATCCAGGAATTACCATGTCTGCTGATCTGCTGATTGTTTTCTAAAAAGCAGTGAAAATAAAACAAGGGCAGAATTGCATTTTAAAAGGTCAAAAGCAATAAAATGGGGTCAGGCTGGATAATTTTCTTTGAATTTCGATAGTCTGACTTCTTGGTCCAGAGCCTCAGTTGCCTCAGGGGGATCACTGTCCCCTACAAAACTCATGCAACGTTTTTACAGTTGCAAAAATAAACTTTCATTGAGCCCAGTTTACTTAGCACTCAGTCTGCACCCATCATCCATCTCTTAGACAACAAATTCTTCTACTCATGCTACAGTTAAGAAAACCCCAAAAATGAATTTATGTTAGCAGGGAGCATTTAAAAGACAAGAAACAGACTTCAGCTCCCAGTGTCCAAACCTACAATTAAAAGTAACCTTAGCAACCATCCCCAAACATACTACACATTTGCCAGAGTCAGGCAAAAGGGAAGGAAGTTACTGCTACTTCTCTTTCTAAGCAAAGTGCAGTCATACAGAAGTTGTAACAATTCATGTGATCTCATTTTCCTTCATGACTGGATGGTCCTTTTTGTGAACCTGGGGTGGAACAATTACTCCAGACGCGCACAGTGATTTGTTTTTACTCCTTGCAATTTAGTTCACTGCATTCACTGCCCACAACGCAAGGGGCTTCTATTCAGTCTGTAAGCACGGCGCAGAGTTTGCTTTCACTCATCATTTCAATCTTGTACCTTGCTCTCACTCTGACCTTAGTCTGCTAGTGTTCCAAGAAAGCTCAGGCCAGCTTCAGGGGTAGCACCCCATTGTTCAACAGGGCATTTTCCCATCTTTTGAACTCAGCATGCCATGAGATGGTCTACAATTTTAGATTTTAACCTCTGCCTTTTTTTCTCCCGCTGCTTCATTTTGTTCTAATTTCTTTCTGTAGTCTTTTACACAGCTACTATCTTTCACACCTCAACTGGACACATCTTTTGTGTTCTCACTGTATTTATTAGCATGCCTTTGGGTTTTGTACAAGAAAACCTTCGGTCATTAAGAGTGGAATCTTACAGGGGTCTCCATGCATTGGGCTATGGCAAGATTGGTGGCAGAAGTGAATGAGAAGTCTGGCCAGGTCTAACTCAACAAAGTAACATCTCACTCCTCTTTTAGATGAATCTGTTCAGAGATGTTATTACGCACCTCTGGAGCAAGTAGGATTCGAAACCAGGCCTCATGATCCAAAGATCAAGACACTACCACTACTCCACAAAAGTCTGTCCTTCTCTCTTTTATGCTTTTGCAAAGCGGCGAGAGAGGTTTCACACTAGGCAGCAATGAGTTGCTGATTAAGGGAGTGTCTACCTCATTAAATGTTCTATTAATAGCACAATTTGACACAATTTAGTAAGCTTCCTGACTTACTAAATGCATCTTGCAGGTTAGATGTCGAGCAATCTCAACATGTAGGTCAGAGCAGGTACCTGGTGACTTCAGCTCACCACAGGCTGCAAACATGTTGTTCAACATCAAACAGCATCTCAGAGTATGACACACCCACACCAGCCTCATTCACACCTCAGGCAACAGCCAAACCCTCATAGTACCTCTTCAATCCTCCTTGCAGGATGCTCAGGCAGCACAGCCTTGTGCTACAGGGTGCACCAGCAGCTAGCACTGAAAGGCTGCTGCAGAGACACTTTGCATGCAGGGACAGGTACACCCAACTCATACACTGGACCCAGCTGTAATACACAGCTGGTGTCTTGCTCCGTTATCCCACTTAGCTGCATACTCGCAGTATCCATGCTATACCACAAAAATCAGCTCAGTCATACAACCAGGCAGCATGTCTTGCTGCTCAGCAAACCTTATTCAATTCATTCATAAACTTCAACATTAAAACTGAAATGACAACAGTATTTTTAATTCATTTTCACTGTTCAGATCCAATAATAAAATGTTATTTTATAATTGGGCAATATTGGATTAATTAGCAATCTCTCACAATGCTCCTCCATCTAATGCTTTGTGATGCCAAATGAAGCCAATCTGTTTTAACTATCAGCACATTCAGGGACATAGGTTATGATAAAATGTGGGTGCACTGGCTATTAGAGATTGCACGGGCACCAGGTGCAAATGCAATGATTAATGCAGCATTGCTGTTTCTACAGTTAACATTCTGACAGAAAGCCTTTTTTTAAAAATAATAACACCACCAAAAACTGTCACATTGAACACTGACCATGATATGTGCATGCATTTGCTGAAGATTCCTCCAGATCCTGTCAGCACCAGCACTAAGTTTCATGTGAATTATGATAATAATACGTATATTTCACTGTATAATTCACTTTTAAAATGGAAAAATACCTGTGTTGTGTGACAGGAATCAATGGGATTTCTATACCATGACAGGCAGGGATACTCAAAAACTGACAGGTCGAGAATCCCTTCTCTTGAATATATATCACCATGTACTCCGTATTTTACCTCTCCAAAGTACACTATGTTGAATGATCCCAACAGCCACTGAACTTATTAAACTCCAAGCCAACACATTAACGTAGATTTTAGTGAAGGAAGTTTAAAACATTTCTTTTGCCTCCCCTTCTCTGTACAGTGCAAAATCAATTTGGTTAATCCATGACCTAGTTTGACAACTTGGTCACCCAAGTTTGAGAACTGACAGCCCAAAAGAGATGTGCACATTTCACACTCCCTCTGTCATAAAACACATTACTACTGCACAGGTACCACCTACAGCCTCTAATAATCAGCACTGAGCACAACACTGGAGTTAGAACCAATTTGTAACAAGAATCAAGTCACCTCCATGTGAAAATCCTAGCACAGCATGTTTTCCAAAAATGTACAGGAACTATAAAAGACTTTCACTGCAGTGTAGTATACTTGTTCCACAAAAGGTCCAAGTTATGCTTGCCTGGCCAGATGTGTTGGTAGTTCCAGAGCATAATTTGAACTTTGTCATGAAGGATCCACACTAAGGAAACTTTCTCCCTCGCAACTTTAGGGGATTATATTCAATCACATTCTGTAGTGGTACAGACTCTCCTTCAGAGATTCAAGGAATCTACTACAGACAGCAATTTTAACTGAAGGGAATCAGACTGGTAGAAGGTGGTCTGCTTTCTAAATGCATTATGACTTAATTATATATTAATTGCATTTAAATGCAGGCTGGTTTTAGGGATTCACTTGTCCTTCTATAAATAGGCATAGACTGAAACTGTGGTTACTAGGTCAGTAGAAGTATCTTTTCAAATGTTTAACTTTGCAAATGAAAGTATATTAGAGTAAGTGAAAGTTAGCTCCAGTTCTATCCTTCAGCAACTGGCTATCTGGAATGTCACATCATTTATTAACATGTGGCCATGGTACTCATTATCATTTGTGATCATACGATGTTAGCACTGGTTATAATGTTGCAGTCAGCTCTTGAAAAATGCAGACCATTAAGGCCTGAGACTCTAAACAAAGCCAGTCTACGGTCACATTATTTCACCCATAAATTTAAAACAAACTTGATAAACAATGGGATTAATCGACACTGGTACTGGCTGCATTAGAGTACCATGTGCTGATATGTATTGCGTTCAGCTAACAGAAAGGTCTGATTCACTCCACACTTTCTTCATAGAGCTATTTCTAAAGGGAGCATAGTCACAGATAAGGTATAAACACTGGAAGAGTTGCCATACTTCACTTCCTGTGCTGTTTTCCAGTGTATCTGAGAAATGAGTGACTTGACTTGACAATAACAAAAACTTAAGCAAATTTGTCTGGGATGTATAGCTGAAAAATGTGTTGCTGGAAAAGCGCAGCAGGTCAGGCAGCATCCAAGGAGATGGAGAATCGACGTTTCGGGCATAAGCCCTTCTTCAGGAATCCTGAAGAAGGGCTTATGCCTGAAACGTCGATTCTCCTGCTCCTTGGATGCTGCCTGACCTGCTGTGCTTTTCCAGCTACACATTTTTCAGCTCTGATCCCCAGCATCTGCAGCCCTCACTTTCTCCCGGGATGTATAGCTCAAAGCACTTGATTGGTTCCTTTATCACCACAACCACCTCCACCTCCCCCCAAAAAATGCAGCTTGCTGCATTGCATGGCCAGCTCAAATATCAAAACATACACGGTCTTTCTTTACAGCAGGATTTATTTAACTACAAACAATTTTCAAAGCATAGAAGTTGAAAGATTTTTGTTTGGAATTTTCCTTCCTTTGGAGGCCTCAGTGAATCAACATGTCTTTCATGTGATAGGATTCTATTCAGCAAAGTATATTTTAAAGGCACGTATTAACATTAGCTGCATTGTAGATTTCACACTGAGCTGCTGATGTGGAATCACTGACTGGCAGCCCAGACAAGCCTCAGGGGATCTGTAACTAGCTCTTTGCCGCAAAAGCAGTTCAGCTGCTGCTGTCGGTAAAAGCGTGCCACATCTACTGAGTAGTGTACTGGTTATGCTACTGGAATAATAATCCCAAGAGTAGAAGTTCAAGTTCCACCATGGCAGCTTGAGAGTTTGAAGAGCTTGACGGTGTTCTGATGAAAGGTCACTGGCCTAAAACACTGACTCTGTTCCTCTCTACACAGATGCTGCTGGACCTGCTGAGTATTATTGTCAGCTCCTGCAATAGTTTGCCTGCGTTTAGAAGTCCAGAAACAGTGACGTATTGCCTTAAAGACATTAACTAACGGCAAACCTGTGCTCTTACCCAGTCTGACTGATATTGGACACCAGACTCTATCAATGTGGTTGATGCTTGACTGACCCACTGTATTGCCTGAGCAAGCCACTCAATCCTACCAGGTACTGAGGGGCGGGTAATAAATGGTGACTTTGTCAGCAACACCCAAGAATGAATTTAAAAAGAGACATATTAAAAGGGTTATTCTAGACTACAAAACAAGACTGCAAACTGAAGTCCAGTTGTTTCCAATATTGCCTCCCTATGATTTAACATATTACTTCTCAGTGCAACACAGATGTTATGTAATTCCTTCCAGCTCCCTCATTGCAGACACACCCATCCCACACTGATACACTTTTATTTAGTAACTGGTTTCATTCTTCACACCCAGATGTTCATTTTAATTATACCTGAAAGATGGACAGATACTTACTCAGATCCACTTTCCACCATCTGCGTTAGGAGGGAGATACCATCGAGATTGATGAACTCCTGAGCGAAGGTAATGTCGCGGGAATGATTAGCCAAATCTTTCAGTGCTTCTAACTTGGCATCCATGCTGGAAGACTGAATCCTCTCATGCAGCCCCTGTGCTGTTTGAGTCTACATAAAAGACACAGGCCAAAAGAAACACAACAACATGCAGAAAATGTACTGAAAATACAAACATAATTCTTTGCTGCTCTCCTGAGTGAAGTAGATTTGAAATGGGACATAGAAACCACAAAAACTGACAACCACCCAGCACCAAAATCAAGTGACTATTATTTACGGCTTAGTCATAGAATGGTGAGAAGATGACTTGTTAGCAAAGGGTATCAGAACTAAACTTTATCCTACCTTCACCAAACAGTCATAATGCTCAGAAATGGGAATGGAAACCCATGTTGCTATTCTCTTCACTACTTAGCTTGGACATTGCCTGTCCAAGAGGTAATACAACAAGTGAATGGCAATTAAAGGCTTTTGCTTGTGAAGGACAGGAAACAACCCATGGACAGAACTCTCCATAGGAACAGAAATCAGATCCCCAGGGATAGCAATAAGAAACTGGATAAAATAAAGAATTGCGGATGCTGGAGGATCTGGAACTAAAATAGAAATTACCGGCGAAACTCAGCATGCATTGTGGGAAGAAAGCAGAGTTAACATTTTAAGTTTGATGAATCTTCATTAGAACAGTTCTGAAGAAGAGTCAGCAGATTTTAAACATTAACTCTGCTTTCCTTCCACAGATGTTGCCAGACCTGCTGAATTTTGCCAGCAATTTCTTTTTTTTAATGAAATTGGTCCTCTGTAAACATCAGTGTGGATAAGAATGAGAAATAACCTGCAAAGTACCCCCATCCCATCATCCTCGATGTGAGCATGGCTCAGCTGATAGAATAGTAACGTTAGAGTGAGAAACTTGCCAGAAAGAAACTTAAGCGCAAAGTCTAAGCTGACACTCCAGGGCAATTCTGAGGAAATACAGCATTACTGAATTCATCAATATACAGAGGAGACATTAAACTGAAGTTCCATCTGACCTCTCAGGTGGATGTAGAAGATCCCATGGCACAAGTTGAAGAGAAGATGTATTCTTCTCTTCATCAACAGTTAACCTCAACAAATATCATTAAACTCAGGTGTCACATGATATTTATCACATTCGCATATTGTGTAATCTTGTGTTCAAAATACCTGCACTGCTGTGACTGCTCTTCAAGAGAACTTCATTGGCAGTGAGGCACTATCGCAGCCTGATGCTCTGGATAAAGCTTAGCTATTTCAGGAACTTAGATTAGACATTGCGGTTTACATAAAGCCATGTGGTGTATTAAGCCACTCAGTCTTTGGGGTGAGAGGATAAAAAACAGTGTGAAAGATTTAAATAAATTAAACCATGATGTTGAGTAAAGAGCTACAGACCAACATTAAAACGAGTCTTGAAAACAAAATTGACCTTGTCACCAAAACGATTTATAAGTATGGGACTTTCTATATAGTGTTGTTCATCTTAAAGAGTGTATTGCATTATTATTAATGAAAGTTTTGTTTTCCATATACAAGCAAGCACCCAAGATTGTTATAATAGTTTACATTTCAGTGAAAGCTGGCGAGGGATGTTCCTGAATCCTGATTCATTCTTGGGGAGAAAATGATCAGCTTCCCCTCTATTAAAAATTGTTCTTGCACCCACTTAGTTTTTTCAAATATGACAAACCGAAAGAGTTTTGAGAAGAATGTTAATGCTGTCATTATCCTGATTTGTATTCCTATAAATATCATCCATATTCAAGTTCTCCTTTCTTCCAAATTCACCTCAATGTCAGAATAAAGACTTGCATTTATGTAGAGCCTTTCATAACCTCAGGTCAGCTCAAAGTTCTTTCCAGACAATTAAGTATTCTTGTAATACAGTCATAGTGATAATGAGGTTAAAAAGAAAGCCAGTTGGTGCTTGGTAAGATTTCACAAACCATAATGTTATATTGACGAGGTAATCTGTTTGTAGTGATGTTTTGAAGAGTAAATATTGACCTGGGGATATTTCCCTGCTCTTGTTTGAAACAGAGTCACAGAACCTTGAGAGGTAGGTGTGATATCAATTCATGATGTGGCATTAATATTTGGAATTTGGCAGTTAGCTAGGCAGAACCATGTAGAAATTCAAGTTTGATGTGTATTCCTATATTGGGTGGAGTGAGAAGGGAATTATATAGACTTTTTGAATTTTGAGAATGGTACTGTGATGTCTGGAAATTTATTGACATGCAATTAAATGGGAGCCTTTTGTAAAAAATAACCCTTGAGGTGAATAATTGAGTGTTTTAGAAAAACAAGGAGAGAACAGAGGAAACAAATCAGGCTGTAACCTAGCAACAAAGTTCCCTTTGACAAAGGGAGACATTAACAGTTTTGATTTATAAAGACAGAAAAATCAAGGAAGGCATCTTCTGTCCGATAGAATTCATTTATTCAGAAGGTAAAAGATTTCAAGAGCAGCAGTGAAGTTTAGCCGTCTCCGCACCAGTGGGGCAGGAGAAAAGAAATCCTGACTGATCTAATGTCAATAAAAGGAAAGCCCTAGAAACAGAAAGCTGTGGAAGAGGAATTAAAGGAATTTATGTTAAAAATGTAAGTGAGCCCTGTTAGCAATTTGTTTAATGGTCTCGGGAAAATATATTATGCAAAGAAGCTAGCATTGAGTGAATGCAGAAGTTTGCCAGAAAGAAACCAAGTTTGCTCGTGCCAACTGAAAAAGGAACTTTAAAATGGAAACAAGGTAATCCTTCACTGAGTTTAAGTTTCTGTAAGGTTATCACTGGCAATAAAAGGGTTGAATCATTATTTCTGCATTATTTGCAAAACAACAATTTAAAATAGTTCTTGTATAATGAAAAACAGTTCGTGCTTGTTTGCTTTTGTGTGCAAGAGGTTTAATGTTCTTTTCTTGGAAACACATTGGCAGCCAATTGTGAATATATTCAGTGACTGCCCATCACAGGTACCAAACTGTAAAAAAATGTAGCATGGTCTATCAAACAAGATTTTTCTTTAGAATCGGACATGACCAGTATTACCATCAGCTGGGATCACAACAGAGGCCTCAGTTTAATGTCTTACCTGAGAGATGGCACCTGTGACAGTACAGTGCTCCCTCAGTAGTGCACTGTCAACCTAGATTATGTGCTCATGCCTCAAGTCGAATGGACAATTTTTAAAGTTAAGACAGATAGGCGTTTACCACAGTGTAATGTCAACTTGCAGCAGCAGCTGACACTGAGCTTCAGTTTTTGGCAGACAACTTACTTTTCACAACTCAGAGCAGAGAAAGCGAAATAGACTAAAAATGTTATATCACTGAATATAAATTTTCAACAACATCAATAAGTAGGGCTATAAAAAAAACGTGAATGCCACGTAAATCACTTACTGGAGATGCTGCCAATCGAAGGATTGCCCCATTTTTAATTTCATTCCGATTCTGGAGGGGGAATAATCCACATGGTTATACACTGCTGGGCTCATTTCACTTCATAAATATGCTCAAATGTTCAGTTGGTTTGCTTCTCTGCCTGCTAGTCTATCACTAGCAAATGATCTTTTCTCAATCAAAATCAAAATAAAATAGAAACACAAGAGAATTCAACGTTCACACTGATGAATCCTAAGGCTCTCAATGGGAGTTACCATACAAACCAGCAAAGTACAAACTCATCAACCACCAATTTACTCAGCAAGTGAAATATAAAGGCTTCCACCATTAAACCATTGTAGCAGCTACTCATTGGAGGGCACAAACTAAATAATGGACCTACAATTCCCAAAGATCTCCAATAATGGACCTACAATTCCCAAAGATCTCCAATAATGGAGGTTTTCCTCACTCTATGCTTGAACATGGTGCAGATTCATTGAAAGACAATACCTGATAAATCAACAATCCCATTATCATTGCATCATGTGACTGTCAATTTTTGGAAACCAATGACATGAAGAAAAGCCTTTTTATGTAATGACTTGTGAAGAACAGCCTGCACTGTCTGATAGGTGGTGGCAGCCGATACAATTATGGCTTTCAAAATTGAACTAGAAAAAGAAGCTGGAAAGCAAAGAAAAATCACAGAGCTACAGGCCAAAGGTGGGTAAGTATTGCAACTGCTCCCTGATTCTATGGTCTTTATTCCAATCAATTAATTCCCTTTAGGCATCCCTGTGGCCAAGTGCATCGATGCAAAAAAAATACACACTGTGCCATAGAAGCCAGTGAGAAAATCTGTCCAATTTATCAATTCATGATCTGCAAAATCACTCAAGCTTAGAATCAATCCAACTTAACAATTGAGAACTGCAACCATCCAGCTTCAGGCCCAAATATTGAAGAATCCAATACCATTTGTACTCCAACAGAATCGAGCAGCAATCCCTGTGCTAATTCACCAAGTGTCTCACATAGAAAGAATAATGAAAGAATCAAACCCCACTTTTATTTCCATGTTTTTGTCACTGCATGCAGTAGAACAGATTGGAGAGCAGGAAGCTCAGCTTGGGATCAATCAGATTACAAACAGCCTGGTTCAGCTCAAGTCAGAGTTTGGGTGGAAGCACTGCTGAGTGGAAATGGAATCAGTGATTAAGGGACAGACTTTGTAACCAGGACTATAGCCAATGACTTCAGACTTCCCAATTAATTGTCACACAGACTTCCTGTTAAAAACATGCCCTGAACCAATTTAAATCAAAAACTATGCGTACAATAGATATCTAATGCATTTGTTGGGGGGGGGGGGGGGGGGGTGAAGAAATGGAGGTGAAAGAAAGTGTCATTAAAAAGGGAAATAATCTAAATAGTATGCATGATTTAATCACAACTTATTACCTTGAAGCTGAAACAAAGGGAAAACTAAACTGTGGTTTGGTTTTCAAGGCACAGACTCTAATATATACGTGGATATGGACAAGAAATAAAACATGTATAAAGTGCTACTCACACCACCACATAGCAAACTTTAGCCTTTTTATGATGAACAGTTGAAGCAAGCTCTTCAGTAAAACAAGATTTGAAGCTGCATCATTCATAATGAGTAAATGTCAAAGGAGCCTCCCATCATGAAATGAATACCAAACTGACCTTATAATCATGCTGACGTTTATTATACTTTTAATTGCATAATGGTAATGGCAAAAGAGTGGCTTTGCTGAAATAGTGATTTCTCCCACACAAAACCACTGCCCTAGCAGAAACTAGATTACTTGCAGCTCTGCCTTTCTTCTCTGCCTTCAGCTGAGATTCTCACCCTGTTTCCTGCCCTCACAAATACATTTCCAAATTTGCAAGACTGCCTGCTACACCCTTTTGACAATTTTGAACTCTCAGACTCGGAGATTTCTTCACCAGTCTCCAATTTCATCCTACAACAAACTCCAAGAACTCTCAAACTCTGCTGTGCATATCTTTTCCCAACCAACCTGCAACACCCAACCTCCCCCAATTAATTAAAAATCCTTGTCTCTATTAGTTCTTTGGCCTATTCATGGTGAACTCTCTATTCCCCTGCCACTGATCTGTAGGACACTGCCAAACACCCTTTGTCCCAAACAAAATAACAACTTTATAATTTTAATAGGTTGTCCCCAAACTAAAATTGATTTGAAATGAACTTTGCCTTAATTTTTACTTTTATTAATCTATGATTTATGTCATTAATACATGCACGTGGCATGTCAACTTATAAAATTTTTCACTGTTTCATAGAGTGACAGAGGTGTACAGTATAGGACAGACCCTTCTGACCAACTCATCCATGCCGACCAGATATCCTATATAAATCTAGTCCCATTCGCCAGCATTTGGCCCATATCCTTCTAAGCCATTCCTATTCATATACCCATTTAGATGTCTTTTAAATGTTGTAATTGTACCAGCCTCCAATACTTCCTCTGGTGACAGCTCATTCCATACATATACCATGCGCTCAGTGAAAAAGTTACCCCTTGGGTCCCTTTTAAACCTTTCCCCTTTCACCTTAACCTTATCCTCTTAGTTTTGAACTCACCAACCCTGGGAAAAGACTTTGTCTATTTGTCCTATCCATGCCCCTAATGTTGTCATAAACCCTCTATAAGGTCAGCCCTCAGCCTCTGATGCTCCAGGAAAAATAGCCCCCGCCTATTCAGCCTCTCCCTAAAGGTCAAACCCTCCAAACTCTGGCAACATCCTTGTAAATCTTTTCATTTTTTATAAAAGTATAGGTGACAATTTTTGAATTGAATTAGCTTTGTCAATAAATTATTATTCTATTCTAACTCCACAAAAGCTGTCTCCCAAAGCTCTGTCCTTCATTTCTCCTTCAGAAATCTCTGCAGGGAGCATCTCTATGCTCATGTTTTAGGTCACCCCCTCCTGACCTGTTCTGTTAGCTCTGCTAAAGGCCTGTATGAGTTGTTGTTTGTGACCGAAGCTATGAATGCATTCAATGACAATCATAGTCCTTTATTAGCAGGGCCAGAAAAGCAAATATGTATCAGAAAAATCTTTTGCAAAATAGGACATAAATAATATAGTGGGGAAAATGTTGAATTCAATGCCACAAAGATGAATTGAGGTAAACATCGTTGATATACAAAGGGACGCTGGGTAAATATCAGGGAGATGTAAAGAAAAGGGCACAGAGATAGAGTTAGGTGAAGTTAGGATTCATGTGCATCATTGACACTGGCACAGACATGTTGGACTGAGCAACTGTTCTATGCTGTGAATTCTATGTCTGTCTATTGTCTGTAACTCCTCTAAACTATTGAAAGCTTTGAGAAATAAATAATGATGGAGCTGCTGAATCAGGACAGACATAGCTAATTTTCTTAAGCTGCTAGGCAATATTCATTCCCCCGATTTACAGTACATTTTTGCAGTAATTACTTTGCTTGCACTCTTCGTGAATTTTATCACTTCATACATTTACTGCAGTTCTGTTTTTTTCCCACCAGAGTGCAGCCTTCAGCCAACCATGCCTACAATGTAAAAGCTGCACCGAGAGGTTTCCACTGGGAGATTGCAAAGAAATATCTGGAAAGAAAATATTTGCACATCTACACAGAAAAGGCAGGGGAGTGACACCAGGTAAATTGATTGGTCAGAGGATCAGCACTGTGCTTTAACCATCCAATCATTCCAACTGTCAATGTGCAACAAGAGATATAACCTTCAATTCCAAAAGTGCTCAGGTGAACAGAGAAACAGATAAATATCTCATAACAGTTCCTAAGTGAGTCAGCAATTTTCATTTACGCTAATCGACTTTTAATGCAACAAAACATCCCAATGTGTTTCATGGAACATGAACTGACATCAAAGGAGAGGAAATATTCAGGACAGGTACCATTTAAAAACTAGTTTCTAACAGCAGCGGGAGAGAAAAGTAGCATTGATTTGTGACAGCAGAGTCTGAGAGAGTTGAAGGTTAGTACAGAGGGGAGAATAGTGAGAACAGCAAGAGAACTGGAGAATCATACTGGTCATACAGGGGCACAGCAAGCCTCTGAATACATTAATCATCTTTTTCCAAAATGCTTTTGGTACTACTAAGAAAAGGCCCAGTATCTAAATTCCAGCCCAACATGGGAGTTAATAACAGGTCAGCTCTAACAACAAGAAAGAGGCCCAATCCAGGTCACCAGTTACAAATACAACTAGCTGTAATTTCTGGTCCTTATTTTCAATCCTATATTCACCAGCTCTTCTACATAAGAAACTGAGACCATGTCTGGCCTCCCATGTGCAGTGGTGGTGCTATTTTAAAGAAGAACAGGAGGGTTATGATCAATAAATATTCCTCAATCAAAATCACAAATACAGATTATCTGGCTGATGGTAATCATCTAATTGGTACATTCTCCATGGCAATGCCTTGACTAATCAGAGTCCATGTGCCAATCAATCAGCACTTTATTCTCATACAGTACAAAATGCTCCTTTTACAGTGGCATTCTTACAAGTGTCCTGATGAATGTAAGATGCAAAGCTTCGACAAAATGCGTCTTTTTTTCATTGCTGTGTAAGTAGCAAAATGTTGGAGGTAATTCTGATTCTGATAGGATTTACATGCATTTGGAGAGGTAAGGACTGATTATGAATAGTCAGCATAGTTTTGTGCGAGGGAAACTGTGTCTCTCAAACTTGATTTGAATTTTTTGAGGAAGTAACCAAAAAGATTGATGAGGGCAGAGTTGTTTACATGGAATTTAGGAAAGACTTTGACAAGGTTCTATATGATAGACTAATTATTAGAGTTAAATCACGTAGGATTGAGGGTGAGCTTGCCAATTGGTTTGATGGTAGGAGACAGAGGGCGATAGTAAAGGGTTATTTTTCAGACTGGGGACCTGTGACCAGCAGGGTCCACTTTTGTTTGTCAATTATATAAATGCTTTCAATAGAATATAGAAGGCATAGTTAGTAAGTTTGGGGATGACACCAAAATATGTGGTGTAGTGGACAGTGAAGATTGCAAAGGGTTTTCATCAATTAGGTCAATGGGTTGAAATCAACTAGGTAAAAACAATGACTGCAGATGCTGGAAACCAGATTCTAGATTAGAGTGGTGCTAGAAAAGCACAGCCGTTCAGACAACATTCAGGAACAGGAAAATCGACGTTTCAGGCAAAAGCCCTTCATCAGGAATAGAGGCAGAGTCCCTGCAGGGTGAAGAGATAAGTGAGAGTGATAGGTCAGAGGGGAGGGTGGAGTGGATAGCTGGAAAGGAAGATAGGCAGGTAGGACAAGTCATGGGGACAGTGCTGAGCTGGAAGTTTGGAACTGGGGTGAGGTTGGGTAAGGGGAAATGAGGAGACTGGTGAAGACAACATTAATGCCCTGGGGTTGAAGTCTTCCGAGGCGGAAGATGAGGCATTCTTCCTCCAGACGTAAGGTGGTGAGGGAGGCACAGGACCTCCATGTCCTCGGCTGAGTGGGAGGGGGAGTTGAAATGGGTTAAAGATTGGCAGATGGAGTTTAATTTGGATAAATACAAGTTACTGCATTTTGGTAAAACAAATAAGGGTGGGTAGGACCCTGGGCAGTGTTGTAGAACAGAGACACCTAGGGGTTCAGGTATATGATTCTTTGAAAGTTATGTCACAGTTAGATAGGGTGGTTAAGAAGACATTTTGCATGCTTGTCTTCGTTATTCAAAGATTGAGTATAGGAATTGGGATGTCATGTTGAGGTTGCAGAGGGCATTGATGAGGTCTCTTCTGGAATACCATGTGCAGTTCTAGTCGCCCTGCTATAGGAAGGATATTATTAAATTGGAGAGAGTTCAGAAAAGATTTGCCAGGATTGGAGGAATTGAGTTATCAAAGTAAGCTGGAACATTTTTCATTGGAGCAGAGGAGGTTGAGGGGTCACCTTATAGAAGTTTATAAAATCATGAGGGGCATGGATAAGGTGAATAGCTGGGGTCTTTTCTCCAGGGTGGGGGAGTTTAAAACTAGGTAGCACATTTTTAAGGTGAGAGGAGAAAGGTTTAAAAAGGACCGGAGGGCAATGTTTTTACAGGGAGTGATTCATGTGTGGAATGAACAGCCAGAGGAAATGGCAGACGCAGGTACAGTTAAACATTTAAAAGATATTTGCAGAAGTACATGAATAGGAAATGTTGGAGGGATACAGCCAAATGCAGGCAAGTGGGACTAGTTTAGTTTAGGAAAGCTGGTCAGCAAGGGCAAGCTGTGCTGTAAGGTCCTGATGAAAGGCTTTTACCCGAAACATCAATTTTCCTGCTCTTCAGATGCTGCCTGACCAGCTGTGCTTTTCCAGCACAACTCTAATGTAGACTCTGATTTCCAGCATCTGCAGTCCTCACTTTTGCCTGTCTCCATGCTGTATGACTCTAGATAATCTATTTTTGTGATCTTCATTAAGGAATAAATATTGACCAGGGATACATCACCTATTTTTCTTCAGAATACTATCATTGGAAGCATTACCTCCAACTTTACCCAAGATTTATGGTCACTGAAGTCAAGTTGGCTACTATCCTGGGCACAATGGCTTGTCTCCTGGGATAGCGGCAGGACTTTTGAACTTCTTTAATTCCACAGATTCTCGAAAACCTCTTATAGATTGAGAAGCCGGGTGCGATGTAAAGACCGCACCTTTTTATCTACGTTACTATGTGGACTGAAAAGGAAGATTCTGATTTAAAACAGAAAGACCTTACAAAGAGATGGCTGCTGCTTGATTTTAAAATGGCCCAGGTTTGCCAATGCTAGACAGTTGGTAGAAGATAGCAGAGAGAAATCATGCATGGGGACCCAATGTGATTCCCAGCATATTAGATTCCAAAGAAATTGCCCAGGAAATTGAAGATTCCCCTACGTTTAGAAAGTTATGACAGTGTCATGTAATTCAAAGAATTTGGTTCACATGAAATTAAGTAAAGTAGTTACTCAGAGAAAGAGAATAATCATTAAATTGATGGTTTAACACCATACCTAACCTCACACACTCACAACCACCCCATCAAGCAGGCCAGCTCTCCCCAACCCCTGACCTGATCACCCAGGGCCTGAGCTCTGTTCCTCTGCTCTCCTCCCAAACCCCAACCACCCACTAACCCCTGCTGGAATTGAACCAAAACTGGATCAGATCCCCCAACCCCCAAAAGGAAGGAGTTACTTTTCAAAATAGGGCTGATGTTGATTAGGGAAACATATTCCTACGGATTGAGGTACAGCCTACATACAGGAAGTACAAATAACTGGGTCAGTTGCAGGATGCAGGCTACAGCAAGTCGTAGTCACAGAGTCATAGAGATATACAACATGAAAGCAAACCCTTTAGTCCAATTCGTCCATACTGACCAGATATCCAAAATTAATCTAGTCCAAATTGCTAGCATTTGGCTCATATCCCTCCAAACCATTCCTATTCATGTTGGGATCCAGATATATTTTAAATGCTATAATTGTACCAGCCTCCACCACTTCTTCTGGCAGCTCATTCCATGCATGCACCACCTTCGGCACGAAGGTGTCCTTAGGTCCCTTTTAAATCTTTTCCCTCTCAACCTAAACCTATGCCCTCTACTTCTGGATTCCCCCACACCAGGGAAAAGACCTTGGCTATGTACCCTATCCATGCCCCTCATGATTTTATAAACCTCCATATGGTCACCCCTCAGCCTCTGATGATACAGGGAAAACAGCCCCAGCCTATTCAGCCTCTCCCAATTGCTCAAATCCTCCAATCCTGGCAACATTCTTGTAAATGTTTTCTGATTCCTTTCAAGTTTCACAACATCCTTCCTGTGGCATGGAGACCAGAATTGCACACAATATGCCAATAATGGCCTAACCAATGTCCTGTACAACTTCCACCTCGTACACCCAATGCACTGACCAATAAAGGCAAACATGCCAAACATCATCTTCACTATCTATCTACCTCTAACCCCACTTTCAAAGAACTATGAACCTGCACTCCAAGTCGTGATTCAGCTCTAGTGGTTTACAATCTATTTTCATGATGTGCTTCAAGGGTGTCACACATATTTCATAGAATCATAGAATCCCTATAATGTGGAAACAGGCTCTTCGGCCCAATAAGTCCACATGGACCCTCCGAAGAGTATCCCACCCAAACCCATTCCCCATTAATCTACATTTACCCCTGACTAATGCACCTAACCTACATATCCCTGAACACTGTGGGCAATTCAGCACGGCCAATGCGCCTAACCTGCACATCTTTGGATTGTGGGAGGAAACCGGAGCACCTGGAGGAAACCCACACAGACACGGGGAGAATGCGCAAACCCCACACAGAGAGTCGCCCAAGGCTTGGATCGAACCCTGGCGCTGTGAGGCAGCAGTGCTAACCAGTGAGCCACCATGCTGCTCCTGAGCCATGATATCTGATTAGAAATAGCTGCAAATATATTTAGAAATCACAACTGTGACATAATAAAAAGCATTGATGTGGAGCAAGGGATCTGTACCAAATGATATCATGTGAAAATAATTTTGAGGGTTGTTGTGGTGTGGCGGTAGTGTCCCTCCCTTTGGATCAGAAGGCACCAGTTCAAGTCCCATCTGCTCTCGAAGTGTGTAATAACATCTTTGAACAGGTTGATTAAAATAACCTGTAGGAGGGGACCAAGTATCCTAATATATTTCCAAGAATCTAGAAGAGTGAGAACAATTTAACTGAAACATGTAATCTTAAGCAGTATAACAGAGTTGTTGCCAGGAAGGTCCCCTCTCCTGAATCTGAAACTAGGAATTAAGAGTCACAAAACCGAGACTGACATGAGGAGACCTTTCCTTGCTCAGTGAGCTGTGTACCTTTGTAACTTACATCTCCAGGTGTCTGTGGAAGCTCATTTTGAGAATATCCAGAAAATAAATAGATCGATTCTTGGACAGGAAGGAAATGAAGGGATATTGAGATACGAGTAATCTTGAAAGGTGAAGTGGAGATTTTTTGACATACTTCAAAGTCCAGTCTTAATGTGGTGGCTCAGTGTCAAATTGTTATTTAGATGGTCACTTCCGTGGCCAGGTGTAAACGGGCAGTTTATTCTTGTTGATAGTAAGGGAGCAGAGGGAGACAACAGTCTGAGCCACCTGGGGCATCAGAACGTCACTGTCAGCAGCTGATGAATAGGTCAATAAGTCAGCTCAAAAACACAGTGCATTCACAGAGTCGAAGAGCACACAGTATGTCATCACTACATTGTCAGCTGATATTTAACAATAGATTTGTATTTTTCTGCTTAGTCCTTCATCATTCCAGGAACATGTGTCCACATGCTTTACATTTGTAGAGTGCTAATGTGCCAGGTAAGGGAGATCAGAAGGCTAGATTCACTAGCCATTCACATTAAATCAGTGACAGATTTCACCCAAATCCTGCAAATCCTCCCCATCCATCTCCCATGTCTGCAAACCAACCATGCCCCGGTCCCGAGCCCAACCTCTGCTGGATGGTCTAATTTACTTGTGGTGCTGGAAAAGCACAGTAGTTCAGGAAGCATCCGAGGAGCAGGAAAATTGAAGTTTCGGGCAAAAGCCCTTCATCAGGAATAGAGGCAGAGTACTTGCAGGGTGGAGAGATAAATGAGAGGAGGGTGGGGGCGGGGAGAAAGTAGCATAGAGTACAATAGGTGAATGGGGGTGGGGATGGAGGTGATAGGTTAGAGAGGAGGGTGGGGGAAGGTAGCAAAGAGTACACTGGTTGAATGGGTTCTGTCCTTGAACCCCCCTGGTGCTCCTCACATCATGTCTTTCAATTCTAATTCATTTAGGGAGCATTGTAGGGATACATACATGAAGCAATCACGTACATACACTTACCTTCTCTGTGATGTAAAAGTTCGTGCTATCTGCATACTGCAGAGCATAGTTTTCAGGGTTTGCTAGAGACCAACTGGATTTGAAAAGAAAGCAAAATAGGTTGTTTCTGGTTACATTACAAAAAGCCGCATACAATAGCCTCACAACAACTATACAAAAAAGTGTTACAATCATGCTGTTATTTTTACTCGAAATATGCCGATTTAGTCCACAGAGCTTTACCTCCCCCACTCCCAAATTATCCCCTTTCGTCATTCTTTTCCCAACCCCTAACCTGCTATCTAATATGATTAATCACCATCCAAGGTCATGTGCTGCAGTAGCATAGTATCAGATGGTGAGCAGATGGTATCATTTAAGCATTTATTGTTGTCTGATAAACACAGTCAGGGATCATTGGGACTGGGATCAGGAGCAGGAACATCAGCTGAATTTTGCTTCCCCGAGGTTCAATATAATGATCCCCAATGACAAAACATTATTTTTTGAGTAAAGGCTAGACACATTGGGACTCAGTGGATTTAGAAGAATGAGAGACAATCTTCATTGAAACATACAGGATTCTTCAGGGGCTTGACAGGGTAAATGCTGTGAGTATGCTTCCCCTCATGAGAGTTTCCAGAGCCAGAGAGCATAGTCTTAGAATTAAAGGTGCCAATTTACAGCTGGGATGAGGAGAAATTTCTTCTTCCAGAGCGTGTTTGGAACTCCTTGCCAGAGAGCGCAGTGGGAACAGAGTCCTTGTGTATATTTAAGGCTGAGATAGAGAGATTCTTGATCAGTAGGTGGATCAAAGTTTAGGGGAAACACATCTCTAGTATGATGCATGTAATTTCCTAAGTCATAAAAAAAATCTTCTTCCTGACCATTGAAAAGCTATTCTCTATGACTAAGGACACTGGCACATAGACATTGAAAGTTATGTCCGAAGTACTTACCCATCACAGACCTCCCGTATAATTGAAGCTAAAGGTTTTTTCTGCAATTAGAATGCAAAAAAGGTCATTTTTAAAAAATAATACTTCCAAAGTTCTGGTCCCAATTGACAAAGCAGTTTACTAAGCTCCTCAGTAATTCCAGCAGTTTTTTTTTCCCCAACTCACCTTACAAAGCTAACAGCTCTCATGGTTGTGGAACAACCTCAAACTACAGTTAGCACTGAGGATACAGCACGTACATCCATTCCCTATTTCAGTCAGCTAGGCTGTTGCTGTGAAAAAGAGAGCTGCCACTGAACATTAGTGGCACTGTAATAGTTTAAGACATCAGTGTCAGCTAGTTTACTCAATTTTCTTTTTTTGAAGAGTCACAGCTTGGGTAACAACTCACCTCGTGGCAGAATCTGAGATACTCTGGTTATGAGGAGAAAGTGAGGACTGCAGATGCAGTCTTGTTGATGAGTTATTAAAGTAAAAACCAAAAGATCAGAGGATTGAAGGCAGAGCAATGGAACGATCTATATGGACTTCAGTAAAGCGTTCGACAAGGTTCCCCATGGGAGACTGGTTAGCAGGGTTAGATCACATGGAATACAGGGATAACTAGCCATTTAGATACAGAACTGGCTTAAAGGTAGAAGACAGAGGGTAGTAGTGAAGGGTTGCCGTTCAGATTGGTGGCCCGTGACCAGTGGAGTGCACAAGGATTGGTGCTGGGTCCACTACTTTTCGTTATCTATGTAAATGATTTGGATGTGAACATAGGAGGTATACTTAGTACGTTTGCAGATGAAACCAAAATTGGAGGTGTAATGGACAGCGAAGAAGGTTATCTCAGAGTACAACAGGATCTTGAACAGATGGGCCAATGGACCGAGGAGTGGCAGATGGAGTTTAATTTAGATAAATGTGAGATCTGCATTTTAGAAAGGCAAATCAAAGCAGAACTTCTGCACTTAATGGTAAAGTCCTGGACAGTGTTGCTGAACAAAGAGACCTTGGAGTGCAGGTTCATAGCTCCTTCAAAGTGGAATCACAAGGCAAATCAAAGCAGAACTTCTGCACTTAATGGTAAAGTCCTGGAGAATGTTGCTGAACAAAGAGTGGAGTGCAGGTTCATAGCTCCTTCAAAGTGGAGCTATCACAGGTAGATAGGATAATGAAGAAGGCGTTTGGTATGCTATCTTTATTGGTCAGAATATCGAGTATAGGAGTTGGGAGGTCGTGTTGCGGCTGTACAGGACATCGGTTAGGCCACTGTTGGAATATTATGTGCAATTCTGGTCTCTCGGAAGGATGTTGTAAAACTTGAAAGGGTTCAAAAAGATTTACAAGGATGCTGCCAGGGTTATTGGGTTTGAGCTATAGGGAGAGGCTGAATAGGCTTGGACTGTTTTCCCTGGAGTGTCAGAGGCTGAGGGGTGACCTTATAGAGGTGTATAAACTCATGAGGGTCATGGATAGGGTCTTTTTCCCGGGGGTGGGGGAGACCAGAAGTAGAGGGCATAGGTTTAGGGTGAGAAGGGAAAGATATAAAAGGGAACTAAGGGGCAATTTTTTCACACAGAGGGTGGAGCGTGAATGGAATGAGCTGCCAGAGGAAGTGGTGGAGACTGGTACAATTGCAACATTTAAAAGGCATCTGGATGGGTATATGAATAGGAAGGGTTTAGTGGGATATGGGCCAAGTGCTGGCAAATGGGACTAGATTAGATTAGGATATCTGGTTGGCGTGATCGAGTTGGACCAATGGGTCTGTTCTGTGCTGTACATCTCTGTGACTCTAAGTTCAAAACTCACAATGACAAGTTGGGAAACTGAATTTGATAATGTTAACATTGGTCTGTATCAGATAAAATAGTTATGAAAGTGTCTGGATTAAACTCAATTCATTCACTTGTGTCCTTGAATGAAGGGATCCCATTATTTCTATTAGCCCCTGATTATTTCCAGTTCTGTGCTATTCATTTCACTCTAGCCTCCAGGTAAGATTGGACAAGCATCAAGTGCATCCTGACCGTGCCAACCATTATCTAAGAAGAAAGCTACAAATTGCCAATCTTTATGCACGAGCTAACAAGTGATGAACCTGAAACAAAAACTGAAATTGGAGAAACTCAGCAAGTGATGAGACCTGCTATTCTTGTTTTTCTCCTCCACCTGACTTTGTTTCCTTGTGCTGCAATTCATTCCTATGTTTAAAGCTAAGGGAGGAAACCTAGAACTTTGCGACCGGCAGACCTTCAGGAGGCAAACCATGGTAGTTAATCCTGTGGAAATTTACATGACTCTGTCTTTTGCAA
>NC_057738.1:16576915-16584551 GCF_004010195.1 Chiloscyllium plagiosum
ACCTGTTTCAGTACCAGTGATTAACTTGCTCACTGGGCTGCAACACATTCTCAAGTTTTAACCCGTCATTGCACAGTTATAGATTCATAGAGATGTACAGTACGGAAGCAGACCCTTCGGTCCAACCTGTCCACACCAACCAGATATCCTAAACTAATCTCGTCCCATTTGCCAGCACTTGGCCCAATTCCCTCTAAACTCTTCCTTTCTTATACCCATCCAAATACCTTTTAATTGTTATAACTGTTCCAGCCTCCACCACTTCATCCGGCAGCTCATTCCATACACACATCATCTTCTGCGTGAAAAAGTTAACCCTTTGTTCCCTTTTAAATCTTTCCCCTCTCACATTAAACCCTCTAGTTATATAATCTCTGTACCCCATTCAGGCAGTTTTACAATTCGGATTTCCTTGAAGTTGGTGGCTGGTCATCTCAGGTATTCCTTCTCAAGTGGAGTCTGGACTTTCATCCTGCAGTTCACTTTGATCTGATTTGGCAGCAACCCCATTTAACAGGTCAAGCTCTGAGATTTGGTTCTGTTCCTTGGATCATTCAGTGCGTGACATGTGCAACTTGTATGCCCTCGTGACCCCCATGAAGCGTGTTTCCTTCTCTGAATCACCAAATTCTTATGGTGCCGGAGGCCATTCATCCCATCAGATGTACACTAGCTCTCTGAATGAGCATTGTGACTTCATGCCATACTCTGCCCTTGTCTCATAACCCTGTACATTGGCTTTAATTGAAATGAGCATCGAATGCCCTGTGAATACCTCGAATGAACCTGCCTCTACCAACCAATGAACCAACATCCATTACCCTTCACTATTCTTATCTGTTACTTTGTACATTAATGAAGGTGCAATTTAAAGTTATGACCTTTTAACTTGCTGCAAAATTGAACAGCATAAATTGCAAGTTCTTTGGTACTTTCCCACATGCCTCTAATTCTTAGAGATTGGCAGTGGTTCAGTATTTGTATTCAGGTTTTTACTTAAGCATCACTCCACAGACATTCAAGTTATTTCTTCTTTACAAGAAAGCATCAGTCTTTGGTACACAGAAGCTCTTACCTGATCGATTTCCATCAGCTTTGGAAAGGCCCCTGGCCATTCAATGGCCACTTTCACAATATCCGATGGTGGCGGCATCCTAATGGCTTATACCCTCACTGGGGAAAGTTTCACTGTAACGGGACCTGAATCTCACCCAACCCTAGAGTAAAGCACAAGAGTGAAGTCAGCTGGCAAATGAATTACACTTTTTGTTAAATGAATACATTGTCCTTTATTTAGCCAAGCACAACAAAAGCTTACAGAACACCAATCAGAGATGACAGATACCACTTTCTGCCATGGACTGTGGTTTGGGTTCCAATACTCCCTTTGTCAACAATGACATTACACTGCCAACCTTAATAATTTCAATAACAAATGTCTCCAGATAACAGAACTTAACAATGAGCCACATGGGTATTCTAGCTCTCTGTTCTTTTAAAATCCTTCTTATAATGTACTTCTTTCACCAAGCTGTAAATTATTATTTGCAACATCTTCTTCTTTGGCTTGGTACCAGTTTGTCTGATTTCATTTTTGTGAAACGCCCTTGGGTTGTCTATGTTAAAGATGCTATATCATAGCAAGTTGTTGTTACAACTTGCTAAGATGAATTTATGTTTAACAAACTCACACTTGTAACCAATTACATCCAGCTACTTTAAGAACCAGTCAGTAATCATAACAGGGACAACCAACTGGTGCAAGAACATCAGGCCTGCAAATGGAATTGAAAATGTGTTGCTGGAAAAGCGCAGCAGGTCAGGCAGCATCCAAGGAACATCGATGTTTCGGGCATAAGCCCTTCTTCAGGAATGAGGAAAGTGTGTCCAGCAGGCCAAGATAAAAGGTAGGGAGGAGGGACTTTGGGGAGGGGCGTTGGAAATGCGATAGGTGGAAGGAGGTCAAGGTGAGGATGATAGGCCGGAGTGGGGGTGGGGGTGGAGAGGTCAGGAAGAAGATTGCAGGTTAGGAAGGCGGTGCTGAGACAAGGTGGGGGGAGGGGAAATGAAGAAACTGGAGACCAGTTTCCTCATTTCCACTCCCCCCACCTTGTCTCAGTCAAATCCCTCGAACTCAGCACCGCCTTCCTAACCTGCAATCTTCTTCCCGACCTCTCCGCCCCCACCCCACTCCAGCCTATCACCCTCACCTTGACCTCCTTCCACCTATCGCATTTCCAAAGCCCCTCCCCCAAGTCCCTCCTCCCTACCTTTTATCTTAGCCTGCTTGGCACACCCTCCTCATTCCTGAAGAAGGACTTATGCCCGAAACGTCGATTCTCCTGTTCCTTGGTTGCTGCCTGACCTGCTGCGCTTTTCCAGCCACACATTTTCAGCTCTGATCTCCAGCATCTGCAGTCCTCACTTTCTCCTGTAAATGGAATTAACTAGTAATTGATTGGAGAACCATAGCTGATAATCCAAATATCAAACCTATAAGTTTATAGACTAATAACATTGATAGATACCAAGTATCTGACAAACATAGTCTGAATGAGTAAAATTAAATACCCTTATGGTACCACTTAATGACTGATTGATTTACGGAAAGTCACGTGTATTTGTTACAAATGAGTGAAAAGTGTTGTATAATGTCGGTGCTCTCTGGCACCATCTTAAAACACAGAAATAAACCAGACATGGAGTATAAAGGTAGAAAAATAATTTAGAAATTCAACAGTACAGTACACTGCTTAGCCTTAGGCCTGGATCTGGGCTCATCCACCCCAACGTTGAGACTGATATCAGCATGAAGCAGTTGGCCAGCCTCGATCCCTTCAACGCCTCACTGCAGAACTGTGTTGCTATTCTTCGGCACCACCTTTCCTCTACCGAAGCCACCATCGTGAGACTGCATTGTGCTTATCTCTGCAATTTAGCCTTTGTTGAGGGTGTTCAGTACATGGGACATTCGCCTAACATCATAATGCTTTGGACTGTAGGAATGTAGATTTTCTAGGGGGTGGTAAGGGGACAGAGTTGAGCACTATTGTCCAAATGCAATTACAGACAACAGACTTCACCATGGATAAAAAGGTTAACTTCAATTCTGAATTAAATTGGGCATTTTAGCATTCTAATAATGAACCTGTATGCATTTTCTTGGCTGACTGAAAGGATTACCAACAGAAACAGATTTTGAGAGAATTCAAGATTAGTTTTGAGATTTCCATTCGTTGTGTATTTCAAGGATTCCAAACATTCAACTGAATTAGTTACACAATAAATGTATTTATATGTACGTACAGACACACAATATAGAATCAGCATCAAGACAGTTTTAAGTGGTGCTGATTGAGCAAAATAGAGCAGTTTCACAAATGATGTGATTGAATCAGTGAATCTGCTTAGAAGACCAAATATTAAAATAAATGGTCTTTTTACAGAGTACCTTTTCTATAATACAACCTAAAAGGTATGACACTGTTCCTTTTATCTGCTGGGGTGTACTTCAGAATATCAGATTGGTAAGTGAGCATCTTACACTTTTAGTCTGTCTCCCGGTTACCATTCCCTCCCTGGTATCTATGTGGGTGAGCAAGAAAGATGATGTATGTGGGCCTTCAAAAATCAGGCAAAACTCAGCCCATACGTTAATGAAGGCAGCCTCAACACTTTGCAATTAGTCATTAAATTTGCCACCAACAAGAAACAGATCTTCAGCTAAAAGGGAGGAAAGAAGACTCAACTTTATATAACATCTTTCACAACCTCCAGACATTCAAAGAACCTGACAGTGAATGAAGTATTCTCAAAGCGCAGTCACCGTCAGGGTAACCAAATTTACACATCCTGTGATCCCACAAACATTAAGTTCTTCATTCGCTATTGGACATACTTTGAGGATTAATTTTGTGTTTACTGAATTTAGACCTTAACCACCACTCCCATTTTCTCCCACAGAAGTTGCTGTTGACTGAAGATCTTTGTGCCAGAACCATTGGGTTCTGAAATGTTAGGTTGCCACGTGTACAGGATCAACATTTTATCGTTTACCTCCTCCATTCTCACTGTCCAAGGCTCCAGACACTCAGTCTGGTTTCCTCTACACTGGGAGATGAAACACAGACTGGGTGACTGCGAAACACCTGTGTTCAATCCATAAAAACAACCCCAAACTTCAAGTTGTCTGACACTTCAACACACCATTGCGTTCCCATGGTAACATTTCTCTCTTGGACCTGCGATTGTGCTCTATTCTGGCTCAGAAGGAACAACACCTCATCTTCCACTTCAGTACTTTTCAGCCCTCTGGCCTCGACATCGAGTTTAATAAATTCAGAGCAGGAACAACTCCTTATCACCTATCTAGCTTCCCTTCTTGCAGCATCTGAAGAGAAATCAAAGTTAACTTTTTGAGTCCAGTGACCTTTCTGAGGAAGGTTACCGAACCCAAAATTTTAACTTTGATTTCTCTTCACAGGTGCTGCCAGACCTGCTGAGCTTCTCCAGCAACTCCTGTTTTTGTTTCTGATTTACAGCATCCGCAGTTCTTTCGGTTTTTATTTAGCTTCTCGTCCTCCCCGGCTCACTATCAACAATCCCTTTGCCTGCCTACCCTTCTTTCCCCCTTTCTCTCTCTCTCTGGGCACCTTTTCCATGTATCTTTCCTCCACAACTTTTCCTCATCAGTGAAAATACTACCTATTCCGAGCTTCTTTCAGTTCTGAAGAAGGATGACTGTCTTTTGATTTGACTTATTGTTGTCATGTGTACCTAAGTACAGTGAATGATTTTGTTCTGTGTGCAGTACAGGCAGATCATAACATACAGATCAAAGGGTGATTGAACAGAGCAAGGCATAGTTGAAACTTTATTGCTGGAACAGCACAGCAGGTCAGGCAGCATCCAGTACGGCGGGAAAGGAAGAAGCGGAGTGCTTTGAGTCCTTCGTGATGGGGGATGGAGGTGTACAGGGACTGGATCAAGGCATACCAAAGTTACAGCTGTACAGAAGGTGTACAAAAAGCAAGATCAACGTTAGATTTGAAATTCGAGAGGTCCATTCAGAATTCTAATAACAGCAGAGAAGCAGTTCTTGAACCTGTTGGTACATGTGTTTAAGCTTTTGTATCTTCTCCCTGACAGATGAGGTTGGAAGAGATTACAAGTGGGGTGGGGGGACTTTGATAATGTTAGCTGCCATTCTGCAGCAACAAGAAGTGTAGATGGAGTCTGTGGATGGGAGGTTGGCTTGAGTGATGGTTTGGGCTGTGTTCACAACTTTCTTACGGTCCTGGACAAAGCAGTAGCTGTACCAAGCTGTGATGCATCTAGTTAGAATGCTCTTGTGAAGGCTAAGGACTTGAAATGTTAATTCTGCTTTCTCCCACAGGGGGTGCCAGACCTGCTGAGTTGCAGTTCTTGTTCACTTCAAACCTTTGCCCAGTTGGGGGTTGGGTGCTATTGCTGTGTCATCGCCAAACAGCAGCGATGTGTAGAACCATTGTGAACTGATCATGTTGTTTGGACTGGGCTTTCTGTGAAAAAAGTATTGCATTGTTTCACAGATCATACTTGGCAGGACTGTGTGTGAAAGACGCCAATGGAACATTAGCTCTCAGACATCCTGAACTACAGGAAAATGTTTGAGGTGGTTGTGATATGTGAGATATGAATCACTATAAAAAGGACTGAAGTTGGAGTAAGTTTACTACAGTTGGGAGAAGGGTCCAGACCAGTCAGCTGAACTCAGGCCTACAATGAACACTGGGCGGTCCAGCCATGTTGGTGATTCTAAGTGTCCAGGGCAAACAGTGATCTTGGTCTGAGGTGGTCGAGGAAAGGGTCTGCAGTCATAAAGTAAGGTCAAGACCAATCAATCTGGCTCATGGACCCACAGTTCTCATCAGAAGGATAAATTACATGGAGGATTGTTAAGTTATCAGCCAAATCCAAGCTTAGACTAGCATAAATGTTTTGTATGTGGCCATTAGCAAGTTCATTTTAAGGAACTGGTTTCTGCTTGATTCAAACACAATGTGATTTTGTTCTTCATAAAATCTTGAAGTCCAAGAACCATTCTAACAGGTCAGAGGGGTCAGGATCAGGAACCACAGACATGTGGAATGATGTGATGAATCCATATCTGTACGTGGCTGGCAGACTACCCCTGGCATTAGATTAGATTACTTACAGTGTGGAAACAGGCCATGCAGCCCAACAAGTCCACACCGACCCTCCGAAGAGCAACCCCTACTTTTACCCCTTCACCTAACACTACGGGCAATTTAGTATGGCCAATTCACCTACCCTGCACATTTTTGGACTGTGGGAGGAAACCGGAGCACCCGGAGAAAACCCACACAGACACGGGGAGAATGTGCAAACTCCACACAGACAGTTGCCTGAGGCGGGAATTGAACCCGGGTCTCTAGTGCTGTGAGGCAGCAGTGCTAACCACTGTGCCACCATGCCGCCCATAAACATTACTGGGTCATGGAAGCCTGTTCTATTGTGTCAGCTATTCCATGATGGTCTCCCTATTAATGTTCTAGTCTAACCATTTACATCTCTCTCTCAACTAGTTTTGTTTCTCAACTTGTCCCATTCCCACTCCTTTTGTCTTGCACCATCATCCCTTTTGATCATAAATCACTCTTGCCCTCCAATTTATCATAGACCTTCTACTGTGTTCTTTCAGCGCTTTCCCCACCCTAATCCATAATATCTAGCACTGCACTTGCTTAATAACATTAGATCCCTTGCAATTCTGCCAAACGGTCATCAGCTGCAGGCACTGCCTGGCCACTCAATTGTTTGAAGGATATTTTTCATAGCAGCATGTCTTTACTCACCCTCTGCTGTAAAAATAGACATCATAGTTCTACTTTGCAAACGGTGACAGAAGCAGTTATAGAGTCATAGAGATGCACAGCACAGAAACAGACCCTTTGGTCCAACCCGTCCATGCCGACCAGATATCCCAACCCAATCTAGTCCCACCTGCCAGCACCTGGCCCATATCCCTCCAAACCCTTCCTATTCATAGAACCATCCAGATGCCTCTTAAATGTTGCAATTGTACCAGCTTCCACCACATCCTCTGGCAGCTCATCCCAAACACGTACCACCCTCTGCGTGAAAAAGTTGCCCCTTAGGTCTCTTTTATATCTTTCCCCTCTCACCCTTTACTTATGCCCTCTAGCTCTGGACTCTGACCCCAGGGAAAAGACTTTGTCTATTTATCCTATCCACGTCCCTCATGATTTTATAAACCTTTATAAGGTTGTTGTGGTTCTATTCGCCGAGCTGGGAATTTGTGTTGCAGACGTTTCGTCCCCTGTCTAGGTGACATCCTCAGTGCTTGGGAGCCTCCTGTGAAGCGCTTCTGTGATGTTTCCTCCGGCATTTATAGTGGTTTGTCTCTGCCGCTTCCGGTTGTCAGTTCCAGCTGTCCGCTGCAGTGGCCGGTATATTTGGTCCAGGTCGATGTGTTTGTTGATAGAATCTGTGGATGAGTGCCATGCCTCTAGGAATCCCCTGGCTGTTCTCTGTTTGGCTTGCCCTATAATGGTAGTGTTGTCCCAGTCGAATTCATGTAGCTTGTCATCTGACTGTGTGGCTACTAAGGATA
>NC_057738.1:16584985-16592616 GCF_004010195.1 Chiloscyllium plagiosum
TCCTATCTACCTGCGACTCCACTTTCAAGGAGCTATGAACCTGCACTCCAAGGTCTCTTTGTTCTGCAACACTCCCAAGGACCTTACCATTAAGTGTATAAGTCCTGCTAAGATTTGCTTTCTCAAAATGCAGCACCTCACATTTATCTAAATTAAATTCCATCTGCCACTTTTCAGCCCATTGGCCCATCTGATCAAGATCCCATTGTAATCTGAGGTAACCTTCTTCGCTGTCCACTACACCTCCAATTTTGGTGTCATCAACATGGAAACAGACCTGTCGGTCCAAGTCGTCCATGCTGACGAGATATCCTAAATTAATCTAGTCCCATTTGCCAGCATTTGGCACATATCCCACCAAACACTTCCTATTCATATACCCTTCCAGATGCCTTGTAATTGTACAAGCCTCCACCACTTCCTCTGGCAGTTCATTCCATGGATGCATCACCCTCAACTTGAAAACGTTGCCCCTTGGGTCCCTTTTAAATTTTTCTCCTATTACCTTAAACCTGGGCCCTCTAGTTTTGAATTCCCCTACCCTCATGATTTTATACACCTCTACAAGGTCACCCCTCAGCCTTCAACACTCCAGGGAAAATCGTCCAAGTCTTTTCAGCCTCTCCCTATTGCCCAAAACTTCCAACCCTGGCAACATGCTTGTAAATCTTTTCTGAACCCTTTCAAGTTTAACAACATCCTGCCTATAGCAGGGAGACAGGAATTGAATGCAGTACTCCAAAAGTGGCTGAACTAATGTCTTGTACAACTGCAACATGACCTCTAACTCCTACACTTACTAATAAAGGCAAGCATACCAAACACCTTCTTCACTACCTGTCTACCTGCAACCCCACTTTCAAGAAACTATGACCATGCACCTCAAGGTCTCTCTGCTCAGCAACACCTCCCGGGATCTTACAATTAAGTACATAAGTCCTACCCTGATTTACCCTACCTAAAATATATCACCTCACATTTATCTAGATTAAACCCTATCTGCCATTCCTCAGTCCATCTGTTCAGTGTCCTGTCGGACACTGAGGTTACCTTCTTCACTGTCCACTGTACCACCAATTTTGGTATCATTTGAAAATTTACTAACCATACCTCCAGTTACCTGGAGGTGCTCCAAGTTTTGCCCTGTTGTGGAAATGGGACAGTGCACCGGGTTTCATTACACTGCAGCATCATCCAGACTGTAGAGATGTTTCCACTCAATGAACAGGAAGCAACAATCTCAAATTCTCTTCCCTCTCTGGCAACCTCATTCACTTGCATGTAACTAAATATCTTAACAAAGTTTCAGGACTTTTTTTCTTTCATTTGGGTTAAAAAGTAAACATTGTGAAATGGGCAATTTTAACAATCCATCAAAATAAGCTAGCAGGTGAATACAATCAGATAAGTGAATAAAATTGATTGCAGACAAACATACAGTGGACAACTATTGGATAAAAACAGTTTTTTTGTAACATCACAGAATATGTACTCTGTTTCTCCTTACTGCACATTTCGCAGCTACATACAATATAGGAGGAGGTCATTCATGCTGTTTGGAAGAACAATCTATAATTAGACCCACTCACCCACTCTCTCCTGATAATCCGAGTATTTTAGTGGGGCAGAGCAGGAAGATTTGAAATGTACATAACTCTACCAGCCTGTAGAACTCAATGTACTCTCACAGCAGCAGTTCAGTTTCCGGGGAACTCTCAACTTGCGAAACATGAAATTCATTCCACCCTGATTGCAATCTTAGTCCATTAAATCCCACATTCCAAAATAATTATTGCTTTTGCTTTGGATTGCAAGCTTCCGGATTGTAAATCCATTGCATCAAATTTAGTTTCGTCAGGTGGCAGACCACACTGGACTAAGTTTTATTTTTAGTTAAAATGGAAGTCACAAAAAATGTTTACTTCCTCCTAACATTGTTTAGCACCTTTGCAATGAATTCCTTATCGAGAACCTTATCCACCATCTTTTGAAAACCATTAAACATAGCTGTCTTCCCCATCAGATAGTTAAACCAAATAATGCTGAACAGAATGAAAGTCACCAGAGTCCCAGCAGACCATAGGGTGGCTGTCTCATCAGAGACAGACAAGCAGTGGCGAGGTTACCATGCTTCATTCAAAGGGAGAGGTTGAGAAAACAGGACCTGCTTGGTGACCTGAGCCAATAGAGGAATTGAACCCGCGCTGTTGGCATTGCAAACCAGCCGTTCAACCAGCTAAGCTAACCGGCATCCAACTAAATAACATCTAGCCACATGGATAATAAAAACAAAACAGATAGGAGGACCAAGTTGTGTGGACTCTCCAGCCCATTTCACCACATCAGATAATGGTTGGTCTACCTCAAATCCACTTTCAATCAGATTCACACGTCCCACAATTCCCTTAGATTCCAAAAAATTTGAATCACTGAATATACTCGATGAACGAGCATCCAAAGCTTGCTGTAGCTGAGAATTGCTAAGATTCCGCCAATGTGAAAAAAATCAGCTTAGTTCATTCCTGAATGAGCAAGTACTTTGCCTGTGATTAGGACTTCCAGATAGGAGGGGCTCTGTTGAATCCAGCGGGATATCAAATCAAGAAATGGGAGTCAGGTCCAACAGGAATTGGGCTTTCAGCTTAGGAGAATTGGGGTGGGGGATGGGGAACAGGCAGTCGTAATTTTAAAGGCCCATTTTATTAATTATCCTGTTTTCAATCTTCAAATCATTTCTTAAGCCTTTAACAACACATCCTTGCTCCCTTGCTGAACGGTTTAGAAGGACAAATGTAGCAGCCACACAACATCAGCACCTGCAAGTTCCTCTCTGAGGCATACACCATCCTCATATGATACAATACCACTGTTCCTTCACTATCACTGAACTAAATATTGGAACTCCCTCCTAATAACACTATACACATCTACAAAAGGACTATAATAGTTCAAGAATGTGATTCACACCTTCTCAAAAGATATTAAATGCTGGCCTTTTCAGTGGTATATGAATGCATTTTTAAAAATTCAATCTACATTAGCCTACTTACAATTGGGTGATATGGCACAATGTAAAGAAATAATTCAGGAGATCTCAGCAAAACAATGGGCAGGTAGAAGCAGTTTATGACAGAAAGATCTGGCAATACATTTTGAAAAAGGAAATCCTGAAATGAAGTCCCAACTATATATACCATCCAGTACAATCAACACTCATCACCGAGTCATGGAGCTGTACAGCATGAAAACAGACTCTTCCAACTCGTCCATGCTAAGCATGCTAGATATCCTAAATTAATGTAGTTCCATTTGCCAGCATTCCTATTCATGTACCCATTCAGATGCCTTTTAAAAGTTGAAATTGTACCAGCCTCCATCACTTCCTCTGGCAGCTCATTCCATACAAACACTGTGTGAAAAAGCTGACCCTTGGTGAATTTTCCACAGACATGTAGAGAATGGATGTGGTTTGCTTTTAGAGCTACAAAAATACAGTGTTGTGTTTAAACTACAACGGGGATATGCACATAAACGTCAATCACTAGATGGTTACTTGTCCTTGGTGCCTAACTGTGCAAGTGAGAATCAACCTGTCTGACAGGGGTCACATTTTGGGCAGAACATCACTATATTTATCGGAACATAATTTAAGGGACATAATTTAATGATCCTGCAGGTGAAGGTCCAGTTGCTCAATGAAACAAGAAAAAGAACAGTCCATCATTTGTAACCTCTTTTCTAGTTCACTGTGGGTATTTCTAAATGATGATTTATTTATATGTGTAGGACTGCTCTGTAGAGTGCTATTAAAAGGCTCAGACTTCAGTTAGACTGATTGCTTTTGACATTTTCTAGGGGAATCTGATGCTATGTGGGATGGCAGCAGTCAGGGCTTTAGAACCCAGGAGCAACCTTGCAATGATATTAAAAATATTTCCCCAATGAGGCATAATTAGCACAGTGTGGGTGAAGTTAAAAGGAAGAGAAAAACATATGAATAGCTGGGCAAAAACATAAAGTCTAGCTACATTTACTGTTGAAACACATGCAGAGAAACATTGAGGAGCAGATCAACTTAAGCAGACTGTAAGCGGGCTTAAATCAGTTGGAGAAAAACTGAAAAAAACCCTTTTTCAAAAAATCTTTGGTACAGCATTAAGACTGACTATTAGCCAGAAGAGGTACAGAATTGAGTTGATGCTATGAAGAAAAATATGTCTGAATGGTAAACACTTGCACCTGCCCATCTGAGCATCACATTTGAAGTAGGTTAGATTGGCCTTGGAGAGATTACAATGTAGGTTTACAAGAATGACACCTAGACTTCAGCAGTTAAGTTATGCTGGGCTACAAACCAAAGTCAAGTAGAATCACTAACAACAATGCATCCCTCTCCCATAAGCTCAATGCATTCTCGGTTAGTCTTGAGCAGAAGGTTAGTGAAATTATCTCACCTGCTCCAACAGCCTCAGGTACACCTGTACCCACAGTCATCAGATTGGCCTTCTTGAGGGTGAACTCACAGAAAGCAACTGGCCTGGATGGAGTCCCTGGCCATGGACTCAGATCCCGGTGCAGACCAACTGGCAGCAGTATTTGCAGACATCCTTAACCTCTCCTTGCTACAAAATGAGGTTCCCACCTGCTTTAAAAAGACTACGATCATCCTGGTGCTAAAGAAAAATAAGGGAGCGTGCCTTAATAACCACCGTCTGATGGCTATGACATTCATCATTATGAAGTGTTTTCAGAGGTTAGTAATGGCCCACATCAACTTTGGCCTCCCAGACTGCCTTGATCCACTACAATTCGCCTACTATTCTAACAGGTCGCCATATCCCTGGCCCTACACTCATCCCTACAACACCCACTTCGCCTTCAGTACCACACTTACAACAAAACACATCTCCAAATTCCAAGACCTAGAACTCTGTTCCCTCCTCTGCAACTGAGTCCATGAGTCTAAATTCAGCGCTGACCCCATTTAATAATTTGCTGATCACACAACCGTAGTGGGTTGGATCTCGAACAATGACAAGACAAAGTACAAGAAAGACACAGATGGCTTTGTGGCATGGTGTAAAGACAACAATCTGTCCCTCAATGTTATCAAAACGAAGGAGCTGGACATCGACTTCAGGAGGCGGAGTGAAGGACACACCCCTGTCTGTATCAATGGTGCTGAGCTGGAGGTAATTGAGAGCCCTTCAAGTTCCTAGGAGTAAATATTACTAACAATCCATCCTGGTCCATCCACATCGATGTTATGGTCAATAAAACACACTAATGCCTCGACCTCCTCAGAAGGCTGAGGAAATTTGGCATGTCCACAATGACTCTTACCAATTTTTATAGATGCAGCATAAAAAGCATCCTATACAGATGCATCACAGCTTGGTATGGCAACTGCTCTGCCTAAGACCACAAGAGGTTACAAAGAATTGTGAACGCAGCCCAGACTATCATGAAAACCAGCCTTCTTTTCATTGACTCGGTCTATACTTCCCACTGCCTCAGGAAAGCGTCCAACATCATCAAAGACCCCTTCCACCCTGGTTTTACTCTCTTTCACCCACTTCCATTGGGCAGAAGATACAAAGATTTGAAAATACATGCCAACAAGATTTAAGGACAGCTTCTTCCTCACTGTTATCAGACTTATGAACGGACCTCTCATATATTAGAGTTGATCTTTCTCTGCACCTTCGTTGTAGCTGCAATACTAAATTCTGCATTCTGTTCTATTTTTGAGTCATAGAAATGTACAGCATGGAAACAGACCCTTCGGTCCAACCCGTCCATGCCGACCAGATATCCTAACTCAATCTCGTCCCACCTGCCAGCACTCGGCCCATAAGCCTCCAAACCCTTCCTAATCATATACCCATCCAAATGCCTCTTAAATGTTGTAATTGTACTAGCCTCCACCACTTCCTCTCATTCCATACACGTATCACCCTCTGTATGAATAAATTGCCCCTTAGGTCTCTTTTATACCTTTCCCCTCTCACCCTAAACCTATGCCCTCTAGTTCTGGACTCCCCGACCCCAGGGAAAAGACTTTGCCTATTTACCCTATTCATGCCCCTCAGAATTTTGTAAACCTCTATAAAGCTCACTGCTCAGCCTCCAATGCTCCAGAGAAAACAGCCCCAGCCTGTTCAGCCTCTCCTTATAGCTCAAATCCTCCACTTTCAAGTTTCATAACATCTTTCCGATAGGAAGGAGACCAGAATTGCACGCAATATTCTAACAGTGGCCTAACCAATGTCCTGTACAGCCGCAACATGACCTCCCAACTCCTGTACTCAATACTCTGACCAATAAAGGAAAGCATACCAAATGCCTTCTTCACTATCCTATCTACCTGTGCCACCACTTTCAAGGAGCTATGAACCTGCACTCCAAGGTCTCTTTGTTCAACAACACTCCTTAACCTTACCATTAAGTGTATAAGCCCTGCTAAGATTTGCTTTCCCAAAATGCAACACCTCGCATTTATCTGAATTAAACTCCATCTGCCACTTCTCAGCCCACTGGCCCATCTAGTCAAGATCCTGTTGTAATCTGAAGTATCCCTCGTTGCTATCCACTACACCTCCAATTTTGGTGTCATCTGCAAACTTACTAACTGTACCTCTTATGCTTGTATCCAAATCGTTTATGTAAATGACAAAAAGTAGAGGACCCAGCACCGATCCTTGTGGCACTCCACTGGTCACAGGCCTCCAGTCTGAAAACCAAGCCTCCACCACCACCCTCTGTCTTCTACCTTTGAGCCAGTTCTGTATCCAAATGGGTAGTTCCCCCGTATTCCGTGAGATCTAACCTTGCTAATCTGTCTCCCATGGGAAACCTTGTTGAACGCTTTACTGAAGTCCATATAGATCACACCTACCGCTCTGCCCTCATCAATCCTCTTTGTTACTTCCTCAAAAAACTCAATCAAGTTTGTGAGACATGATTTCCCATGCACAAAGCCATGTTGACAATCCCTAATCAGTCCGTGCCTTTCCAAATACACATACCTCCTGTCCCTCAGGATTCCCTCCAACAACTTGCCCACTACCGTCGTCAGGCTCACTGGTCTATAGTTCCCTGGCTTGTCCTTATGATGATAATATCGATGATACAAATATCTCAGCAAGAGGCCCAGCAATCACTTCTCTAGCTTCCCACAGAGTTTTAAGGTACAACTGATCAGGTCCTGGGGATTTATCCACCTTTACCTGTTTCAAGACATCCAGCACTTCCTCCTCTGTAAAACGGACATTTTGCAAGATGTCACCATCCATTTCCCTACAGTTTATATCTTCCATATCCTTTTCCACAGTAAATACTGATGCAAAATACTTATTTAGTATCTTCCCCATTTTCTGCGGCTCCACACAAAGGCCGCCTTGCTGATCTTTGAGGGGCCCTATTCTCTACCTCGTTACCCTTTTGTCCTTAATGTATTTGTAAATACTCTTTGGATTCTCCTTAATTCTATTTGCCAAAGCTATCTCATGTCCCCTTTTTGCCCTCCTGATTTCCCTCTTAAGTATACTCCTACTGCCTTTATACTCTTCTAAGCATTCACTCAATCTATCCTGTCTATACCTTACATCTGCTTCTTTCTTTTTCTTAAC
>NC_057738.1:16594464-16618915 GCF_004010195.1 Chiloscyllium plagiosum
CACCAGCTCCTCAGCCATGCATTCATCTGCTCTATCCTCCTATTCCTGCCCTCACTAGCTCGTAGCACCGGGAGTAATCCAGATATAACTACTCTCGAGGACCTCCTTTTTAAATTTCTGCCTAACCCTCTGTAATCTCCCTTCAGAATCTCAACCTTTCCCCTTTCTATGTTGTTGGTTCCAATGTGGACAATGACGTCTTGCTGGCCCCTCTCCCCCGTGAGAACATTCTGCACCCTCTCCGAGACATCCTTGATCCTGGCACCAGGGAAGCAACACACCATTCTGCTTTTTCTCTGCTGGCCACAGAAACGTCTATCTGTACCTCGGACTAGAGAATCCCCTAACACAATTGATCTCTTGGAACCCAACATACCCCTCGTTGCATTAGAGCCAGTCTCAATACCAGAAACTTGGCTGGTCGTGCTATGTTCCCCTGAGAATCCATCACCCCCTACATTTTCCAAAACAGCATACCTGTTTGAAATGGGTATATCCACAAAAGACTCCTGCACTAGCTGCCTACCTCTCTTACCTTTCCTGGAATTAACCCAGCTATGTGACTGTATCTGAGACTTTCCGCCCCCTTCCTATAACTGCCATCCATCACATACTGTTGCTGTTGCAAACTCCTCATTGCTTCTAACTGTCTCTCCAACCGATCCATTCGATCTATTAAGATTCACAGCCAACAGCATTTATGGCAGATATAATCCGCAGTAACCCTTAAACTCTCTTTCGACTGACAAGAAGCACATATCACTCTATTAAAGGCCATTTTTGCTCCTTCACAATCTGCAGACCCATAAAATAACACCGTCTTATTCCTCTACAAACACTGCCCCAGAATAAATTAATAGATATGGCTTATATTTTAAGTTTAATCAAGAGACATATCTCCAAAAGCATATAATCAAGAAAGAACCCACTCTACTCACTACTACAGATTCTGTGTCGGCCATGCTTAAAACAACGATTAACTTATCTGATTCTGTGCTGTTACCCTGATGTACTTATGTAAGGTATGATTTGTCTGGTTAGCATGCACAACAATTCTTTTCACTGTATTGTGATACATGTGACAATGATACATCACATAAAACAATTGAGGAGAGATTACACAAAATAGGGCAGTTTTGTCATAAGTTGAGGAGGATACGGGGTGATTTAATCAAAGTATTCGAGAAAAGACAGAAAATAAAAATAAATTATTTCCTGTGGTTGAGAATTCTAGAACTGGGAGTGCAGTCTGAGGATTAGGGCCAAACTATTCAGGAGAGATGTTAGGAAGTATTTCTATACCTAAAGAGTAGCAGATGTTTGGAACTCTCTTCCACAAATGGTACCAGTTGTTATTCATTTTAAGTCTGAGATACATTCGTTTTTGTTAAGCAAAGATATTAAGGGTTGTGAGCCAAAGATAGGCATATGACGTTCGGCTCCAGATCAGACAGTCAAGATCTCAATGAATGATGGAACAGGCTCAAGGGTCTAAACGTCCTGCTCCTGTTCTTATGCTCCAAGAAGCCACCAAAAATAATTCAAGTCTGAAAAAAAGATCTTTTTACAGCTATTAGCAAGGAAATCGAGCTTTACTTAATAAAAAGAACAGCTGTGAGAGCAATAAAAGTCCACTAGCAGCCAAGGGGAGAAATCTCAATTGGGAACCCATGAAAAGAAGGCGGTGACCAGACACCCAATGCAGATTCAATCCTTTAGAGGGAAAAACCAATTGCCACAGAAAAAAAACTAAGCTGGAAAAAACTTCCAACTGTGATTTAATAGTTTCTACTCTATTTATTCAATAACAAAATTAACAAGCAAGCTAAGAAAATTCACCAAAACAGGCTTAAAGTAAATTGCTTGCATTATGATCCCAGCTGATCACGGTGCTGCGTAAATCAGATGCAAGACTGAAATGTGGCTTAATAGATTTTTTTGTTTGGTTTTCATGAAGGTACATAGCAAGTTCTCTATTTTCTGTTTACTGTTCTATTGAAGTCAATCATAAAAGTGTATTTATAACACGAGGTGTGCTATTATGCGCAATTCAATTCCACTGCAAAACAAAATGTTTGTGATTGTGTATTTAACCTTGTATTGACCTTCCTCAAAAAGGACCAGATTTCAATTCACTTTAATAAGAGAATGGAGCTCCCTTCTATCTCCAAATTCCTGTAGTTATGGACTATCAGACAGCTGATAAGAGACTTCAATCAGTCGTTAGTGTGACTCCAGGAGGTAGTCAGAAAGTGGGGGGTTATTTTTAGCTGCTTTTACTGTCAACATGTACAGCAGGCAAAACAGTGCTGTCCAGTAGTATTTAAATGCTCACTACAGGTATAGTCATCATATTTGCTACATGATATATTTGCAATTTTAATTAAACAAACACAGTCTGAGGTTATAAATGTTTTGTAATCTAGACTGCTGCACTGATAAGAGAACAACTTTAAAAAGGTTCTGCAACCTGCTCAGCAAACCTGCTGTGCATGCTCTCAAACGGTGGTGACATTCACAAGGCAAAAGTGAAACCATAAAGACACATTGCTGAAGTCAATGTTTTCTCTTAGTTATTAAAGGATTGGACACTCTGGAGACAGGAAACATGTTTCCGCTGATGGGTGAGTCCCGAACCGGAGAACACAGCTTAAAAATAAGGGGTAGGCCATTTAGGACAGAGATGAGGAGAAACTTCTTCGCCCAGAGAGTGGTGGGTGTGTGGAATGCTCTGCCCCAGAAGGCAGTGGAGGCCCAGTCTTTGGATTCGTTTAAGAAAGAGTTGGATAGACCTCTCAAGGATAGTGGAATCAAGGGTTATGGGGATAAGGCAGGAACAGGATACTGATTGAGGATGATCAGCCATGATCATAGTGAATGGTGGTGCAGGCTCGAAGGGCAGAATGGCCTACTCCTGCACCTATTGTCTATTATCATGCAATCTTTGTCTCCCTCTTATTTGATTTTACCCATCTAATTTAACTTGACATTTCTTTTCGAATCTTCAACAGGTTGTTGGTCCAGTCAATCACTGAGTCACTAAATGTCTTCCTGCTTTCACATTTTCAACAATTTGCAGTGCAAAATGAATTGAAAGATGATGGTTGAGGAATAAACTCAACACTATTATTTAAAAGTTGCCCCTAACCAGCAAATCTGGACCATTGCCAGTTGGAATCATAATACGAGGCATGCCTTGCAGGGAGTTCAGTGAGTAGAAGTGGTAAATGTGTGTGGAACCAAGCCACTCATGATCCAAACTGTGAAACTAAAACGTTAAACCTTTGTTTCAGCATCCACAGGCTGAGTAATCTCATTCCTGATTATTATCTGCTGAAATCTAATGGCAAGTATGCAAGTGGATGCATGAAACATGACTGACATGATCTATTTGCCCCGACCCACTATCAACAACTATCTAGTCCATAAAAAAATAGGTATTTGGAGAAGATAGTACAACAGCCTCAATAAATGATATAAAATAGCATCTGCAGAAAGGGAATAAATGTCAGGCTGAAGGGTAGCCTTGCCTTGGATGAAAGAAATAATGCAAGTGTCACCACAATGCTAAACAAACAGCACTTTGCCTGAATCCTTTGAGTCTCAAAGTATTCATTCCAATTTACCTTCAGGAATCTGTGTGAGCAGTACAAAGGCTAGTCTCAGATCCCAACATGCCAGCGAAAATGGCAACTTGTTTGATATGAACAGCTTCTGAATCAATGTTTTAAGTGCAGCAGTTTCAAGCTGAGACTGTTCTTCTGATTTAAGCAGTCAAGTCAACAAATAAAATGATTGCTCTAAGAAATTTGTGTGCAGCAACACCAGATTCTTTATGAAATGACTTCAATGCTGAACTACCAAGTAAGAATCTGAAGGAATTTAACGCTAGTTTTGCTAGGTTAAAGACTTATGCAGCAAACACATCAGTCACTGAAATGAAGCAACAGAAAGCAGAACAAGAGGAAATAAAAATTCAGTGTTTGATACATGGCTGGACTAAAAATAATCACTGTCTCGCTGTCTTAAAAATGTGTTAATGTTTTGCTTCAGAAGATCATTAATTTGGATGTGGCTTGTACTATGACTAAAGAATGAGCTTGACAACAGTCAGTTTATGCTTTGGTTTGCCCTTTCTACTTTGAACACTGACTGAGTCTGCATTTCTGTCAGGCGGTTTTGTAGTGTCCATCGTCCTTGTGTGTTTAACTGGTTAACCAAACCTATATGTCACTGGAAACAACAATGACTGGCAACTCAGAGATATAAAACATTAATTGTCACCCAAGTGCCTCTTCATGCCACTGTTTGTATTTTACTAGGAGCACCTTACCTCCCAAAGTGGGCACCCCACCCCATTGATATAAAGGGTGGCCCAGCTGGTGGCCCCACCATCTTGTCCTGAGGGTCAACACAACCACTCAACTGTCCTACAAACAGAACACTACTCTCCACTACTGGTTAAAATTAGTGTGGAGTGGGACAGGCATTAGACCTTGTATGCAATTTTAAGGTCCCTCCTCTTCACAAATGCTATAAAATCCAAACATAAGCGTCAGCCAACCTTTGGAATCAAGGCTATTGTAAAACTGTTCAAATTACTCTGTTGCATAAAAATGGAGGGATATTTCTACCAGACTCTGTACAGGGTTAAAAAACAGAATCATGCAATACAATTGGAGAACAATTAGCCCCTTATTCCTGTCCTTCCTGTTCCTCTTTAGAAGGATCATCCAAGTCCGATTCCTCTGTTTTTTGTCATCACTCTGCAATTTTTCTCTCTGCTAAGTATTTGTGCAATTGCCTTTTGAACAGTAATACTTATTCTGCTTCACCACCTTTACAGGCAATACATTCCAAATTATAACAAAATGCTGTGTGAAAAGAAATTCTCACCCCCCCCCCCCCACTCCGGTTTCTAGCCCACCTGCCACTGGAGGTCAACTATTTCATTGGAAAGCCACTCTTGCAATTTCTATTACAGATATACTTTGTGAATAATAAGCTCAGTGTGTGGAGGGACGCTATTTAGATTGCATTACAGCCATGCAATGCCCTCACAGAATCACGTCATGAGAGTTATGAAATAACTGTCAGAGAAGGAACAGTGCTCTCAGGCATTCTCACTACATTGTTTGCATGGCTGTGCAGCAGTCTGAAATATATCTTGCATTGTATTAAAGAGCGAGCTCACAACATTGCATTCAAGTACAATTATGGTAGTGGGTGGGACGGGGGGTGTGTGTTGGCAAAGAAGGGATGGATGGGCAAGCATAACATGGAAAAGCTGGGAATGAGGTACTGTTATGACTAGAGGAGCAGTAACCAAAGGAGGGAGAATGTTGGTGAATGAGGAAGTGGCAAGAACAGGAGACAGGGAATCTGCGATTGGAACAGATTGGTCAGAGTGGCGGGAAGAGCAAATGCACTACACTAGAGGACCAAGGAACTCAACAAGACCTCTCAGCTCCAGGACAGACTGTGCTTCAGAAGGCAAGAACAGTCTGGGTTTTATAGTTCAAGGTATTTGGGAGGAAAAGACAGACTCGAAAATTCCCTGACAGCCAGCTAACCTGTAAAGGGTGTGAAAAGGCTGAGTAGGATAAAAGTGATGGGATCTACATAGTGTCTGAGTGCCAGTGGACTGGAATGCAACACAAACACTCCTTAGTCAATAGCTTTCAATAGCCTAGATGTCAACCAAATGGCCCATGATAACTGAATTTCACAAGCTCAATGGACACAACCACTAATGGTGACCAGAGAAACACTCACAGCCTACAGTGAAATCAATCCATGGACACCGTCTGAAGAAACACCTAATACTTTATGATAGGCACATTTATGATGCAGATTTGGTTATTGATTATATGCATAGGACACCGGCAACGACTGAGCAAGAAATGACAGTTACAATCACCAAACTGGAGTCCATAGGTTATCTGATAATTGATGAGATACCAGATTCTGTGAACTACAGTTCTCAGTTTGGCAAGATGAATGGATGTTTAGATATTTTGAATCAGAGATGTTATGACACACCTCTAGATCAGGTGAACTTGAACTTGGCTCAGAAATAGGGACATTATGACTGCACAGTAACAGCTCGTAAGGACAAGCACACCCTCCCTGCTCCTTTCATAGTTCAGATATTTTCCAATCAACCTTTTCAGAGATTTTATGATACACTTCTTGATCTTGTGGGCCTTGAATTTAAGGCCTCTTGGCTCAGAGGCAGAGATACTATCACTGTGCCACAAGGAGCCAATCCTTTCATATTCCAGATATTTTCTCGTGATTTTGTTCAGAGATGTTGTTACCTATCTCTGTAGTAGGTGGGCCTTGAACCTAGGCCTTCTGGTTCTGAGGCAGGGACACTACTAGTGCATCAGAAGATCCCTTTCTTTCCATCCTGCACGTACTCTCCTAAACATGTGCATTCTTGTGTCACAAACAAGCAACAAACTGACCAGATGTGGGAGGGAAAGGCCAAACTGGTAGGAGAGGTAGAATAGGCATGTGTCAGTCAAAATAAAGTGGGACGCATGTGATGTCAGAGAGAGTATCAGAAAAGTGGGAGACAGAGAGTGCATCCTCTCAGGTGTACATCCATGGAGCTGCTCAGGAATCTGGATTGACTACCATGAAATAAACAGACCATTCACAACTACACAAAGTTCAAACAGGTTTCTCATTTCCAAAATCAAATTTAAGCTGCCATTGACACAAAATAATTATAAATCACCCAATATGAAGAAATTTTTGAAAGAACATTAATCTGCACACATGTTCGTTTTTAAATTAAACACCATAGGTTATTGGGTTAAGCTCCCTGGTTGACTAATTGATAACTACATGCCAAAGCTACAGGCGCTGACAACATTCTGACAATAGTACTAAAGACATGCTCCAGAATGAGTTGCGCCCTGGGTAAAGCTGTTCCAGTACAGATACAACACCAGCACCGACCTAGCAATGTGGAAAAGGACCTGTTCTTAAATTCAGACAATTACCACCCTATTAGACTACTCTCAAATCACCAGCAAAGTGCGTAACTGCATGTAAAGCTTTAAACCAAAGATCTGTACTGCAGTCCTGACAGACTTCCTTGTTTATATTTCCCACATTTTACGACAGACTAATGACTGAGAGTTAAAATGTGCTGTCAGGAAACAGCCTGAAGTCTAGGCTGTATCAGAGTCTGAGCAACACATCCCAACCACAAAAACCAATGGAAGTGGAGGTAAATACACTAATACTTTTGTGATAAGCATTATAATCTTCTCAAGAAAATTGCATAATACTCCTGAAGGCTAGATTGTCTGCCTTTGCATGCAGTCCCCCTGATAACACCAATTAAACCTCCCACGTCTCCATCTATGCCTCATTACACCTTCGTAGATTAGCAGGTTTGAAATTTTAATTTGGGTTTCTGTATGGAATTCTGGCTCCCTGCCCTAACAGCTCTGTATTCCCTTAGGGAAGAAGATTCAAAAGTAAATCTGGATTCGATTCACCCTACAATGAACATGCACACCCTAGGTGGAGAGAGATGGCATGGAAACAGGCATAATTAATGTGTTAAAGGAGAAGCTGCTGTTAAACAGAAGTGGTGAAATGCCAGGCTATATTTATACACCTCTGCAAAACTCTGAAGATTAGGATGTATAAAAACACAGAGAATTAAAAGCTACCTCTTTTTAACTAGCTTCAGAGGAATGGCTTGTGATGGCAAATAAACACTGGCTGTAGAATTTAAAATGAAACTTTCAGGTTGAACTTTTTTTGATGTAATGTTCAAAGCAATTATCCAATTAACCAATTGTGTGATTAAAATGATTCATGAAAATATCTCTATAATTATTTATTTAAGTGCACAAAATCGTATTGGGTCTTTAGTTTGAGTACATTTGTATAAATCTATTGTCAGTTAAGTTTCCTGACAAATTTCTATTATATTCACCGGAACTTAGTCCACAATGAAGTCCAGTTGGCATTAACTGTCATTTTTTTTTGTCAAATCTACAGCCCATTTCAATTAATAGTGAGTGCATTAGTTGTCTGAGGTTCCTACACATTAGAGAACAACAACTTACTCTTATTAAGTCTAATGTAAACTTGTGAAATGCTTCATTACACAATGGAATGGCTCAATAACATTAAACCTAAAAGACTGGTCTTCATGAAGGTTTAAGATTATGGTCATGACCACTTGAAAGAATAATCATACTCAAACTGAAATAAGAGTAGATTACTTAGCCCTTAAAGCTAACCAACTCAGTTAATTTGCTAATTCTGTTCACTTTGTTTCTAGTAGGCAAATATGTATTGAATATTTATTTTGTAACATGAAGATTATCATTTGAACATAAATAAGTTAAATCATTTAATGAAAATTATAGGTTAAAAGACAATAGTAAGTTGTGATGAGGGTTAATGATGAAACTGATCAACACCAATACTTGATTTAACTCCCTTATGTTATAGATCTCTTCATAATCTTACCAAACAAAAATATTTTTAAAAAGCTTCAAGTTATCCTGGCATCAACAACCTTTTGCTACAAATTCAATATTCCTATCGCATTTTGTTTTATAATGTGCTTTCTAACCCACATATGAATGGTTTAGCTCTAATTTTAGATTCTGTCAGTTCATCTTGAGTCATCCACCTGTAGGAATAGTTTCTCCATATTTACCTCATTGAATATTTTTAACGCAGAATCCTTTACAGCGCAGAAAGAGACCAATTAGCCCATCGAGTCTGCACTGACCCTCTGAAGAGCATCCCACCCAGACCCTAACCCTTTAAACCCTCATTCATCAAGGCTAAACCACCTAGCCTGCACATCCTATACTATGGGGCAATTTAGTATGGCCAATCCACCTAAGCCAACAGTCATGGAGTCATCCAGCACAGACACTTTGGTCCAAACAGTTAATGCTGAACGTAATCCCAAACTAAACTAGCCCCACCTGCCTGTTCCTGGTTCGTATCCTTGCAAACCTTTCTATTCATGAACTTATCCAAATGTCCCTACCCACATCCACGTCTTTGGATGACCTTGAACAATTCAATCAAATCATACCAAATTCAATCAAGTCAGATTTATGAGACTGTCCAAATAACTTAACCTCCAAGATCCTGCAGCATTCTGATAATCAAGAGCCAATTTATCTTTCCAAAAGTGAAGTGCAAGATAACAAGAAAGTTAAACACAAAAATACATTTGGCTAATCGATGAGTTTAAGATTAGATTTGATTAGATTAAATTATCTACAGTGTGGAAACAGGTCATTCGGCCCAACAAGAGTTGGGAAGTCATAGAGATGTACAGCATGGAAACAGACCCTTCGATCCAACCCGTCCATGCCGACCAGATATCCCAACCCAATCTAGTCCCACGTGCCAGCACCCAGCCCATATGCCTCCAAACCCTTCCTATTGTTGTGGCTGTACAGGACACTGGTTAGGCTACCTTTAGAACGCTGCGTAAAATTCTGGTCGCCCTTCTATGGAAGGATTTTGAAAGGATGCAGAAAAGATTTGCAAGGATGTTGCCAGAACTGGAGGGTTTGAGATATGGCTGAATAGGCTGGGGCTGTTTTCCCTGCAGCACCAGAGGCCGAGGGTTGACCTTATAGAGGTTTATAAAACCATGAGGCATATGGATAGGGTAAATAATCAAGGTCTTTTTCATCTGGTGGGGTAATCAAAAACTAGAGGGCACAGGTTTAAGGTGAGAGGGGCAAGATTTAAAAAAGGACTTTAGGGGTAACTTCTTCATGCAGAGGGCGGTGTGTGTGTCTACCAAACAAACTGCCAGGGGAAATGCTGGAGGGGAGTACAACTTTTAAAAGCCATCTGGATGATATGTATAGGAAGGGTTTACAGGGATATGAGCCAAATGCTGGCAAATGAGACTAGGTCAGATTGGGCTGTCCAGTCAGTGTGAACAATTTGGACTGAAGGGTCTGTTTCCATGGCTGTATGAATCTATGACTGTAAGATAATTCCACCAGGCCTCAAATGTGGAACGTATGCCTGAAACTTCCCAATTGCTCAGGAAAATTCACTTTCAGGGTGACCAATAAGAGAAATGTTGCCCCATGAAGGAAACGGTGAGGAACTGCACCTCCTTCGATCGCTTACTGCCAACAGGTTCACTAGTGAACTGAATCAACAAACCCAGGAGAGATACAACCTGTGTTTTGAGGAGCAGTGAACAGCTCAGTAAGTCATTGCTAACAGTGAGGCAGTCCCCAGGGAGCACGAAGAGCCAGCTGTCTTCTTGTTGAGCCTGGATAGATCAGGAGTATTCAGGCAGGGGGCTGGAAGAACACAGCAAGCCAGGCAGCATAAGGAGGTGTAGAAGTCAACGTTTTGGGTGTAAGCCTTCTTCAGGACTGCGGGTGGTTGTGGGGGAGGCTGCAGATAAAGAGAGAGGTGGGGGCATAGTGGTGAAGTGGAGATAGGTGAAGACAGGTAAAGGGTACAACCTGATTGGTCAATGGGAGGAATGGATCTGCTTGGTGACAGGGAGCAGTGGCAGTGAGGGCGAGAAGCTGAGAAGGGAGTCGGGGCAGGGCAGGGAGATTATTTGAAATTGGAGAACTCAATGTTGAGTCCTCCGGGCTGTAAGGTGCCCAGGCGGAAGATAAGCTGTTGTTCCTCCAATAGGTGCTGTGGTTTGTTTTGGCAATGGAGGAGGCCAAGGATGGTCACGTCAGAAAGGGACTGGTTGGGGGATTTGAAATGGGTGGTGACTGGGAGGTCCAGTCGGCCCCTACAGGCCCGGTTGCTATGCTCGGTGAGCCGTTCCCTAAGCTTACGTTTGGTCTCTCTGATGTAGAGAAGACCACACCGGGAGTACCTGATGCAGTGAACTAGTTTGGAAGTGAGGCAGGTGAACCTCTGTCTCACCTGGAAGGACCATTTGGGGCCCTGGATGGAGGTGAAGAGGGTGGGTTGTACCCGCAGGTTTTGCATCTTTTCTAGTTGCAGGGGAAGATACCTGGGGGATCGGTGGCAGGGGTGGCATGAGCCAAGGACTGTTGGAGGGAACTGGCCTTGCAGAAGACTTGGGGGTGGGGGGGGCGGGGAGGAGATGCTCTCGGTGGAGGGGCTACTTGGAGTTGGTGGAATTGTTTCTGCATGATGTGTTGGATTCAGAGACTAGTGGGGTGGTAGTTGAGGACAAGGGGGAACTCTGTCCTTCTTGCGTTGGCTGGGGGAGGGGATTTACAGCAGTGGAACAGGGAATGGAGGTGGTGCGGTGGAGGGCTATCAGGATGTTGGAGGGAGGAAAAGCACATTGCTCAAAATAGATGGACGCCTGGGATACTCATGAGTGGAATGTCTCCTCATCCAAGCAGATGCAGCGGAGACAGAGGAATTGGGAGAATGGGTTGGAATTTTTGCAGGATACTGGGTGGGAGGAGGTGTAGTCCAGGTAGTTATGGGAGACTGTAGGTTTGTAGTAGATGTCTGTCTGCAGACTGTTGCCAGAGATGGAAATGGTGAGGTCGAGAAAGGGGAGGGAGGTGTCCGAGATGGACCAAGTGAACTTGAGAGTGGGGTGGAAGTTGTGGGCGAAGTTGATGAATTGCTCCAGTTTACTGGGTGCAGGACGCTGCACTAATGCAGTCATTGATGTAATGGTGGAAGAGTTGGGGTGCAGCAGGGATCAGGAAGCAGACACCTGTTGACCAAGGTAGCCATCTCAGATTACAGTGGAAGGGAAGGAGATGATTGTAGTGGGGCTGAGAAAGAGAGGGTAAGCCAAAACAAGGACGCAGCTAGAGGGATAAGGCATGACAGGGAGGCTGTAACAAGGGCGAGAGAGAGGCATTGGGAAAAAGAGAGGAATAGACTGCAAGTGAAAGGAAGGAGACAGACATAGAAGGCGACAGAGAGAAGTAAAAAGAGGAAGGGAGAGAGAGAAACAGAAGGAGTAAAGCGAAGCTGCACTGGGGGAAGTCTGAGACAGGGGAAGGCTGTAGGGAAGTATAAGGGATGTTACAAAAAGGGTGAGAGATAGAAAGTGAGGAAACCGAAAAAGAGGTTGCAAATAAAGAACAAATTTAAACATGTCAAGAAAGGGTTACAACTATCAAAAATCAGAAAAATGTGAAATGCTTGAGGTAATGAATTACTTGGAAATAAATGTGGTATTTCCAACTGAAGTCTGTATACGTTCAGGAGCTACTGTATGAGGAAATATGAAATGGATGGTATTGTAATGTTAATCGTGTCAATTACTGAATTTAAATCAATGATTGAGATCTGAGATGCAGCAAAAGGAGTAACAACTGCTGTTTAACAACTTCCAGCTTTGTGAATACACAATGGGAATGAGTTAGTTGTGAGTCAGTCTGAAATGAATGCTTAGCATGATGACATTTTGTGCATAGAAGAGTGTGTCAGTTATTTTGAAACAAACATTTGTTGCTAATTTATGCCAATGGTCTTGTGGTGTGGCTTTAAATTTAATGGAAGGTTGACACTAATTGAGGCTATTTATGAATTCATCTAACTCTGCTGCTGGGCGAGTCCAAAAACCCATATGTCAATACAACCACAAAGAACTACAGGAGACTGAATCATGTCATAAAGAGTTCACGAGAATGAAAAAGGAGTCTCTGAGGAACAAAGTAGCCCCCGAAAATAAAGGCCCTCAAAAATCCCAAGAGAAATCTCGGGAAAAGTAATAATTTTGTGCTGCAATTCCCATTCATCTAACCCAACATCCAAAATATTTTATACACTCCTGATCTCTTTCAAGTTATAGCATTGATTACTTTATCTGTTAATGTTGGAAATAATTTGAGTAAATAACTTCCAATTTGAATATATTGTTCATTAACTCAAGTTCATATCACCTCTGCTGAAAATGTCTAAATGTTTCCAAGTTTTTTCTCAATGTACAATGCCTTTCAGCTGCTGGAGTTACCATTCATCATTCTTTTTTTTATCAGAAAGTCATAGAATCCTTACAGTGCAGATAAAGGCCAATTGGCCCATCAAATCTACACCAACTCTTCAAAGAGCATCCCACTTGGACCCTTCCCCCAACCTATCCCTGTAACTCCACATTTCCTCTGAGTTGCACATCCCTGGATACTACAAGGCAATTTAGCAAGGCTCAACCCACTGAAAGTGCACATCATTGGACTGTGGGAAGAAGCCAGAGCACCTGGAGAAAACCCATGCAGACACGGGGAGAATGTCCACACAGTCACCCAAGCAATTTATATCATGTGATAAATTCCATTAGAACAGAATATATTCAGAACTTAGTGGGGTCTCATACAGCAATGCTCAAGGAAAGACTGCCTTATTGCTGGAGGCAATTACTTCCTTCATTGTTCACTGTTCTGAAAGGCAATGACTCCAAACATACGGTGGTGAGATAACAGGTTCAGGTTGCTCAAAAGGTCTGATTTATCCACCCACATTTTTAAATTTAAAAAAAATATTTAAACATATTTTCTGTTCTGTTTGCAAATGGTTTTCATTCATTTCACTTAAGATTTCATTGCCCAGCAACACTCCCACATCAGGTTCAGTAGAATTAGACTAAATATTTTCTCCATTTCATCACATCAATGAGACAATTATAGAAGGATAATATATTAACTAGTTGATATTTTTATGTCCATTATAAGTTATTTAGAGATTAGAAATTTAAAACAGCAGAGTTTCACCCTGTTGTTTGGAATTGAATTCAAATCTTGGATGAAGTGACAGCTCTTATTTATTGTCCCACTAATCAGGAAAATTTTGTCTTCAGTGTCTGTCAAACATTAATATAACTGGGGGGCATAGGTTTAGGGAGAGAGGGGAAAGAGTTAAAAGGGCTCTAAGGGGCAACTTTTTCATGCAGGGAGTGATACATGTATGGAATGGGCTGCCAGAGGAAGTGGTGGAGGCTAGTACAATTGCAACATTTAAAAGGCATCTGGATGGGTATATGAACAGGAAGGATTTACAGGGATATGGACTAAGTGCTGGCAAATAGGACTAGATTGGGTTGGGATATCTGGTCAGCATGGACAAATTGAACCAAAGGGTCTGTTTCCATGCTGTACATCTCTAAGACTCTATAACTGTTCAACCAACTCAATAAAGTTGTGAGTTGCAGCTCAACAATTACACTGAAAATTTACTCCTTAGTCTTTCAACATGATATCTGGTCTCGTGTGCATCCAAATCCCAAGTGAAGGAGCAACAGGATCCACTTAACCAAACCTCCAAGTGACTGCCTGCAGCTCCTTTGGTTGCCTGTTCCACTGCCTGGGTACAACTGTTCTGAACCCCTTTCACTGATTAATGTTTTCATCTTTGCCGTTCTCCATTGACTTCTGTTAACATGTGACTCATTTCCCACTTCAGACTTCAATATCCCGCACCCCAAAGACATAATGGTGAAAGATTTATGCTGCATGGATGTACCAGAACATGAACTCCTTGGCTGCCTACTACCATAGAATTGAACATGCCTGCCTTACAAAGCAAACTAGACCTCTATTTAGCATCTCATTTGAAAGACCTTTAACCGTACAGAATTCCCCTTCGTACTGCAATGAAACATCAGGTTAGCCTATTTGATCCAAATTTCTTTGGTGGGACATGAAGATACAATCATCTGAGTCAGCAATGAACAACTGTTTTCCGTTTTAGTCGATACTTCGTGAAAACACTCAAATAAAGACAAAGTACTGCCGATGCTGGAAATCTGCAACAAGCAGAGAATGTTAGAGAAACTCAGCAAGTCTGGCAGCATCTGTCGAGACAGAAGCAGAGTTAACTGGAGCTCTGAAGAGTCATACCAGGCTGGAAAGATTAACTTTGTTCCTTTCTCCACAGATGTTGCCAGACTGTGTGTGTTTCTAGCACATGTCCTGTGCTTGGCACAAAAAAATCCAAGCTGAAATTTGCTGCAGATCCAGTGGCAGAGAAAAGATATTAATATTTGGAGTATAGATTATTCATCAAAACAGTTTGTCCAATCTGAAGGAATCTTACTCTGACGGACTTGCTTTGCATTTCCTATTATTAATTCTGGACAAATCATCTGAAATATCCTCTACAATGCTATTCATGAAGCTTCTAAATGTTACATTGTCATGACACACAGTATGGATTAAGAATTATATTTCATCTCATTCATATGATACAGGCATCCAAATAGTCTTAACCACGTGTTGTGTAAATAGTGCCTTATGGTACAAAAAAAAATACAAAGGTACTTTACAAAAGCATAATCAGAAGAAATATATATCTGTGCAAAGAGGTTGTTCAGAGAGTTTGGTTTCGAGGCACGTGTTAAAGAATGGAATTCCAAAGCAGAGGCATAGCCTACTGAATACATGGTCACCAACTGCAGAAAAAAGGATGTGCAAAATGTCAGAAATGGGGATTAGAAATTTCACATAGGGGAATGGTCTTACAGGTCAGAGCAATTTGAAGGACCAGAAAGGGCTAAAACAATGACAAGATTTTAAACACAAGGGTGAGATCTTCAATTGTGAGATGATAGAAGGCCAAGAGACAGTACTGATCTTCGAGGACAGCGATTAAAGGTGGAAGGGGATAGCAGTGGACAAATAGTGACAACAGAGCATCCTGTTTATTGATGAATAGAGCTTTCAACCTCCTATCCTGTTAATCATTTCCTTTTATCTTCGCAACTTCAGTGGCAATAGGGACATCACAGCTTCTGGATCAGGTGAAGTTTATAGCGGGTGGAGAATGGGAGATGATCAAGAATAAACAATAAATCAGTTAAGGGAGTCCAAAGCAAAGATCAGTAAGGTCGGTGAAAGTGTGAAGGTGAACGGAAATTATTAAAAGGATAAGGAGTTGAAAGCTCTACTCAGATATAAATGGCATGCTAAACAATCTGATTTGGATTGAAGCAGTGACAGGGGAAGTAAAGCAATTGGTCAGCAATGGTATTTTGTGCATGAATATTTCATCATCTAGTTAGGTAAGTGAGCTTACTAATTAATACATTTCTAATCTATTAACATCCATCTATGGCTAGTTCAATATATTGTTATTTACAAAAATGAACTTACACTCAACAATATCCTACAACGCTCTCCAAGCAATCTCAACAGTTTGTTAGTATACACGATAAGCAATTATTAGATTTCATGTGTGTTAATTCAAAAATTCACAATTATTATTGGTGTTAATAATTTATCTGTTGGTCTTCCCAAATAAAATGAACTCAATAGGTTGATCCAGCTGAAAAAAATGTTTAACATTTTCAGAAAAGCATTCTTTCAACCAGAAAGCTACTTGATTCACGTGGCACTTTTGGTCCATTCTTTTTTTTGTAAATATATTTATTAACAAATTTTTTTTAACTTTACAAACATATAAAATTATTGAAGAATACAACAATAACAAATATCTGTACAATAAAAAGAAAACAAACACAAAAACAATACAACTACTGTCTCCTAACTGTTAACCTACCCTCTAATACAAAACAAACCCTAACGCTGTGCAAAGCAACACCAAAAAAAGAAAGAAAAGCAAAACAAACAAAAAAAAACACAGAATACAGAACAGCTATGCTCAGCGCAAAGCTCCTAAACAGAGGAACGGGGGCATTGTATACATACCCGTATTAACTCAGGAGACCCCCTCTCTAGGGCCCAGGGCTTGACAAATCTAACCATCCTGGTTAAACAAATGCCCTAGTTAAGACAACTGATAAATCTGTTTCCAAATAACTCAAATAGGGCTGCCATGTCTTATAAAAAAGGTCTGTTGTGTGGTGCACTATGTTTGTAAAAAAGTCCAAGGGAATGTGCTCCATAATTAATTTCCGCCATCCCAGCAAGCCCGGCGGGTTCTCAGACATCCAGGTCATCAGAATATTCTTCCGTGCACAGTATGCAAGAATATTAAATAGTTTCTTCCCATGCCCGTCTAAAGATGGCAAATTTGGTAGATCTAAGAGGAGAGATATCGGGTCTACTTTGACTTCAGTCCTCAATACCCTCCCTGTCTCTCCCGCCACAGCGCTCCAATAAACACGGAGCATGTGGCATGTCCAGAAGCAATGGGTAAGAGTACCTACACTTATTTTACATTTGGGGGGCACTTTTGGTCCATTCTAATGAGACAGCATCTTATCCTCCAACCCATGTGAATAGGAAAAGAATATAGCCACCAATAGCAATGCAATCTTCAGGCCATTGTTAACACCATTCCAGGCTGCAGTCCATCACAGAAGTGGTGAGCATTTACATAGCACCATGAATGATTTTGCTATAAGGAGGCTAGCTGAGCTTCAAATTTGGCACTGAGATAATGAATGACCATATACTTTTTTCCCCCAAGTTAAATCTATTTTATGTGCCATCCACTGAATTATATATTTTGTCAGCACACATTATGCAATGGAAATCAGTTACTCATTCTGATCTTGTAGAAATCAGAGCCAAATCATGCCAGGATTTTCTAAAATCCAGTAGTAAAATTGCAATGCAACACAGTGGATTATCTTATAAATACATGTGTGTCATTCCACATTTATCTCATTCAGGAGCACTTATGAATGAGATTCAAGTCTTGGAGTAGGTCTTGCGCATATCAGAGAGGCAGTCCACTACTGCACTGTCACAAGTGCCATAAAGCTTTAAGCCACATCCTCACCTCTCTTTGTTCAGGTGGGCAGAAAGAACCCTGTGGCAATTTATGATAAAGAACATCAAGTTGTTGCAATATCCAGAGCAACATCCTTCAACCAATCCCGCCAGAAGGACAATCCATGAACTCTATATTCACTCACTTGTCCACAAATTGACAATCATTTTTGCCAACATAATGATTATTACACTTCAAAAACATTGGATACAGGAATTTTGAAATGATTTAAAAAGTGATTGCAAGCCACCCTGAACATTTTCACAGATATTGCCCTAGTAACAACAGACAAGTTGAGGATTTAAATGCACTTTCATGAAAATCTGTTCATACACACATTTCTTGCAGTCAGTCAAATATCATTTAACATTTGTGGATTCACTGGACATGCACCAGAATGAATACAAGTACAATGCAGGTACTTGAGAGAACTACACTTTTCTCAGGTTAGTGGACAAACATAATTGTTTCTGGTCCATCTATTTCTTTCCCTATCTAAGTGCACCTTTTCTCTACAAATCCCTACAAATGCAGCTATATGCATCTGAATCCGGCCTTAAACATCATTTTTATTTATTTAAGAAACTGGTCTTTCACCAAAACACAATGTCGTGGATTTTAACAATAAAACTGGAGTCCATTGTGCATAAGAAATGAAGATCCATTAGAAAAAGATCAAGCTATTTACATTTAACGCAATGTTAACACAGGGTTCTAACCAAACATTGCTGGTCTGGGGGAGTATTCATGAGTGCAGTTGGAAAGGGTTTAAACTAAAATGGCAGGGATGGGAAACAAGGGCAAAAAAAACTAGAATGGGAAATAATAAAATTGAAAAGTAGAGAATTCAAGCCTCACAGTGCAAAATAATGTGAACAGCACTAAAAATGTTAGAACGACAAGACTTAAGGTTATGGATGTGGCGCCAATCAAGCAGACTACTTTGTCCTGGATGGTGTCAAGCTTCTTGAGTGTTGTTGGAGCTGCACTCATCCAGGCAAGTGGGGAGCATTCCCTCGCACTCCTGACATGTAGATGGCTTTGGGGAGTCTGATAGAGTTACTTGCTGCTGGATTCCTAGTTTCTAACCTGCTCTTGTAGCCACAGGACTTGTATGACGAGTTCAGTTTCTCATCAATAATAACCCCCCAGAATGTTGATAGTGACGATGATGGCACTGAATGTCAAGCGGTGATGGTTAGATTCTCTCTTGTTGGAGATGGTCATTTCTGGCATTTGTGTAGCACAAGTGTTACTTATCGGCCCTAGCCTGGATATTATCCATGTCTTGCTGCACTTTTACATGGACAGCTTTAGTGTCTGAGGAGTCACAAAGGGTACGGAACATTGCGCAATCATTAGCGAACATCTCAACTTTTGACTTTATGATGGAGGGAAGGTTATTGAAAAAGCAGCTGAAAATATCTGAGACATGAACTTGAGTAATTCCTGCAGAGATGTCCTGAAGCTGAGATAACTGACCTCCGACAACCACAATCATGTTTCTTTGTGCCACATCTGACTCCAACCAGTAGAGAGCTTTCTCTCTGATTCCCAGTGAGTTCTGTTTTGCTAGGGCTCATTGACCCTACACTCAGTCAAGTGTGAAAGGCAGTTACCCTCACTTCATCTCTGGAATTCAGCTCTTTTTCCCATGTTTGAACCAAGGCTGTAATGAAGTCAGGAGCAGAGTGGCTCTGGTGGAACCGAAACTTGGCGTCACTGAGCAGGTTATTGCTGAGCAGGTGCTGCTCAATAGCACTGTTAAAGGCACCTTCCATCACTTTATTGATGAATGAGAGTAGACATATGGGGCAATAAATGACTGGGTTGGGTTGGTCCTGCTTTTTATGTACAGGACAAGTCTGGGTGACTTTTGATATTGTTGGGTGGATGCCAATTTGGCATCTACCCAACACTGCCAGAAGGGCAGTGGCAAGTACTGGAGCATAAACCTTCAATACCATTGCCAGAATGTTGTCAGGGCCCATAGCCTTTAGAGTATCAAGTGCTTACAATTGTTTCTTAATCTCACACAGAGTGAATCAAATGGACTAAAGACTGGTATCTCTGATGCTGGGTACAAGTAAAGGTGGCTGAAATGGAACATCCACTTGATACTTCGCGCTTTGTTGGGATTGTTGTGAATGCTTCAGCCTTTTGTTTTGCACTGATGCATTGGGCTCTTCCATCATCGAGGATGTGGATGTTTGTGGAACCACCTCCTCCAGTGAGTTGTTTAATTCTCCACTACCATTCACAACTGAATGTAGCAAGACTACAGACTCTAGATCTGATCCATTGCTTTGTGAAATTGCTTAGCACTGTCTAACATTTGCTAATTATATGGTTTGGCTTACAAGTAGTTTTGTTTTGCAGTTTCATCAGGTTGACACTTCATTTTTAGGTAGGCCTGGGTGATCTATTTGAGGTCTATCCCATTTAGCACAGTGATAATGCCACACAATATGATGGAGGGGATTCTCAATGTGAAGGTAGAACTTTGTCTTCACAAGGACTATGCTGTGGTCACTCTTACTGATACTGTCACAGACAGATGCATCTGCAGCTGGCAGATTGGTAAGGATTAGGTCAAGTATGTTTTTCCGTTTTTTGGTTCCCTCACGACCTTCTGCAGATACAGTCTTACAGCTATGTCCTTTAGGACCCAACCAGCTCGACCAGTAGTGCTGTTGCCAACCCACTCTTGTGGTGTATGTTGAAATCCCCCATCAAGAGTACATTCTGTGCCTTTACCACCCTCAATGCTTCCTCCAAGTGGTGTTCAATGTGGAGGAGTACTGATTCACTTGCTGAGTGGCAGGGGAGGAGGGGTCAATGTGGTAATCAGCAGAAGATTTCCTTGCCTATATTGGACCTTCTGCTGTGACACTTCTTGGGTTCCAGAGTTAATGTTGAGGACTCCCAGGGCAGCTCCCTCCCAACTGGGACAGTGCTCCAAATTCTGGAACTAACCCCCAGATATTATTCAGGAGGATTTTGCAGGGTTGACAGGTTTGTGATTGTCTTTTATGTTTCCAGTGCCTTGGTCGATGCCAGGTGGACCATCCGATTGCATTCATTTTTTTCAGACTTTCTATTAGTTTATAAGACTATGATGGCTTGCTAGGCCATTTCACAGGTAGTTAAGAGTCAAATGTATTATTGTGGGAATGGAGTTACATTTGGCCCGGGTGCAATATCCTTCGCGAAAGGACATTAGGATGCTTTTGTGAGCCAGATGTGTTTTTAACAACAATTGATAGCGGTCATCATTAGACTTCAAATGTCAATCCTTTTAAAATTCAAGTTCCATATTTGCTATGGTGGGATTCAAACCCAGGTTCCTAGATCCCTAGGAGAAAGTGAGGTCTGCAGATGCTGGAGATCAAAGTTGAAACTTTATTGCTGGAACAGCACAGCAGGTCAGGCAGCATCCAGGGAACAGGACATTTTCACAGGAGATTCCTGAAGAAGGGCCTGTGCCCGAAACGTCGAATCTCCTGTTCCCTGGATGCTGCCTGACCTGCTGTGCTGTTCCAGCAATAAAGTTTCATCCTAGATCCCTAACCTAGTGCTATATCACCTTCCCTTAAAATCCTGTAATGGAACCTGTCATTTCAAAAGGTTGTAAGTTTCCCACATCTATTTTTTTGAAAGCTTGTCCTCACTTTTAAGCTTAATGAGATCTAGTCTTTGATTCTGCCTTGATACATTAGTTTTTCAGGAACTTCTGTGAAGGCTGACACAAAGAAATTTTTCCAGTAGTTTTCAACTTCCTTATTTTATTTTGCATCATTATTAATTTTTTTTAAAAAGTGGCCACATCGTGATAGTGATAGAAGCTAACAACACCTGACTACCAAAGATGTCACTTTTTTTTTTAACAACTACCGTGAATGGTCTGTATTTTCGTGGTTGATTTTGTTCCTAAATAGTTTATTTGCACAAGAATGGAACAAAGTTTGCACAGGAAGTTAATAATTACACCTAGTATTCAGCCAAGTCCACACCAAATCAATCAATTTTTAAAATAAATCTTATAAATTTTTACTGAAGTCACTTACAAATTTTACACAAGATCTAATGTGGGAGGTCAATGCTTGTGGGCACCTGAACCTTGTGGGCACATCTTCTGCTTCCTTCTCAACGTACACCAGAGTGAACTTCAAAGTCTCCAGCATTGTTGATATAAAGATATCTGGAAAAATGTTTCTGTCTTATTGCCATAACAATTTTAGCGTTTGATGCTGAAGACATTTACAGTCCCAATTAAAAAAAAAAGAGGATTCCCAATGTCAAAACAAAAGCCCAAAGAACTGTGGATGCTGGAAATCAGAAATAAAAACAGAAATCTCTGTAAAAACTCAGCAGGTCTGGCAGCATCTCAGGGAAAACAGAGTTAACTTTTCGGGTCTAGTGACCCTTCTTCAGGGTTGCATGTGGCCCTGTTTATGAAATAAACCAGGAGAATGCTGCTCAACAAAGTTAAAAAATAGTACTTAAAGTTATTGAAAGGATACGTTGAGCCCTAAAGAGACATGTGCATAGCATACCACCTAAAAAAGTTACATTGACAATACACACGTGTTCACAAAATAATCAGTCTTTTGGAGAAGATAGGTTTTAATTTAAACAAGAGGCTTTTTTTCCCCAGTTATGAATAACAAATTGCAATTATTTATTCTCAGTATAACACCCATGTTTTTCTCTCATGATTTGGGACTTGACCAGAATAACTCAACTGAAGCACTGCCTTAAACTTATACTTGCCCAATATTCCAGTACAAAATCACAAGCGTCCAATGCAAATCTTAATCCATTTTTGAAAAGAAAAGCAACAAACAGAGCCCGCTTTCAAACATAAACTGACCGTAGCATTAGAGATCTGACAAATTATTTATACTCATTCTTCCACGTTACTTTCATTTCTAGTTCCTGGTCATTTCTAATTTAACATAGTGCACTTCAAGCTCCCAAAATAAATATTCTATATTTTTTACAATTGTTTTATACTCTCAATGCTATATGCAGTGTTACTAAAGCAGGATCAACCCCACCCTTTCTCTGTCACTTAAAACAGTTTGTCTTAATGGTGAAAATGAAACACGCCTGTTAAATAACTGTACCAGGAAATCCTGTCAACAGTCTTCTCACACCAAGTCCAAATAAAATGTAGTACAAAAATGATACGGTTTTACCAATCCGGCTGCATTCAGCACTGTTTTGTGATGAAGCACATCACACACTTGGTAACTTACAATTTCATGTCCAGTTAACGAAGGCTGTTTGATTTCTTGTCCCACCACAGAAATTTAAGAAGCAGTTATAGCATGAAGGTTTTGACTGCAGTTGTTAGAAAAGGAAGTAAGACTTACATCACGTACTGCTCAAAGGAAGCTGTTCAACTAAATGGAGCTCGAATATGTTGCATCTAAAGCAATTGGGAGGAGAAGCAAGATTCTCAGATTCAATCTACAGGTGAATCAGCTCAACAAGAATTTCTGTGAAGTCAAAATAAAATATCTTTAGTGCTTTACATACACAGTCAAGCAAGCTGATTTCCTGAATATTTTCTGCATGCGTTTTAAATGATTGTACATTTTGTGTGTTCTCATCATTCATCATATTTAGTGCAAAGTTTTCAGACTTTTGAAATCTATTCTCGAATAAAATGTCCCTTTCTACTGGGTAAGATTGCTTTTTAATTCAACATAACACAAATAGCACTAGCAAAACTATTCACTGTCCACTAAGAATTAAGTAAATAACACACTACATACATGTTTAACAATCCTAATTTTGTCCTTAGTTGAATGGAATTGATTTCTGGAATTCATTAAAGGATAATGACCACTAATCAATGGTAATTGCTGCAAGATCTTCAAAAGATTATGACTGCTAATACAATTTTATCTGACAGGATCCTAGCTCTTGTTTTCTTTTGTGTTGTTAAGGAAAAGAATGGCAATGTTAGCACCAAACACCACCAGATGTTCAACTAAAACTTCTCTAAATTTGCCCCAACCAGTGCCTCAAGATCAGGAGCTAATGCTAATGTGACAGTTTCATTTCCCTTCAGAGTGTCTCTGACTGCAGTTGTCAATTTAAAAGCTAGAGTAGCCGCTGTCCGAGGGTGCTGCTGACATAGTTAAAATGAGCCAGGGTGCTGCTTCTGCTGTTGCAATTAGATGTTCTCTAACCTTTTCAGAAATGTTATTACACATCTCTGGAGCAGTCTGGACTTGAATCCTGACCTCCCGACTCAGATGTAAGAACTATCAATAACATCACCAATCTAAAGCCAATGTTCTCACCATAGGAGCAACCTACAGATTTTAATTATATCTTTGGGTGTTCCTGGTGGCATTCATAATTTTCTGTTTCCCAAGAACTCGAGAATACATATCTTTTCACTCTTCTGAAACATGGATGTAGATCTCAGCTCTCTGTTCACATTTTCCAAATCCTGCAGATTTCTCTCATTTCTCTCAAGATGTGGTTATCATACAGAAAACTTCTTCTGTCTGACCACTGTCTGATTATGTAGAATTAACAGGAGGTGATTTTCTTCATGTTTGTGAATGGGCTTTGCTGAAATGTTTCAGGTCCTTCTACTGATTGGACTGGCATGACTCATTCTGGGGGGGGGGGGGGGGCATAACTCTTAGCACAACACCAAATTCTTCATATAGTGCGTCCATGTCAATGTCTCTAAGGTTGCACGTTGAACACCACCACAAAGTGTTTCAAGGTGCATACCTTTCAAAAGGATTAATTTGGA
>NC_057738.1:16619415-16643097 GCF_004010195.1 Chiloscyllium plagiosum
ACCTTCATGACCAATGTACCTCATTGACAATAAAGTAATTGGGAAGTCTTCATGTGGAAAAAGGCATTTTATAAATGTCTTGCTTTCTTTTCTCCTATACTATGTGAAACATTTGCTCAGTGAACCATCAAAGATGTCTCTTTGCCTTTATTTTAAATGATTTCCAAAATATATGCCTGAGATCACTTGGATGTGACTGAAATATGCAATCAATTCAAAAACTGAAAGCCAGGTTTTCAACATTGGTTGAAAATTTATACAGTCAGTTCTGCTATAATGCAGTATTGTGCAATCCTGTGTTAGAAGAAAATCGTGTAATAACAGCACCACTTAAACTAATGGGGCCAGAATCGCGTCACAACGAATACACGCTTTAAAACTTCACGTTTTAGAAAGTGTCCCCAATCGTGTTAAAGTGAATTTGTGTTAATGAAATGCAAGTTATAGCAGAATGATCAGTATAGAATTAGAAGCAATGGCATCAGCCTTACAGGGTATTGATTGTTTAAAGTTAAAGTTACTGATTTCGAAAACCAAATTATCACGACAAAAAAATTCCTGCAGAAGGAAGGAAAGCAAGGAATGGTTGCTCTGAGTAACTTCTGAAGAAATATGAAAATCAAACAAAATTGGCAATCAAATATTGTGACTAATGCAGCGAACTGGAAATATAATTTCCCTTCAACTTTTTTCCTCCTGTGGTCAGAAGGTTCCAGATGAGTTCACAGATCTCAGATAGGAGTCTGCCACAATTATTATAATTGACTGTAGCATCCATATGCTGGAGACATATCAAGTCATTTGAGGTTCCGATTCCAAACCACTATCTAGTGACCCTTGGCAAAAAGTGTAGACTGCAAAAGAGAATAAGACTGAACTCAACTGTGGTGCTCTTCTCAATTGAGTACTCACTTAGTCTCATACACTTCCAACATCCATTTGTGCACAGCCAATCATGATTTCAGGGTAGGAAAGGAAATGTGAAGGAGGAAAAAAAAGTACTTACTTTATTTCAGAGAGGCACTAAATTTTAATTGCTTAAATCTCTGTCTCCACATCCCTGTAAAGATTTGCTGGGAAAGAATGGAATGTAAGTACTCAAATTCCCACGTCACATAAGAGAACGCTAATTGGCACTAACGTTGCCTCAAGCGACATTTGAAACAAACCACAAGAGGAATGCAGTTACAATGTTACCTTTTTATCTCATTAAATTTGAATCTATTGTCTAACACTTTCATTATTAAGGCCCAAAGGACATGTACAATATCTCTAATGCAGGAAACCACAACTCCAATACAATTACCTTACCAACCTAGTCACGGATTGATATGACAGCATGCAATTCTACAAACTGTCCATAACAAAATCCATGTCAATTTTGAGGTCAACGTTTTAAAAATTTCATTCTTGGGAAATAGTCAACACAGTGAGGTCAGCAGTTTGTCCATCCCTTGTTGCCCTTGAGTAGGAAGTATCTTTCTTTAAACCAAGAAGGCAGGTCACTACCTTCTTTTCAAGGGCCTGGTCAATGAATGCTGGCCTTGGCTGTGATCCCTGTTGACAAATACAAAAACATTTGGCTCATACTGTTAGTAGATATTTGATAAATCTGGGTAGCAAGTATGGTAGATGTCAAGTTGAGGCCACATTGATCAGAACAGCACATTTCTTTCCCGACATGACATCTTGCAACAAGCTGGATTTTAAAAGAAGTCACTTTTAAAGATATCAACTTATCACAACTCAGTTTGGAAAATCTGGAAAAGATATTCACACTGCTACACCATGGATTATTAGCGCAGGGTTTTGCAGTAGTATGCCAGTAACATAACCAAATGTATCTTAAAATATATTCTTTACCAATACAAAAGATATCTGCTGTACTCATTATCAGGAATAACAGGAAATGTCTGCATTTCAACTACATTGTCAGCAAAGCCGTCCCAGGTCAAATACATGTTTTTCTGAATTGGATTACCAATTAGATGTTAATTAGTGCCAACTTCAAGCAGTTTTCTCCTGTGGGCTCCAGGCTGGGCTGAGACAGCCAAAATTAATTTAATACATTACTCTTACAGAAGAAAATCTAGGCTGGACTTGTACAAAAAGTTCCCAGAGGAGGCAGGCCGCAGTACAGTACCTCAGAATCAAGCTTTGCCCACAGGTTCCTTCTCTTAGCTAAATCCATGCAACTGGGTTTAGTGTGGCTTTAGCAGTGATTTTTCACTTCCTTTTGCAAAAGTAACAACAGGAGAGGAAAATTGCCAATCGCCAGCACAGGCTGCCAACAAAGCAGGCCATTGATGAAAACATACAGATACATACAGCGGTAAACATACCACGGAAAACAAATGAAGAGAAGCAGCCCAGAAATGAGCCCAGACCACGCTGAGCACCAGTGGGTGATGGAAAGTACTTGGAGGTCAATCCTTTGAATGAAGCAATTTTCACATGTATTTCATCTCAGCAACAGAGCTTTGTGTCTATAGCATGGTTTACTTTGATTTCTAATTCCCAATACAGTGATAATCCACCACAATTAACTAATTTTACTGAGGAACATAGTCTAAACGATCATTAATTAGTGCTCACTTTCAGCAGGACTGCAATACTCACAATTATTGCTCTTATAGGTCAAATCTATTTTCATTTGGCTTTTAGTCATAGTCATGCAGTGTAGAAGAGGCCCTTCAACCCATTGATTCTTTAACGGCCTAGCTACACTCATCCCAAAGCTTTGAATGTTATGAAATTTCAGATGCTCATCCATCGACGTTTTAAAGGTTGTGAGGTTTTCTGCCTCAACCACCCTCCCAGGGAAAACATCACAGATTTCCGCTGTCCTCTGAGTAAAACAAATTTGTCACATCCCCTCTAAGCTTCCTGCGCTACACCTTAAAATGATGTCTCCTGTTACTGATCCTTTAACTAAGGCAAACAGCTGCTTCCTATCCACCCTGTCCATGCTCCTCAATCTTAGACATTTTTATTGGTCCCCATCTCAGCATTCTCTGTTCTAAAGAAAACAACCCAAGCTTATTCAGCCTCTCTTTATAGCTCAACTGCTCTATTCCAGGCAACATTCTGGTGAATCTCCTCTGCAACCCCTCCAGTGCAATTATATCTCTCCTATAGCGTGGTGACCAGAAATGCACATAGTACTCCAGCCATGACTTGACCAAAGTTCTATTCAGCTCCAATGTAATCTCCCTGCTCTTATAGTCGATGTCACGGTTGATAAAGGTAAATGTCCCATTGCTTTCTTAATTACCATATTAACCTGTTCTGCCAACTTCAGGGATCTGTGGACAAGCAGCCCAAGAACCCTCTGTTCCTCTGAGCTTCCTACCGTCCTGCCATTCACTGAGTACTCCCTCGTCTTGAGGCTTCCTTTAATTTTAAGAGAGCTGAACAAACTAGAAATGGAATCATAAGATTCAAATAGACTATTAACATCATCTTGATTTCAGTTATTTATATGAAAGAAAAGTTACTTTTTCAAAATTATTTGTTTCTTACAGTGGAATTAGTGCCTGTTTGAATTTGAAATGGCTGATAATTGGAAGAGAATGTGCCACATGTTGCCAATGTGTCTCTACGAGCCAAATAGAGACAACACACTAACAACATAGCCGGGACTATAATAATACAATACAAAACCACAGCCTTCTCACATGGAGAATGACCGAATGATTCCAATACTAAAAATAAACTTTAAATAAACAGGAGTCACCTCCTGTTTGGCTCTCAGGCGCGGTGCCTGGAAAGAGGGCCAAAAGCTAGCCAACTAAGCAAAGAATTAAAAACCAAAAGAACTGCGGGTGCTGCAAATCCGAAACAAACACAGAAATTGCTGGAAAAGCCCAGCAGGTCTGGCAGCATCTGTGGAGAGAAATCAGAGTTAACGTTTTGGGTCCAGTGACCTTTCCTCAGAACGGAACTGTAAACAAAAACATTATATCCTTGCCATTAAGAATAATAACGACAGAACTTCAAAGGAGGTACGAGCTGCTTCCCCCTACTGCTGAAGGATGAATAACAGGAAGGACAAACCTGCATTTCTATGAAAATTCCATGACTCAAAGATATCCCAAAACACTTTAGAGACATTAAATTACTTTTGTTAATACTATTATAAAGTCAGTAAATGCAGCACCCAATTCGCCTGCAACAGTGTGACACAAATAACAATGTGATACTGAAATTCAATCTTTATGATTGGTGCAGGTTGAGGGATAAATGTTGACGAGGGTATTACAGAACCACTTGTTCTTCTGCAAATGAAACAACAGAATCTTATACATCCCACCTTGAAATAGGTTTTACATCTATTTTGAAAGGTGTCATCTCTGACAGTGCAGCATTCCCCCTGTGCTGCAACAGTCTCATTCTATTCACATGTATTCTGGGATTTCATCGAACCAACTATATCAGAAGAAAGAACGACATTACCATGGCAGACTAGAATTAACTTGCCGAATGGTCTACTCCTGTCTGTGCCAACCACGGTGCTATTCTAAACTAATCCAATCTGCCTGCACATGGTTTATATCCCTTTATTCTCTGCCTGTAAATATCTCTCAAACATTGCTATTGTATCAGCTTCTACCATCTCCCCTAGCATCTACACTATCTGTGTAAAAACTTGCCTCACACATCTCCTTTAAACTTTCTCCCTATCACATTAAACCTATGTCCCCTAGTATTTGACATTACCACCCTGGGAAAAAGATTCCAACTATCCATGCCTCTCATAATTTTAAATACTTCTATCAGTTTGCTCCTCAGCCTTCAACAGTCTACCAGAAACAATCCAAGTTTGTCCAACCTCAGTTTATAGCTAATACATTCCAATCCAGGCAATATGCTGGCAAACCTCTTTTGCATCATCTTCAAAGCCTCTACATCCTTCCTATGGTGTGGTGAGTAGAACTCCACAGAATATTCCAAATGCGTTTTCTTTTATTCATTCACGTTCAATAACTTGGCCCTGCCTGTTCTGCCTATTGGACTTACTTGAGTTAACCTCTGCCTTCACCTCAATCACTGCACATACTGACCTAGTGATGTGGTCTGGTCTCCCCACCCCACCACACCACACTAGTTTAAAGCCTCCTGAGTGACACTAGCAAATCTCCCTATAAGGTCATTGGTGCCCTCCAATTCAGATGGAACCCAGCCTTCTTGTACATGTCCCCCCTGCCCTGGATGAGATCCCAATGATCCAGTGTTCATGTGCCTGTCCAATGAAGCCCTCTCTTCTTAACCAGCCCTTTAGCCATGCATTCAACTGCATTATCTTCCCAAGGTTATAACCGTATAGGTCCTGCTTTTCAACTACTTAACTAACTCCCTAAATTCCCTTTGCAGGACCTCATCTCTCTTCACCAATTCTATTTAGTACCAATATGGGCCACATTCTCTGGCTGCTCACCATCCCCTTTCAGAATATTCTGTGCCTGCTCAAAGACTTGCCCCTGGCACCAGGGAGGTAACATACCATCCTGGAGTCTCGCTTGCAGCCACAGAAATGCCTATCTGTGCCCCTGACTATAGAGACCCCGATGACGACGGCTTGCCAACACTTCAACACTCACTACTGTAAAACCGAGCCAATCATGATGTCACCGATCTGGCTGCTGCTGTTGCTTTCCCCTGAGACACCACAGCCTCCCAGAGTCCTTGTTTGAGAGAGGAATAGCCACCTGGGACTTCTACACCGCCTTCCCGCCCTTCCTTGCGGTCATCCATCTATTTGGTTGAACTTCTGGTGTGGCCACATTCCTAAAACTCCTACTTGCCTCTGTGTGCTCCTCAGTGAGTCCAACTGCCACTCCGACCGATCCATGCGGTCGGAGAGAAGCTGCAGGTGGACATACTTTCTGCAGACAGAGTTGTCAGGGACATTTGACTTCTCCCTGATCTCTCTCATCTCACTCCATTAAGTGCCATTAGCACCTCTCTAGTAAATACTGGATTAATTAAAAAAAAAAGGAGCTGCCCTGACCACACCTTAATGCTTGGTGCCCTCCTTAATCAAGGCTGACATTCACAAAGCCCACACTTTGAGTTCAACAGCAGTACTTCGACCTCACTGCTGAGACTCTGCTATTTCTAAAGCAAAACTACATTTTCTAACAGCCTCCCTCTTTCTTTTTTTGGTGCAGAGAGGAGGGAACGAGTGAAACACTTACAGTCATGTCACGTTTGGAGACACCGGGTCCTCCGCAATCCCTTTCTCAGTCGTAGTGAGCAAGCCAATGTCTCCCAGAACCCTCGTCAGTCACTTTGCACTATCACCCTCTCTTAATTTCAGTCACCAAAAGTAAGCATGAAACTCCAGCAGGCAGTGAAGGCGGCAAATAGTGTGTTGGTCTTCATAGTGAGAGGGTTCGAGTACAGGAGAAGGAATGTCTTGCTGCAATCGTAAAGATCATTCGTGAAACCACACCTGGAGCATTGTGTGCAGTTTTCATCTCCTTACCTGAAGGAAGATGTTCTGGCTATGGAGGGAGAACAAAGATGGTTTACCAGACTGATTCGTAGCATAGGGCAACTGACATACAGCGAAAGACTGGGTCAGTTAGGACTATAATCACTCGAATTTAGAAGAAAAAGGGGATTCTCAGAAACCTATAAAATTCTAACAGGACTAGACATGAAAGAAACAGAAAGGATGTTCCAGATGACTGGGGAGTCCAGGGTTAGGGATAGGCCTTTTAGGACAGAGATAAGGAGAAATTACTTTACCCAGCCTCCTCCTAAAATCTTCAAATGACAGACGACAGTCTTCAGACAATTCAATTCACTCCACGTGATACTGGATGCTGTGAAGGGCCCTAACGACATTCTGACAATGGTACTGACGACTTGTGCTCCAGAACCTGCCACATTTCTAGCCAAGCTGTCCCAAAACAGCTACAACATTGGCATCGACCTGATAATATGAAAAAATGACCATCTAGGTCCTCTATACAAAAAGCAGGACAAATCCAGCCCTGCTAAATATTGTTCCACCAGTCTCTGCCTAATGAAGGGTTCAGAAAAGATATACACGGATGTTGCCAGGGATGGAGGATTTGAGCTATAAGGAGAGGCTGAATAGGCTGGGGCTGTTTTCCCTGGAGCATTGGAGGCTGAAGGGTGACCTTATACATGTTTACAAAATTATGAGGGGCAAGGATAGGATAAATAGACAAAGTCTTTTCCCTAGGGTCGGGAAGTCCAGAACTAGAGGGCATAGGTTTAGGGTGAGAGGGGAAAGATATAAAAGAGACCTAATGGGCAACTTTTTCACACAGAGGGTGGTACGAATGAGCTGCCAGAGGAAGTGGTGGAGGCTTGTACAACTGCAACATTTAAAAGGCATTTGGATGGGTATTTGAATAGGAAGGGTTTGGAGGGATATGGGCCGGGCGCTGGCAGATGGGACTAGATTGGGTTGGGATATCTGGTCAGCATGGACGGGTTGGACCAAAGGGTCTGTTTCCATGCTGTACATCTCTATGACTCCAAGAGGCACTGGCAAAGTAATATCCTGCCCACAGATGGTCAATTTGTCTTCTGCCAGGGGCACTCAGTTTTTAACCTTATTAAGCTATGGTCCAAACATGGACAAAAGAGCTGAATTCCAGAGATGAGAGTAACTGCCCTCAACATCAATCAGATTCAGTACCAAGGAGCACCAGCAAAACTGGAGACTATAGCTGGAGAGCAGAAAGGAAGATGTGATTGTTGAAGGTCAATCATCTCAGCTCCAGGACATCCCTGCAGGGGTTCCTCAGGGTAGTCTCTTAGGCCTAAACATTTTCAATTGTTTAATCAATGATCTGACCTTCACTGTTTATTGAACAATGTTCATCATAACCCTCAGATTCTGAAGCAGTCTATGTCCATATGCAGTGAGCATCCAGACGTGAGGTGGTAAGTGGCAAGTGACATGTGCACTATACAAATTCCAGTCAATGACAAGTTCCAAAAAGGAAGAATTTAACCATCATCCCTTGGTGTTGAGTGGCATTATCTTCACTGAATGGCCCACCATCAACATCTTGGTGGTTGCCATTGACCATAAAATGAACTACCATATGACTATTGGGGATTTAGGAACAGGTCAAAAGAAACTCAGCTCTTTCTCCCCAAAGCCCTGTCCACCATCTACAAAGCACATGTCAACAGTGCAAAGGAAGACTTCCCGCTTGCCTGGATAAGTGCAGCTCCAGCAGAAACTTCACATCATCCAGAATAAACTTGGCATCCCATCCACCAGCTTCAACATTCTTCACTACCAATGTATAGTGGCAGCAGTTTGTACCATTTATTAGAGGCACTGCAACAACTGATCAAGGCTCCCCTGAACGCACCTTCCAACAGAGACCTCTACCATCTAGAAGATACTTGAGAACACCACCAAGTCCTCTTCCAAGCCAAACACCACCCAGACTTGAAACTCTAATTCCTATTCCTCCACCTTTGTTAGGTCAAGATCTGATACCTCCCTTTATAATAGCACTGTGGGTGTGCCCACGCTGCAAAGATTCAAGTGGTTCAAGAAGGCAGGTCATCATCGTCATCTACAGGGCAATTAGGGATTTGCAATAAATTTGGGTGAGCCAGCAAGGGCCCATATACCATCATTAAGGGGCAATATTAAGCAAGTTTTTTTTTATTCTTAGCAATAAAACAGGAATAGACACATCTGGAAGATTACTAATCATGTTGTTCACTTTAGGAACAACAGTCCTGTATTGCTAGTGTCCAACCTCTGCAGATATCCAGGGATAAAGCATTAAATGAAGGATGTTAACACTTACTTTTACAAAAAGCAGAGGAATTGCTACTATAGATGTTTAAAAGTATTTATTAAAAATTCAATGCTAGATTTTTTTTTGTTAATGAAGAGTATTAAAGGATACGGAACAAAGTTGGATGAATGAGTTACAACACAGATAGCAATGATTTCAATAAACGGCCCATGAATAGGATCAAGAGATTCCTGGTTCTCTGCTCTACACACTACTACTGGCAAGGGTTAAGACAAATGGTTTACTTGCCATTGAGCTGAAAAATGATGTAGCAAAAAAAAGGATGCTTACTTTGAATGGGATTATCCAGACAAACTGCTGAGGAAGAAATGGAGAAAACCATAGCCTGAAAAATGGAGGAGCAGCATAATGAATGATCAATAACCAGTATAAATCAGTGACAGACATTGGTATCACTTTGGTAAAACTGATGGTCAAGTAGTAAGTGAAAAACACAGAGCGGTGCAATGACAGATGCGCACAATATCAGTATCAGAAATGACACAGAAAAACAGAATTATTGTAATTAAATCAGCTTTCACCAGGGCTTTATTTCCTCCCTGTTCTTTTTGAGCATGTTTTCCCTTCTCTAAGACATCTCGGATCGTTTGTGCATCAGATACCCCTATAATGCCTCCTTATGGGTCTATTATCTTCTTTTTGAACCTTAATGGTGAGTATCAACAGGTCACTCAACTGAAGGGGTATGCAACAATTCAGCCAATCCTGCATGTATCCAACATCCAACTATTTGAAAATGGATCAGTTGGACCAAAGGGATGGTTTCTGTGCTATACATCAGATGTGCTCAATTTGTCTTCTGCTAGGGCCACTCAATTTGTAACCAAACATGGACAGAATAGCTGAACTCCAGAGATCCAACTGTCCTTGACATCAACCAGATAGTAATGCTATGCCTCATCAGGATAATGCAGTAGAAACCAAGCCCCATTATTGTTGAAATTTTCATAAAACACATTTTTTTTTAGGGAGGGGAGGAGAGAGAGAGAGGAGACAGAGAGAGAGGAGAGAGAAGAGAGAGAGAGAGACTTCTGAACAGACTGGAACCACACAGTCAGTGTGTCTTATTTACTGCCGTTGGTGTCTTCCTACTGAGGAGGAGTTTATTTTTGAATTTTTTTTTGTTTTTCTTTATTGTTTATTGTGATTGTTTTCTGGGTTTTCTTTCTGCTATTTCTGTTCATTTGAAGCTGTGCTTAGTTGAACAGGCAGTTGCTATCACTGCTGCTGCTACAGCCTGGGCCTGCTCCTGCTACTGGACCCTGGACCTCACCTACACCCCAGCAATGCTGCTGCTGCCTGGGCCTACCTAAACTTGGGGCCTGCTTCCACTACTGCTGCCTGGGGCCTACCTCCACTAAAAAAAGAAAAAAAAGTGTCAGACTTTCCTGATGCTCAGAGGGAGTTGGATCAATGCCAAGGTATTTCAACATGTAAATAACTGCTGACTTGGTGATGGGATACCTGCCTCTGTGGTATCATTTCACTTTTGATTTTAGAACTGCCCTTTTCCCATTTCAGTCTACAATCAAAAATACAGAAAAATAGAAAATGCAGTCTTCCAATAGAGACACAGGTTTAGGGACTGGAATTTAAGAGGGTAGGGCCCAGATGGATGGGGTTGAGGGAGGAGGCGTGCACATAATTGGAAATAACAGGATTGTGGCAATGTTACTAGAGTAGTAATCCAGCAGCTCAGAAGGTAGCTCATCACCACCTTCTCAAGTGCAATTAGGGATGGGATATAATGCTGGCCCAGCCAAGCAAGCCACGTCCACCTTCCTCGAGTGAATTTTAAAAAACTCTGGAGATCATGTTCAAATCCAATCATTGCGACGGGGGAAATTTGAATTCATTCCAGAATAAACAGCTCCCTCAGTATCAATGGTCATGAAACCACTAGGTTGACATAAAATATTCTTTGTGGAAGGAAAATAGAATTCCTTACCCCAGCTAGGTTACATGAAACAAAAGAGCAACAGCAATGTGATTGACGAGCCTCTGAGTTTCAGCAAGCCACTCGTTCATACCAAATCTCTGCAGAACAGTACATTTAAAATAATACCAAACAGATCACCTCATTACATCAACCTGGGCAATGGAAGCAACAAGTGCCCACCCTGCCCAGTTGACCATATAATCTAACAAGGGGAGACTTGTACTGAAATTGGGAAGTCTTTTCTAAAGACTAGACAAACAACAACCCAACATAAAAAATCCAAATATAAATCACGTGGCCAATGGCCAAAGTTCTCTGGGCCATTCCTGGTCCTTATTTTATATGGGGTTGTAAGGATTTATATTGAGGAGTGCCATAAGCACCATTCACTAGGATTATGTCATGTAAACTTGTGGGCAGAACAAAGCTTGTGTGACCTGCCACCTGGTCTTCCTCAAAGTCACTGTAACAATGTCTATTATATCAGTGTAACCTCTGATGCTTACATGCAATGAACTATATCATTGAACTATATGAACTATAACAGTTACAAGTGGAGTTCCGCAGGGATCAGTTCTGGGTCCTCTGCTGTTTGTAATTTTTATTAATGACTTGGAAGAGGGAGTCGAAGGGTGGGTCAGTAAATTTGCAGACGAAAAGAAAATTGGTGGAGTTCTGGATAGTGAGGAGGGCTCTTGTCGGCTGCAAAGGGACTTAGATATGATGCAGAGCTGGGCCGAGGAGTGGCAGATGGAGTTCAACCCTGCCAAGTGTGAGGTTGTCCATTTTGGAAAGACAAATAAGAATGCGGAATACAGGGTTAACGGTAGGATTCTTAGTAAGGTGGAGGAGCAGAGGGACCTTGGGGTCTATGTTCATAGATCTTTGAAAGTTGCCACAGGTGGATAGAGCTTGTAAGAAGGCCTATAGTGTATTAGCGTTCATTAGCAGAGGGATTGAATTCAAGAGCCATGAGGAGATGTTGCAGCTGTATAGGACCTTGGTAAGGCCACATTTGGAGTACTGTGTGCAATTCTGGTCGCCTCACTTTAGGAAAGATGTGGAAGCTTCGGAGAGGGTGCAGAGAATATTTACCAGGATGTTGCCTGGAATGGAGAATAGGTCGTACGAGGATAGGTTGAGAGTGATAGGCCTTTTCTCATTGGAACGCGAAGGATGAGGGGTGACTTGATAAAGGTTTATAAGATGATCAGAGGAATAGATAGAGTAGACAGTCAGAAACCTTTTCCCCGGGTACAACAGAGTGTTACAAGGGGACATAAATTTAAGGTGAAGGGTGGAAGGTATAGGGGAGATGTCAGGGGTGGGTTCTTTACCCAGAGAGTGGTGGGGACATGGAATGCGCTGCCTGTGGGAGTGGCAGAGTCAGAATCATTGGTGACCTTTAAGCGGCAATTGGATAGGTACATGGATAGGTGCTTAAGCTAGGACCAATGTTCAGCACAACATCGTGGGCCGAAGGGCCTGTTCTGTGCTGTATTGTTCTATGTTCTATGTTCTATATCTTTGTAACTACAACAGCCTCTTCTAGTTAAACCAAGAAATGGTTTTCCTCTACCACATTTGACCAAGCAGACTGATACTTTCCTACACTTAAGGAGTATGGTCGCAGCAACCTTCATCGAGAACAGCAACACATACAAAAAAATCCAAAGTGAGGACCAGCGATCTATGATTTACTAAAGAAATTAAGCTTAAAGGAAAAAGCATATAACTGTACAAAGAAATGTTGGAAGGTCAGATAATTGGTCAATATACTGAGAATAGTGAAGAATCATTAAAATACCAGAACAAAAATTAGAATCTGAGAGAAAGAGCAAACTGATGGAGGGGCAGGCTGACAAGTCACCAGGTCCAGATGGACTTCATCCATGTACCTTAAACCAGGTGACTAATGAGGAAGTAGAAGTATTACTTAACTTTCAAAACTTCCACAAAATTTGGAACGGTTCTATCAGATTGGAAAGTAGTAAGTATAACATTCTATTCAAGAAGGCAATGAGGCCAAAAGCAGGGAATTGTAGGCCAGTTGACTTGATGTTTTGTAATGGAGGAATGTGTTAGAATTGATCACTAAGGAGTTCAAAACTGGACACTGGGGGGAAAAAAAATCAAGGTAATCAGTAAGAGTCAGCACTGTTTTATGAAAGGAAATTGGTGTTTAACCAACTTACTGGAATTGTTTGAAGGAATAACAAGCACCGGGGAAAAATATTGTAATGTACCTGGATTTCCAGAAGGAATTTGACAAGGTTCCACATGAAAAATTATTGCATTAAGTAAAAGCCCATTGTCTGGTAGAACCTGTGAAGAGAAAACAGTTAACATTTCAAGTCCAGTACAATTCTTCAGAAAATACTTCGAAGGAATATGGAAAACATTCCTGTTCCCAAAAAAAAGTCATATCAATATTTTCTGGGTTTGATTCAGATTTCCAGCATCCACAGTAGTTTGCTTTTATAGGAACTCCTTGTGTAAGAAGCAACATAGTAACATGGATATAATGAAGGGTCGTATGGTGGAATGGTAATATCCCAACCTCTGGGACAGAAGGTATGGGTTTCAAATCTATCTACCCCAGAGGTGTGTCAAAATATGTCTGAACCGGTTGTTTCAAAGGATGTTGTAAGCTTGGCTGGCAAGAAGCAACCAGAAAGCATATATAACTGGGTCTTTTCATATTGGCAGCAGTCTGTGCTAGATCCTCAACTTCTGAAAGTTGATATTAAAGACTGAGGAGGGGGGTGAAATCTGCAGCTGACAAAAATAGAAAAATAAGTTATGAAATTGATATAACAAGGATATCGATTGATACTGATAGGGATATGAGCAGGCAAAAATCTGACAGATAAGAGTATAATGTAGGAAAGTTCAAGTTGTTCACTTTTGCAGAAGGACTAAAAAGCAGACTATTATTTAAATGGTGAACTGCAGAATTTGAATGGTGCAGACAAATACAGATCTTCTAATGCAAAAAATATGCAAAGGACAGCAAATGATTAAGACAACAATGGAGTGCTATATAAAAATCGAAAGACCTGCAGATGCTATAAATCAAGAAAAAAAACCAGAAATTTCTGTACAAGCTCAGCAGGTCTGGCAGCATCTGTGAAGAGAAATCAGAGATTAAGTTTCGCGTCCAATCCTGAGGAAAGGTGACTGGGCCTGAAACGTTAATTCTGATTTTTCTTCAAAGATACTGCCAGACCTGCTGAGCTTTTCCAACAACTTCAGGTTTTGTTTGTGAATGGAATGCTATACTTTATCATGAGACGGATTGCACATAAAAGTAAGGAGATTATGGTTCAGTTGTCCAGCGCTATGAGATGTGGTTTCGCAAATCAAATACTTTGTTGAGTTTTGATCTTCTTCTTTAGAAAAGGATATTAATGCAATGGGGGCAGTTCAGATGAGATTTACTAAATTAATAACTGAAAATGGACAGATGGTCTTATGAAGAAAGATTAGACAGTCAGGGCCATTTTATTTGGAATTTAGAAAAGTGAGGGGTGAATGGATTGAAGTGTACAACAGACTGAATGGTCTTAGCAAGGTAGACATCGCGAGGATAACTCCTCTTCTGGGTGAGTCCAGAACTAGGGACTAAGGGGTGATATTTTGAAATTAGGTTGCTCTGTTAGGGCAAAAATGAGGGGAAATTTTCTCTCTGAGAATTAAGAGACTTTGAAACATTGTTCCCTCAAAAGGCGGCAGTGTGGTAATTGAATATTTTTAAGGTAGAGGTAGCCAGATTTGTGTAAGGAAAGGGGATTAAAATATCAGCAATAGATGAAAATATGGAATTCAGAACACAAACAGATCAACCATGATCTTACTGAATGGTGGAGCAGGCCTGTCTAATGCATGTGTCTGTATAAGTTATTGACACTAAAGTGTTTGCTACAGTTTGCAACTCAGATATTGAAGCCTTACTCCCTCACAAAATAAGACCTGGACAATCTTTAAGCTGGGGTTGATAAATGGCAAGTAACATAGAAGTAGCAGGCAGACATTCAATAATTACTATCAGTCATTGAACTCTCCTCCTGTCAGCATTCTGGCAGTTGGCATTCACCAACATCTTAACTGCATAAATGCTGTGGATAATAACAACAGGTTGGAAGATGGGAATTCTGAGAGAGGTAATGCATCTTCTGACTCCCCAACATCCACAAGGCACAAGTCAGGAGTGCAATGGAATACCCCTCATTTGCCCATACAAGCGAAAAATCACAAAAAAAATCAATTCATTCATTTTATAGTTAATGTAGTCAGAATCTAGTCCCATCTCATGTGACCATCACACAAAGAGATAACCTGCTCGCTGTTTAATTTCACAAGTTTGTTACACATTCTGAAACTTCAAAACGCTTGAAGGCATTGACAGTTTTGAACGATTACTGCAAAAGACTAATTCCGAGTGCTGGCTCTTTTTTGAAACTTAACTAAGCACAGGTCATGTTACACCACAGAAGGGACAAATTTCCTGCTCCTGTCCGTGTACAGACACAGAGTTATTCTCTACCTACTTTGTTACTTACCTAACTATTTGGATGAGAATGATTTAAAGAGGGCCAAGATATGAACAATGAGTGAAGAGACTTTCACAAGTGGAGAGCATCATGCAGGAACGAAACGTACTGTATGCTTACATTTTGTAAAACGTGTTTGCTTTGAGAGTGGAGTACAATGATGCAAAATGTAACACCATGCATCTGCTGGAAACAAACTTTCAAAGCCTACTCAGTCATCTCAAGTGAAAATTGTTGGAACAGGTTCTTTATGGAAATTGAGCCTGTCTGAAACTGGCACATCCACTTTGACATGACAAAGATTAGTAATGTGACCGCTTGACCTGATTATCCCATCCTCTCTCGGGGCTTGGGGAAGCATGTAACTGAATTAGAATGGAAAATATCTCAAATTCTAGTTCCTGGAAAGGTTCCACAATACTTAAAACTCATTTTGCAAGTGACTAAAAGCTGAAGAGAACCATTTATGCCACAGCACATCTCACAGAACCATCACAACCATCTGCAGCTCTCAGCACTAAACTGATAATTGTTTTCTTTCTCCTCTCTAATTGCTTATTTCATTAAACGTGACCAAACTTTTCTCAAAATGCCATTCTCCTTTAAAGTGCACAGCTCCAAGCTCTACATCTAAAATGAATGAATCTTCACTTGCACATTATTTCCTGCACTTGGTTCTTATTTAAACTGTTCAGTGAATGGAAACCAAAAATGGTTTTGATCACTTCCTGTAGCTTGCCCTGAACTGCACATTTTTCAGGTTGGTTTAAATCTGCAAGTGAGATCTCAAAAGCCAGGCTGTTTGTCCCTGAGCCTCTGATTGTCAACAGCACTGTAGATCACAAAAGCAACTCAAAATAAACTTGGCAATTGGTTTAAACTCAATTTGTTGTAAACTCACCTGAACACAGTTTCATAGGCAAGGACCCAATCATGCCAGATCACGTAAAACAGGTGCATAAGTGTGACTCAAATTAATTTTAAATCATTAAGACCTGCAGGTCAGAACTTGGGTTCCATCAATTACACTGGGGACTAGTACCAACAAGCACACGTGCACCTGTTCTGGGAAAGGGAATTTTGGAAGTGCTCAGAATAGCTATGACAAAATTGTTCACAATTCAGTGATTTACACAAACAATCTCCCACAATTCTGCCCTCACCTCTTCCCTTCTTTCCCACAATAACAACTGGGATCTCCCTGGTCCTCACTTATCATCTCACCAGGCTCCACGTCCCAAGGATCATAAGCCACCAATCCTGTCATATCCAACAGGATGCTGTCACCACCAGACACATACTCCTTTCCCCTCCCTTGGACCATTCCCTCCAAGATATCCTAGTCCACTTCTCCTTCATTCCCAGTACCCACCTCACATTCTCACAGCACATTCCATGTAGTTGTAAAAAGGATTCTTCCATGAATACTCACAAAACTGAAAGTTTAAATTTTCTCAGCTTCTAATAACCTGCCTTTTTTAAAATCAAACTCAAGGTTTCTAAGCTGCACAAACTAAACTTCTATTCAGGCAATTTAATCCCTGACCCTCTCTGAAAGACTCTTTTCTAGAACAGAAACTACACTTGCTCTGACCCAAGTCAGGTATCCTCTAAACTACTATGGGAACCTTACATCTTTGGGTTTGCTGAATTATTCTGAACTGAATCAAGCTTGTGGCTTTCCATGCTTACTTCACTTATCATAAACCCTATTGTACAAATATCTTGTTCCATTAACATTTCAGGGGTTCACAGTCATGTACATTCTGGTTTAGATCACTGCTCCAGAAGGACTTTCATACCATTTAAAACAAAACCTTCACAACCATACCAACACACATATGTATTGTTCGGAAATCCAAACCCTGAAAACTATACTTATAAAACTGAGAGATCACACACCTTTCTACACAATCCCTCTACTCAATCCCTCCATGGACCCCTCTATCTGCATTCCTATTTCTACATTCCTTCAATGCTGATCTGTTCTGTAATCTCAAATGTCTTGTTCAACCACTACCTCAGCCTTAAGCTCTGAATTTCTTTTCAGAAATCTCTCTATTTTTAGATATTCATAACCACTCCTTTTTTTTTAAATCAAGCTTGTCATAATACCCCCTTGAGCCTGGTTTGGTGCCAATTTGTCTGACATTTTGGCAAAGTGTCTTGTACCCAGTTACTTCAAAGATGCTTCAGAGATACGTTTCTTTGTTAGGAGCATAGAAAATCCAATTCCTGAAAACTGACTAAAGGAAGGTAACGTTGTGTTGTCCCAGTCGAATGTGTGGTCCCTATCATCTGTGGTTGTGGCATTTAGTGGCTTTGAACTGACAGCTAGACTTCTCCAACCACTGGGGTTCATGGTAGTCCATAAACCGACAGCCATGTTCAGACAACAACTCACCAGGATAAAAGACCCGATACCCCATCATGTGCAAGACTAACAAAATCTACAAGATTCCATGCAAAGACTGCAGAAAACACTATATAAGGCAAACAGACTGACAACTAACCACGAAATGCCACGATCAGCTGTCCCTGGCAGCCATACGCACAGATGACAGGGACCAAAAATTCAGCTGGGACAATTCAACGATCCTAGGACAAGCTAAACAGAGGACAGCCAGAGAATTCCTAGAAGCATGGTACTCATCCATGGACTCCATTAACAAAGACATTGACCTCGACCCAATATACCAACCACTACAATGAACAACTGGAAGCAGCAGAAACAGTACCAAATAAATTCCAGAAGACACAGTACAGCGGCACTTCACAGGAGGTTCCAAAGCACTGAAGGTGTCACCTAGACAAGGTCTGCAAATCAACTTCCCAGCTCGGTAAACATACCCACAACCATGACAACAAGCATCTGAGCTATAAGTCTTTACACAAATCTTGAATATTTAAACATTCTGCATCCATTGCTTTTTGAGGAAGGGAATTCCAAATGCTCACAACCCTCAAGAGAACAAAAGAAATGGGCAATCACTTTTTTTAAACATTACCCCAGTATAGATTTTCCCACAAAAAGAAACATCCACCCAGTCAAGTCCTCTCAGAATCTTATATGCTTCGGTTAAGTCATCTCTGACCCTGGTAAACTCTAGAAGATACAGGCCGAGCCTGTCTAGTCTTTCTTCAGAAAGCAATATGTAAAAAGAACAATGATGTAACGATTACATAATCTATTTCTATGAACACATGTCCACAGACCTGAAATGTTAACAGTTCCTCTCTCCACAGATACTGCCGTACCAGAAGACTGTTTCTCACATTTTCTGTCACTATTTGATTTCCTGTAGCAGCACAGTAAAAAGGTGTGCTATTCAGCTCTGTACTAGCTAAAATTCTCTCACAAACAGAATCCTATCACTTTTGACAAAAAAAAAGCACTCCTGAACAAAATGTTGTTAGTTAACTCCATATCCAAATTGAAATGATAAGCAAGGAGTGAAAGGTAGCTCTCCTGGGCATTGAGTACCCACTTGTCCAGTATGGGTTGTTCTGACACAGCCAGGATCTCAAGAATATTTGAATGGTGTCAAATAGAAAATTCTCTGAGTAAAGGCTTCCCTTCAAACACAGAAAGAAGTTAACTGGAGTCAACTTCATCATTCACTTCCAAATTAAATATGGCAAAAGTGAGGACTGCAGATGCTGGAGATGAGAGTTAAGATTCAAGTGGTGCTGGAAAAGCACAGCAGGTCCGGCAGGATCCGAGGAGCAGGAAAATCTAATTTTGACTCCAAATTAAATATACCCAGTACAAATAATCCTTATCAACAGGACAATGTGAATAGAATTGGTGCTATGCACATCAATACCTCATACATCCATGAACTGTAGGTTTGTGACAACATTAGAGATTGCCTTAATCAAAACATTGAAAGTGTCAACTGTTACTATAACCAGACAGTTTGGAAGACTGTGGTGACCTACACCACTTGGAATGACACTGAAATTTTACACAATTCCTTTAATGTAATAAAACATCCCAAGGTACTTCACATGAGCCTTATGAACTGAACACAATACAATATTAGGGCAAACAGCCAAAATCTTGGGTCAAACTGATAAGACTCCTTTAAAAGGAGGAAAGAATGACAAAGGGAAATGCAAAGGTTATGCCAGAAGCAGCTGAAAGGCAAAGTTAGTAATGGTGGAGCAATTAAGATGGGGGGGGGGGCAATCAAGTGACCAAAACAAGGTACAAGCATCTGTGACGCCCAACGTGAGAGATCCTTCTTATCACCCTCATCCCATTAGTCATATTACCTTCAAATACAATTGAAGTGTGTTTAAAAGTGACAATAAGTCATTACATCTGTCCTTACAAGCTGGAGTGGCTGTATTTGAGGAACCAGGGTATTATTTTTGGAAAGAAAACAGTGAGCTTGTTTCTCAATGAAAGGGAACAAAAAGGGTCTATTTCAAGCAAGTCAGTGTTAAGTTTACAGATCTACTTAGAAAAGCCAACCTGGTTTTCAAAACACTCTGAACAAGCAATAAATGTTTCCTGGCTCCTGCAACATCTGACTACAGTTTGCACTTGTCTTCTACGGCGTTGCAAGTTGCTGAAGTTTACAATTCTTTTGGGAAAATTATGTTTTCAAAATAACTGTCGCGCTTCCGTGTGTTTGGGGGAAATATTGGGGGGGGGGGGTGGCTGTCGTTTCAGTGTCGAGCAGATACTATCATGCTGTCTAACTCTAGCGAGGCGAAGGCCGCTGTTGCACAAAAGAGAAACTGACGGAGCAGCATGAAGCTTCCAAATTGGTCTGAAAGAGGCTGGCACGAATTCAAGTGAAGCCTAAGCTGTGCTGCTGTGTTTCCACTGAGCGGGCTGGCCCGGTCAGACAGCTCGCCGGGGCGGGAGTGCACTGGGCTCGGGAGAGCTAGGCTCCAGCCTCGGCTGCTCAGCCCCTCTCGCCGTTATTTCTGCACCATTTTGCTGTGTGGGCTGCTCGTACGTTTGTGTATGTGTATGTTGTGTGTGAGAGAGAGATGCCATTTCTCTTCTGCTGAGGCAGCATTCACGTAGAACAGTTTTTTTTTTAAAAAAACACAATCAAATGTGCGAGGCGGCTTGACCCCAGTGTGTGTCAGAGCCACGCCGCTAACCTCGGGCCCGCTGTCTTTAAAGCCCAGGAACCAGCTCCAACATTGCTGTAACGCCAGATCATACACTGAGAAAGAGAGGGAGAGAGAAATACACACACACACACACAGGGCTCGGCATCTTCCACTGGGACTGTCGGCAACTAGTGATGATAAAGGAGAAAGTGGGCCCCAGCTGCAAACTGGAACTACAGTGACTCGAATTCACCGGCAAAGCAGAACAGGGCTTGGGGGGGGTAATGCGCAGAGCTCCATTCAAACAAATACAAACAGAGAGGGAGTGAGAGGAGAGTCAAAAAGCATTCCAACCTGCTTTCCTGTTTATTATCGTGACTAACAGCACATGTCCCTCCTCCTGCTAGGGTGGTGAGCGCCTTAGCTTTAATCATTAATGGCTCAATCTCGAAGAGGATTGAGAGAAGCAGTGACTGACCTGACTGTCTGCTCTTGTTGCTTTTTCCACCGTCTCAGCCCCCGGCGGCCGAGCGCTTGGTACCGACTTGTCACTTCACACACCCGCGCCTCCTGCTGGCTGCTCTGTCTCTGTCTCTTTCTCCAGCCTCCAGTCCCAGTAATTCGCCAACAAACCAGACCTTCCAGTCAAAACCCTCTTTAATAAGTTTCTCACATAGTAATTACGAAGCATTTTTTTAAAAAAAAGGAATGTGATTAAATACAGTATTTGTCAACCTTTTTTTTCCCCTGATAATACGTCCCTGAATTATCAGAGTATCATTGGTTCCGTTTGTGAAAAGTACGCTGGATTGCTGGGTTAATAGGGTATTGATTTCTGCAACTGCTTGCTGCAATTCTGGGCCACTCTTCCTGCTCCTCGGATGCTGCCTGACCTGCTGTGATTTCCAGCACCAGTCTAATCTTGATTCTAATCTCCAGCATCTGCAGTCCTCACTTTCGCTCACTCTTGTACCTCAGCCAATAAGTTTATAACTTATTTGCTAGAATAATTATTACCTTAGGACATGTAGCCACAATTACGGAATGAGGTTTATCTTATTTTATGGTCTTCCCCTTTTATTCCAATGGGACCATTGTGTTTTTCAAAGTCTTCTAGCCATTCCACCTTCATGTACATCTTACACAAGTTGATCTATTGTCTTCTAAAAGCAAAATACTGTAAATGCTGGAAATCTAAAGCAAAAATGTTGGAAGTAGCTGGTCCAGCAGCCCATGTGGAGAGAAACACAGTTAATATTTCAGATAAAGTTATTCTTTTGTGATGAATGTTCATAATCTGGTATTATTTGAAACTTGTCTTTCTAACATGCTAAGAATCATTTATAAGTTAGATGTGTATTTTTATAATGTGTAGGTTGAGAAATGGGGGAACTTTGTTTCACTTTGAATTCTGAGTGGTACTAGGATATCTGGATACTTGTTAGAATCCAGGAACTGAAGAGTCTGTTGCTATAAAAAACAAGTAAAGAATAAAGGGAGATAAGTTCTTGTCTATACTGTGAAACAGAAGAGACAGAAACAGATTCCTTTAAGAAAGATGGAACCATCTAGAAGGTAAAATTAAATCTATGGTATTGAATGACATAGCGTCGGATGATGTGGAGTCTGTGTGGGTGGAATTGAGGAACCACAAAGGCAAAAAAAACATAATTGGAGTTGTGTATAGACCTCCTAACAGTGGTCAGGACCAGGGACACAACATGTACCGGGAAATAGAGAAGGCATGTCAGAAAGGCAAGGTTACATTGATCATGGGAGACTTCAATATGCAGGTGGACTGGGTAAATAATGTTGTTAGTGGATCTAAAGAAAGGGAATTCATGGAATGCTTACAGGATGGCTTTTTGGAACAGCTTGTCATGGCACCCACAAGAGAGCAGGCTATTCTGGACCTAGTGCTTTGCAATGAACCAGACTCTATAAAAGATCTTAAAGTAAGGGAACCCTTAGGAAGTAGCGACCATAATATGATAGAGTTCAGTCTGGAGTTTGAAAGGGAAAAGGCAAAATCGGATGTAATGGTGTTACTGTTGAATAAAGGTAATTATGAGGGCATGAGAGAGGAACTGACTAAAATAGACTGGAAGCAGAGGCTAACCGGGAAGACAGTAGAGCAAAAATGGCAGGAGTTTGTAGGTATAATTGAGGACACTGTACAGAGGTTCATTCCCAAGAAAAGAAAGATTAACAGGGGAGGGACTAGACAACCTTGGCTGACAAAGGAAGTCAAGAAATGTATTAAAGAAAAAGAGAGATCCTATAAAGTGGCTAAGAAAAGTGGGAAATCAGAAGATTGGGAAGGATACAAAAGCAAACAGAGGATAACAAAGAGTGTAATAAGAAAGGAGAGGAACAAATATGAAGGTAGGCTAGCCAGTAATATTAGAAATAATAGTAAAAGTTTCTTTCAGTACATAAGAAACAAACGACAGGCAAAAGTAGACATTGGGCCACTTCAAACTGATGCAGGAAGCCTAGTGATGGGAGATAAGAAACTAGCAGGAGAACTTAACAAGTACTTTGCGTCAGTCTTCACAGTGGAAGACATGAGTAATATCCCAAAAATTAAAGGGTGTCACGGGGCTGAGTTGAGTATGGTTGCCATCATGAAAGAGATAGTGCTAGAAAAGTTAAAAAGTCTTAAAATTGATAAATCTCCTGGCCCCGATGGGATACACCCTAGAGTTCTGAGAGAGGTGGCTGAGGAAATAGCAGAGGCATTGGTTGAGATCTTTCAAGAGTCACTGGAGTCAGGAAAGGTCCCGGATGATTGGAAGATGGCTGTTGTAACCCCCTTGATCAAGAAAGGATCAAGGCAAAAGATGGAAAATTATAGGCCAATCAGCTTAACCTCGGTTGTTGGTAAAATTCTAGAAACCATCATTAAGGATGAGGTTTCTAAATTCTTGGAAGAGCAGAGCCTGATTAGAACAAGTCAACATGGATTTAGTAAAGGGAGATCATGCCTGACAAACCTGTTGGAATTTTTTGAAGAGGTAACAAGTAGGTTAGACCAGGGAAACCCAGTGGATGTGGTATATCTAGACTTTCAAAAGGCCTTTGATAAGGTGCCACACGGGAGGCTGCTGAGCAAGGTGAGGGCCCATGGTGTTCGAGGTGAGCTGCTGGGATGGACTGAGGATTGGCTGTCTAACAGAAGGCAGAGAGTTGGGATAAAAGGTCCTTTTTCAGAATGGCAGCCGGTGACGAACGGTGTCCCGCAGGGTTCGGTGCTGGGGCCACAGCTGTTCGCAATATATATTAA
>NC_057738.1:16644105-16671950 GCF_004010195.1 Chiloscyllium plagiosum
ACTAGGACCCGTGGATACAGCCTTAGAATTAGAGGGGGTCATTTCAGAACAGAAATGTGGAGACATTTCTTCAGCCAGAGAGTGGTGGGCCTGTGGAATTCATTGCCACGGAGTGCAGTGGAAGCCGGGACGCTAAATGTCTTCAAGGCCGAGATTGATAGATTCTTGTTGTCTCGAGGAATTAAGGGCTACGGGGAGAACGCTGGTAAGTGGAGCTGAAATGCGCATCAGCCATGATTGAATGGCGGAGTGGACTCGATGGGCCGAATGGCCTTACTTCCACTCCTATGTCTTATGGTAAGTGAACGTGCAGGTTTCTTGCATTGAAAACAAGTCATTCAGGGAGAAGTGACTTGGACAAGTAACAGTAAAATCTAGCAGTCTCTTGAACAGTCAGTAATGGAGAAAAATATTCTTGACTTGTTTATTGTCAGAAAGAGAATCTCCAGAAACAGAAGGCAGTGGGTGAGGAGTTTAAGGAATCGATCTAAAGAAATAAGTGATCTGTCTCCTGAAGCAATATTAGATAAAGAAGATAACATCACTTGAAAGCTACAATTTGCTGAAACAAAGCCAAGAACTGAAGTGCCAATGATACAAGGATCATTAAAATGAGATTTCATTATTTGAAAGATTATTGTTGACTATAAAAGGATTGAATATTTATTTTTGATATTTGTAATAAGACCATTTCAAATATTTCTTAGTGTAAAATTGTTTGTGTATAATAAGTTTAATTTTCTTTTGTTAAAAGTACATTGGCAACCTCTTGTGAATATGTTCAGTGCCATATTCAGTGTCTGAACAAGATGATAACCAAAATTATGGTCGATCAAGTTAGATCGCACTCTAGAATTTGACTTGTCAGGTATTACCATCAGCTGGGATCATATCTCTCTCATTAGAGCTGTTTTGATGAAAGGTCATTTTGACATGAAACATTAACTGTTCCTCTTCACCCAGATGTTGCTTGCTTTGCAGGAAAGTTCTAACCTATTTCTATTTTTATTGAATCAATTTCTCTTGTTGCCTTCTCTTCAAATACCATTACAATTTCTAGAAGGGTCTGTCTTCCACTAAATCAGGTGTCATCACTTCACCCTTCGTAAGCATTACGGGACCAGATGAGCAACTGTAGTTAATTAAGTGTTAGTGAAAAGAGGAAAGTCTACCATGAAGAATTGTGTAGCTAATTGTGGATTATGGAAAAACTTTCAACAAGATAAACCTGTACTGATGGGAATCCAAATTAAATCAAAGAGATAATAGCTATGCATATGGGACATACTGCTACAATCTGTATTTATTGGAAACCAGCACCATGGAGACATATATTGACCCTGGTGCTTCTCTGTTTCCAAGCTCTTTGCCATCCCTGCCCTGTCCATTTTAACCCTTAACTTCTGTTGGATACCTTTGCAAGTTTGTGTTGGACAGGACAGTGCTGGACAGAAGGAGACCAATTATCCTATCAAATCTGCTTTGGTTCTTTCAAAGAGAAGCTCCACTTCCTTGATTCTGGCCCTATGTCGACATCTTTTTTGACTCGGGATTTTATCAATGGTTACTTTATAAATTTTGTAGGTTACTTTTTTTTTTAAAAAAATCAACCTTTCTTTAAACTTAAAACCACACAGGGGAAGCATTAATTTCTTAGATACCATAGCATTTAAAATAAAACAAGACAATAGCAATAATTTAGAAACAGAAATGTCACTTGTAATAAGTAGCAGACACTCCTATGCATGAGAAAACCAATCACTTTGAACACATCTTCTACAAACTGGTGAAGAAACAGCTAATGTGTTTCCATTGCAGATATACAAAGCTGGAATGTTAACAAGGCAGTTACTGCCACATTTACTACATCTTAGATCTCAATCACAGATTTAAATATAACAATCTTAAGTGTTGACTACAATAACATCCATTACATTTCTCCCCAAAGATTTGATCCTAAATTTATGCAGCCTTAAGCTAGATATTTTCCATTAATTTAAAGAAATTCACTACCTCTGTGATTTCAAGTTTTCCAGTTAATTGAACATTCCATTGTTGACAGTTTTAAAAATGCTGTCTCTCCTTTACAATCTTATTCATCACCTACCCATTTCAGCTTCATTCCCCTTCCCATCTGAGACATCTTGCAGTCTCCTTCCTATCCCCATGCATCTCAAGCCTCCTATGCCCACATTTGCAGCCTCCTTTGTCGCTTGCTTTTCAGCCTTATCCTTCCCCAATTTGCAGCCTCTTCCTCTCTCCTTTTCAGCTTTTACATTATAACTGTGCAACCCTCTCACATCTCCCACCCTCTTTATCCTCCTCCACCCCACATCATTTGCAGCATCCTCCTTTCCACTCCTGACAAATCCCTTACAGCCTCCACTTCATTCACTCTCTATCACCACCCCATGGCAGATATGAGCTCATAGTCCCTGCTGATAGTAACCCCCAAGGCCCAGAGCCACACTGACAGCAATCACTAAGGCCTAGAGCCATGTTTGATAATACCAAGTCCAAGAGCTGTGTTGATAGCAATACCAAAGACCTGGAAATGGTCTGCCAGCAATTTCCTTTCCTGGGCCTGAATGGAAACTGAATCTGGTGTATAGCTTATGGGGCCATAAGTGACACCTTCTTTTGATCCATTTTCATGAATTGAGTTCTGCCTGCAGCTATCAACAATTTGCATTTATCAAGCCTTTTTAAGAAAGTAAGACATACCAAAGTACATTACTGAATTGACATCGGATGACATTTGATTTTAAATTCAGCCATACAAGTAGATATTCAGCAAAGATTTGGTCAATGGGTCCAGCAAAAGCCATGGGTCTGAAAAACAACAGGGTAGTTCTAAACATTGAAGTCGAAAGACTGTGCTATGGAACTAGTTGTGACCCTTGCCAAGCTGTTCCAGTACAGCTAGAACTGAGGCACTTATCAAAAATATAAAATAATTGCTCACTGTGACAACCTTTAGTCCAAAAGTAGCAATAGTAAGGAAAATTTATATTACCTTTGAAATATTAAGAGATTTTCAAATTTATTTTTCGGAATGTGCAGCAGCTGTAAATGGATTACTAGTAATTTTCTTGGATAATAAGAAGCACTGATTGATGTGTCACAGTGACCCATGACTGAAAAGTAGTACAACCAACAAGAATAAGTTAAGATACAAGAGCCATGCATGTGAAGACAGAGGAGAGAGACAATGAATCTACTGGTGTAAAGATGACCTGCAGGTAGAAGGCAACATAGTCATAAAGTCACTCTGCACAGAAACAGACCCTTCAGTCCAACTCATCTACAGCCAACTAGATATCCCAATCTAACCTCAGCTCATTTGCCAGCATTTGGCTCATACTCCTCTAATCCCTTCCTATTCATATACCGATCCAGATGCCTTTTAAATATTGTAATTGTACCCGCCTCCACCGCTTCCGCTGGCAACTTGTTCCATACCCACACCACCCTCTGTGTGAGAAAGCTATCCCTCCAGTCCTTTTTAAATCTTGCCCCACTCACCGTAAACCTGTGCCCTATAGTTTTGGATTTCGCCACCATTGAAGAAAAACCTTGGCTATTTACTCTCAGCATTCTCCACTTTATTTTATAAACCTCCAAAAGGTCACCCTTCAGTCTCCAATGCACTAGGAGAGGAAAAAGTTCCAGCCTATTCGGCCTCTCCCGATAACTCAAACCCCTTCAGTCCCGGCAATAGCATTATAAATCTTTTCTGTACCCTCAAGTTTAACAATATCAGTCCTATTGAAGGATGACCAGAATTTGAGCCTCACCAATGTCCTGAACAGGCGCAACATGATGTCCCAACTCCTATACTCAATGTTCTGACCAATGAACACAAGCCTTCTTCACCATCCTAGGCACCTGCGCTCCCATGAGTCTGTTCAGCAAAAACTCACAAGGGCCCTACCATTAACTGTATATGTCCTGCCATGGGTTGCCATTCCAAAATGTAACACCTCACATTCATCTAAATTAAACTCCATCTGCCACTCCTTGGACCATTGGCCCATCTGATCAAGTTGTACTCTGAGGTAATCTTCTTCACTGTCCACTACACCTATTTTGGTGTCACCTGCAAACTTACTAACCATGCTTCCTATATTCACATCCAAATCATTTATATGAATGACAAAAAGCAGTGGATCCAGCACCGATCCTTGTGGCACACTGCTGGTCACAGGCCTCCAGTCCAAAAAGCAATCCTCTACCACCACCCCCTGCCTTCAAGCCAATTTTGTATCCAATTCAGCATACAGTATGGACACAAAATGAAAGCAAGTATGTAATACAGTACTGAAACCAATGAGTTTACTCGGGTTTCATGAAGTTTTTCTCTATGATGCCTTGAGAATATTCTTGCACTATTGTACCAAACTCACATCATTAACTACCTACCATGCTCCTATGGTGCACACTGCATTCAATATTAGCTCAATTCTACAACTTACAATAGCCAGAAGAACTCCAAAAAGAATATTATTAAGCTGGAGAGGGTTCAGAAGAGATTTACCAGGATGTTGCTGGAAATGGAGGGTTTGACCGGTAAGGAGAGACTGGATAGGCTGGGACTTTTTCACTGGAGCGTGAGAGATTGAAGGGTGATCTTATAGAAGTTTGTAAAATCATGAGGGGTATCGATAAGGTAAATGGTGGGTGTCTTTTCCTTAGGCTGGAGGGTTTCGAGACTCGGGCACATCTTTAAGGTGTGAGGTGAAAGATTTTAAAAAGACATGAGGGCCAATTTTATTTTTACAGAGAGGATGGTTCGTGAATGGAATGAATTTCCAGAGAAAGTGGTGGATGTTACAATGTTTAAAAGACATTTAGATAAGTATATAAATAAGAAATGTTTGGAGGCATATGGGCCAAATGCAGGCGGGTGAAACTAGTTTAGTTTGGGATTATGGTCGGCATAGAGTGGTTGGACTAAAGGGTCTATTTCCGTGTTGTATGACTCTATATAAATGTCCAGATCCCCTGGGATCCCATGTACTGGTGTGACTTCCAAGTTTCCTTGGTGTTAGGTATGAGTCAAATTAGTGAAGAGTTTTCCTCCTAATTTGAAAAGTGGTGGCATCGTGGTAATTTAACTGCGCTAGTAATTCAGGGGACCCAGGTTAAAGTTCTGGGGATGTGCTTTATTCTAGCATTGGAGATGGTACACTCTGAGTTCAATAAAAACCTGGAATTAAAAGCTAACCTAATGATGACCTATTAACAACTGTCATTAAAAACCCATCTGATTTACTAATGTCCTTTTGGGAGAGATATCTGTGCAACTGAGAATGAGCCAAAGATGATGGCCTCACTAATGACTTATACATTCCACAAAAGAATAACATTTTAGTGAGTATCTTAAAAGTAATTTTATCAAGACTGACGTCAGAGCATCTTAATGTTTTGGTTCGAAATGTGAATCTATTAAAACAGCATCTGGATATGAGAAGGATTCGAAATATGATTTTTTTGGAAGGATGGAGCAATGGAGAAGGAAAGGTCATCAGTGAACATTATTAAGAAAAGCCAATGGTTTGATAAAGCTTCCTGAAGGAGGTGCTTAAATGAAGTTTAGCAATATCTAAATCGGGGGGGAAAGAGAATGATGTTGTAAGACAATTTAAGTCAAAAATGGAGCTAAACAAAGTATCTAGTTACATGTTTCACTACCAAATGCGATACCTTGCACAGTAACAATTGTCTGCCACGTTTCCTACGTAACTCGGCTTAACATCACTTCAAAATGGCCACAAAACATTTTGGGATGTTCTAAGGTTATGAAAGGAACTATGCAAAGGCATGGAACTAGATAAATTGTTATGCACTACTTTGCTTCAACTTTTGCACAAGTTAGTGTCCGATTCAGAATCACTAATGCCCAAAAATAATTTACAAGCCTGCAATCCACCATTGTACACAAGTGTAAAGACACAGTTTAATTCAAACTGCTCTTTCATTTGCAGAGCCAATGATTTCACTCTTGAAACAGTTTTTGTACCCCATTGCTTTCCCTCGATACTGTCTTACACATTGTGAAGTGAGTCAATGTCAAGATAACTTCATTTCTAGATATTTTACTATATCACTGTGATTTCAGTAATATTTGATTGGATAACCTATTGGCACAAAATATAAAGACTCTCAGATTAAGACAAGGCAATCAGGCAAGTTGCTATAAATCATTGATACCTGTGGAACCCATATACCAGGAAAGATCCATACCTCCAAAACAGGGAGGAAGAGAAGATATTAGCAGCTGCTGTCCTGCAAAAACTATTTTGCTAATCAACATTTTCAGAGATGTTAATATATACATCTAGAGCAGGTGGGATTTGATTCTGGGCCTCTCGGTCCAGGAGTAGAGACACTACCATTGCACCACAAGAAGGCCATGTCCTTCTGAAGAACAGTTCACTTGTACTTCAAGTGCATTACCAAGCTAGTGATTGCCTGATTTCCACTTTGATTATGAAACTCATTTGATGACACTTTTCATCTGATTAATGTTCAATAGTGATCAGGGTTCTGCTGAAGGCATCAGTGAATTGAGTTGCACTATATTTACTGTTTATGAATGCAGATAATTTTCTGCCTCCGTGATGATGAACAATGATAACACATTTGTTAATAAATGTGGATAAACTCAAGCCTTTTTAAAGTTGTTGCCATTTCTGTATCCGATGAAGTGACAAACCAGATAACATATGCATTGAAGGGTTGGAATAGATTTTGAGCTCCATATAACCAAAAACATAAGGTATACAACAAGCTTACAGGTTGACCTGTACTTCCATTACCAATACCACACCCCCAGACCTCATTTCAACTAGAAGAAAAAAAGCCTCTGGCCCTCAATTCACTCCAAGCAGGTCTCACATGAAGTTAAAGTTATCATTGCTCCCTCACTGAGACTTCTGGTTAAAATCACAGATCAGGTCCTGATCATATCAATAGGAATTTGATGACCAGGAAGCAAGAGTGAGTGGAGAGTCATTCATTATGTTGAACCTTAGGGCAACCAGGACATAACTTTTAAAAATGCCCATTCAGAGCCAAAAATCTACATTAGCATGGATGTAAGCCACAACTTGATTCAGAGCAGTTGGTCATAAGATTCCTCAGCACAATTTTAAGACCCAGGGGTCGTTTCCTCTGGCATGGCAAAATATGCTCAGCTGGAGGTCGCGTTGAGATCAGTGTTGTTTATGAGTTTCTGCAATATTGTACATTGCATCTGGATTCTTTGGGAACAATCACTGGGGAGTAAACTTTGGAATATTTTTCTGAATTGTTAGTTTTTATAAGTGTTCCTTATATTATAAATGTTAAGTCTATGGCAAAATAATGGGGTGCATTGGTGTATGCTAACATTAAAGGATTTTGAAATTGTTTTTCTGGGATGTGTATTATTGAATGATAACTTTTGGCGAGATAGTGAAATATATAATTAGTAAGATCTTAGAGGAGCAGAAGTAGCCATAAGGCTCATTGAGTCTCCTTAACCATTTAATGAGATCATGGCAGATCTGATACACCTCAACTCTATTTTCATGCCTTATCCTCAAATACCTTGATTCCCTTACTGATTAACTATATTCAAGATAGACAGATTTTAAAGTCCCAGTCTCTGTAGCCATCTATGGTAAAGAATTTCACAGACCGACTACCCTCTGAGAGGAAAAAATATCCTCATCTGTCTTAAATGTGTGACCCCTTGTTCTGAAATCATGTCCCCTGGTCCTAGAACAACCTCTCTGCATCGATCCTCCCAAATCCCTTAACAATCTTATGTGTTTCTCTAAGGTCCCTTTCATTCTTCTAAGTACAAATGGGTACAAGCCCAACCCACTCAGCCACCCATCATAAGAAAATCCCTCCATACAACCTGGTGTACTCTCGTTAGACTACCTTCAATGCTAGTACATCATTCTTTAGACAAGAGGACCAAAATTGTTCACGGTATTCCAGTTGTGGTTGACTAGGGCCTTGTATAGTTTTCATAAGATCTCCCTATGTCATACTCCATTCTCTTTGAAATAAAAGTCAACAGTCCATTTGTCTTCCCCTTTATATTGGATGCTAGCTTGTGATTTATGATTCCCAAATCCCTCAGTGCTGCACCTTTCTCCATTTAAATGATATTCAGCTCTTCTTTCTGTCAAATGCATCTCACATTTTCCCTCATTGTATATGTCCCTCTGTAAACCCTTTGTGTCATTCTCACTACTTGCCTTCATACCTATTTTGTGTTTTTACTAAACTTTGTGAAAGTACATCCACGCCATCATTCAAATCATTTATATTGTAGATAACTGTGGCCCCACAACTGATCCCTGTGGCCCCACAACTGATCCCTGTGGCATTTTGCTAGTCACAGGTTGCCATCATGAAAATGTCCCCTTTATTCCAACTCTCTGTCTTCTATTCTTTGGCCAAACCTCTATTCATGCTCAAGTACTACCCCAACACCATAGGCTCTTAGCTTATTAGGTAGCCTGATGTGTCGTAGCTTATCAGTCATCTTTTGGAAATCCAACGATATCACGTCCGCTTATTCCCCTTTATTTAACCTGCTTTGCCAGTTTCCATTTAATGAAACTGAAATGTGAATCAATCAACGGACTTTATACTTTGCCATAAAACATATGGAGCTGCAGTTTTTAATTATATGGGGACCAATAAGTATGTTGTAAGGTACACATGACTTGGAACTCCTACCACATACGCTGAATCCATATATGGTGCAGAATAATAGTAGAATAGAGTAATATCCATTAATGTCTAAATTTTGTGTCAGCTATATTTTGAAATTTCTTATGTATGTGGCTACTACATGACACAAGGCCTGAATAGGTGACACACACACAGGTTTTCAATGTTAAAATTATCATAGGTGGCAAATCACAGAATCAGTGCTGGTCAGTGTAAAAACAATAGGAATTTAGACCAAGTGACTGACAAATCTTTCAAACTGTACACAGCTACATCAAAACTGAAAATACATAGGTACAGTGGGATAATCTGCCCTGAAATCCCCAAATGCCAAGAAAAAGTCACTCATGGGGAAGACTAATCAGAGAAAAGTCACGTGAAGAGAAAGAACCTTGTTGATTGGAGGACCAGCAAGAACTTGATAAGTAAGTGCTGGCGGGGTGGGGGTAGTCACTAAGGGAGTGGAAGGCAAGGTCCTGGAGTTGGGGATAGGGTTGCAAAATACAAAAGCAGGCAGAACAGGTCTGACAGCTTGATTGTGTGTTTCAAGGCTCTGGACTGAGAGATCAAAGTCTAAGGCTGGTAGGAGAAAGAAATAAAATACAAGGGATGCGCGTGGGAAGGGCGTGGGAGGATAGAAGGGAGACTACAAAGAAGATGGAACAGTTTCAAGTCTGTTAATAAGTTAAGAAACACGCAGCTAACTACGAGCCAAGAAAACTTGACATCAGTCAGGTAATCAATTATTTGCAAATGTTTGAGGTCAGTTCAGTTGAAGGCTATATATGGTCAGGAGTTAAAAATCACACAACACCAGGTTATAGTCCAATGGGTTTAATTGGAAGCACTAGCTTTCGGAGCGACGCTCCTTCATCAGGTGGCTGTGATGACCTGATGAAGGAGCGTCGCTCTGAAAGCTAGTGCTTCCAATTAAACCTGTTGGACTATAACCTGGTGTTGTGTGATTTTTAACTTTGTACATCCCAGTCCAACACTGGCATCTCCAAACATAGTCAGGAGCTACTTTGTGGGAGTTTAGTGGATACTATTGTATTGAACACTGTAAACTGTTAAATTTAACTCTGAGATTGAGATTTAGGATGTAGTGAAAGGGGTAATAACTATCTGCTTAAAATATTCCAGATTTGTGAACAAATTAGCTGTAACCCATCAGATTGTGTATTTCAGTTCTTGGCTTTTTGTACATAGAAGTGTCTGTCAGTTATTTTGAAAAACAAACTTTTGCTAACTTATGCTATTACTTTTGACAATTTAAATAATGTGGTATTAGGAAATAAAAAATGTTCAAAGGTATTCAATGTTCTGGAAACGCAGTCAAAAAGGAAATGTGGTAAGTATTAGTGCAGTGGTGGGTAGTAATATGGGTGTAATTGATCATGATATGAATCAGCTTTAGGGAAATATGGAATTACAAGGAAAAGAAGTCATCAGCAGTTGTTTATGGGATTCTGAACAATTGCCTCACTGTAGAATGAAGTATAAATTAGGAAATAATTGAGGTGTGTAAGGAGGCCGGTATAAATGTCATGGGTAATTTTAATCTGCATATTGATGGGATAAATTAGAAGTCACAAGACACCAGGTTATAGTCCAACAGATTTATTTTATATCCCAAGCTTGAAGAGCACTGCTCCTTTATCAGGTGAAGAACGAGCACTCCAAAAGCTTGTGATTTCAAATAAACCTGTTGGACTGTAACCTGCCGTCGTGTGACTTCTGACTTTGTCCACTGCAGTCCAACACTGACACCTCGACATGCATAAAATAGATCATTACGATGAATTTGTAGATGCATCAGGGATTGTTCCTTAGAGCAATACATTGCACAAACTGCTCAGGTACAGGCTGTTTTAGATAGTGTAAAGCCTAATCAAGTAGGATTAATATGAGATCTCATAGTTAAGGGCCGTCCAAGGGTTAGCGATAATAATATGAGGGAATTTCAAATTAAGTTTCAGGAAGAGAAATTCAGGTCTCAGATCTTCAAGTTGTTTGCTAGTTCAATAAACCATCTTGCTCCGATACTGACATTTCTATGCTGGGCCTGCAAGAATCTTCCAATGAAGCTCAATGCAAGTAGAGTGAAGAAAACCTCACTTAGGCACTCTATAGCCTCCAGGACTCGATGTTGAGTTTCATAACTTCAGGACACGACCTATATCCTTCATTTTTCTTATATTCCCCCATCCTTCCTTGTTCCTGGTTTGTGTCTTGATAGTTTTACTCTCAGAAGAGCAGACACATTTTCCCTGCTTCCTATCTTCATTTACATCCATTTTACATATCCATCCCTCCTTTACTACTAGTGCGTCCTGTATCTGCGCTGGCCACTATTGCAATTTGTTCCAATCGCTCTTCCCATCCCTCTCTCAACACCATGAAACCTATTGTTTTCTTGTATCTTTCAGTTGTGAAGAAGTTATATCAGACTCAAAACATTAACCCGGTTTCTCTCTCTACAGAAGCTTCCAGCTAAGCCAAATTTCTCCTGCATTTCTTGTTTTTATTTTGGGACTCAAACCAGAGTCATAGACTCAGAGATGTACAGCACGAAACAGACTCTGTGGTCCAACTCGTCCATGTCAACCAGATATCCTAACCTAATCTAGTCGCATTTGGCCAATATTCCTCTCAACTCATCCTCTTCATATACCCATCCAGCTGTCTTTTAAATGCTGTAATTGTACCAGCCTCCACCACTTTCGCTGGCAGCTCATTCCATACACACACCACCCTAAACATGAAAAGGTTACCCCTGAGGTCCTTTCTATATCTTTCCCCTCTCACCCTAAACCTATGCCCTCTCATTCTGTACTCCCCCACCCCAGAGAAAAGACTCTGTCCATTTACCCTACTCCTGCCCCTCAAAATTTTATAAATCTCTATAAGGTCATTGCTCAGCATCCGATGCTCCAGGTAAAACAGCCCCAGCCTATTCAGCCTCTCCCTATAGCTCAAATCCTCCAACTCTGGCAACATCCTTGTAAATCTTTTCTGAACCATTTCAAGTTTCACAACATCTTTCCGATAAGAAGGAGACCAGAATTGCACAAAAGTGGCCTTACCAACGTCCTGGTTCAGCCGCAACATGATCTCCCGACTCCTACACTCAATACTCCAACTAATAAAGGAAAGCACACTAAACGCCTTCTTCACTATCCTATCTACCTGTGATTCAACTTTCAAGAAACTGTAAACCTGCACTCCAAGGTCTCTTTGTTCAGCAACCATTAAATGTATAAGTCCTGCTAAGATTTGCTTTTCCAAAATGCAGCACCTCCCATTTATCTAAATTAAACTCCATCTACCACTTCTCAGCCCATTGGCCCATCTGATCAATGAGGTAACCTTCTTTGCTGTCCACTACACCTCCAATTTTGGTGTCATCTGCAAACTTCCTAACTATACCTCCTATGTTCACATCCTAATCATTTATTTAAATGACAACAGGTAGTGGACCCAGCACCAATCATTGTGACACTCCGCAGGCCTCCAGTCTGAAAAGCAACCCTCCACCACTACCCATGTCTTCTACCTTTGAGCCAGTTCAGTATCCAAATGGCTAGTTCTCCTTTTATTCTGTGAGATCTAACTTGCTAACCAGTCTCCCATGGGGAATCTAGTCAAGCACCTTACTGAAGTCCACATAGATCACATCCACCGCTCTGCACTCATAAATCCTCTTTGTTACTTACAGTCATAGAGATGTACAGCATGGAAACAGACCCTTCAGTCCATCCAGTTCATGCCGACCAGATATCCCAACCCAATCAATCCCACCTGCCAGCACCCGACCCATATACCTCCAAACCCTTCCTATTCAAATACCTATCCAAATGTTGCAGTTGTACCAGCCTCCACCACTTCCTCTGGCAGCTCATTCCGTACATGTACCACCCTCTGCGTGAAACAATTCTCCCTTAGGTCTCTTTTATATCTTTCCCCTCTCACCCTAAACCTATGCCCTCTAGTTCTGGCCTCCCCTCATAATTTTGTAAACCTCTACAAGGTCACCCCCTCAGCCTCCAACACTCCAGGGAAAACAGCCCCAGCCTGTTCAGCCTTCTGCCTATAGTACAGAAAATTTTGCTTAAACTGAAAAATAAAGAGAAATAGAATCTAACGTAGGGACTGTTGGTACAAGTCATTGTTTTACAGAATTTTTAAATGCATTCATATTCAAGAAATGCTCAAATTAGATTGGATTCATCAGACAGAATATCATCTGAAAAGTTCAGGTTTGCAGCAGCTCCATTACTTGTGCTTAGAAGGAAGATGGCAGTATGTATATATGTTTAAACCCAAGATGACTAAATGTGGCACAGAAGCATTACTTCATAAGATTCCTACTCTTACAGACCTTAATCCCAACTTCTCAGTGACAAACATTTTTCTAACCAGAATGATTACTGGATCCATACATTTTTCTCTGGTCACAGGAACTGATAAATTTTAGGACATCTTTCATTTGATATTGTTTCTTCAAGTTATTATTTGGATTATTTGACAAACAGGACATATCCTAACAATGAATCATTCATTGGGAATCTACAAGGTTCTCTCTTTTATGACATTGCAATCCACAGAAAAATTATGAAATTAACAGTGGCAAGATAAAATGGCTATTTCTATATTCCAAACTATTGGTTAATAAACTTTGAGGAAGTTTCTCAGCCACTCTCAGCCACTTAAGTGCTAGATCACCAACCTGGGTTAAATTTAAACTTTATTGTGACCAGTGGAGTTGGACTAGAAAAGCAAGCAGTGCACCTCTCTAACTTCAGGTCATAACAAACATAGTTTCAAACAAACATTCATGTATATATACAATAAGATAGGGTTGGATGTGAAGCCATTCTTCTGGCATTGTTCACGTTCCTCTTGATCAACTGCCAAAGTGAACAGTTTACATTATTAAATGGAAAAAAAATGTACTGACATTTCTAAACCTTTTGATGCACACCAAATACAAGCACGTTAAAGATACTAAATTTTGACACACAACTCAAAATGTCTACAAATCAGGAAAACAATATGACTTGTACCAACAGTAATCTAGTCCCACCTGCCAGCACCCAGCCCATATCCTTCCAAACCCTTCCTATTCATATACCCATCCAAATGCCTTTTAAATGTTGCAATTGTTTTAGCCTCCACTGCTTCTTCTGGCAACTCATTCCATACATGTACCACCCTCTGCGTGAAACAGTTGCCCCTTAGGTCTCTTTTATATCTTTCCCATCTCACCTTAAACCTAAGACATCTGGTTCTGGACTCCCACCCCAGGGAAAAGACCTTCTCTATTTATCCTATCCATGCCCCTCATGATTTTATAAACCTCTGTAAGGCCACCCCTCAGCCTCCGATGGTCCAGGGAAAACAGCCCTATCCTATTCAACTTCTCCCTATAGCTCAAATCCTCCAACCCTGGCAATATCCTTGTAAATCATTTCTGAATCCTTTTAAGTTTCACAACATCTTTCCGATAGGAAGGAGACCAGAATTGCACACAGTATTCGCCTAGCCAATGTCCTGTACACATGCAACATGACTTCCCAACTCCTGTACTCAATACTTTGACCAATAAAGGAGAGCATACTAAATGCTTCTTCACTATCCTATCTAACTGCGGCTCCACTTTCAAGGAGCTTACAACCTCCACTCCAAGGTCTCTTTGTTCAGCAACATTCCCTAGGACCTTACCATTAAGTGTATAAGTCCTGCTAAGATTTACTTTCCCTTACCATTAAGTGTATAAGTCCTGCTAAGATTTACTTTCCCAAAATGCAGCACTTCGCATTTATCTAATTTAAACTCCAGCTGCCACTTCTCAGCCCATTGGCCCGTCTGGTCAAGATCCTGTTGTAATCTGAGGTAACCCTCTTCGCTGTCCACTACACCTCCAATTTTGGTGTCATCTGCACACTTACTAACTATATCTCTTATGGTCACATCCAAACTATTTTTATAAATGATGAAAAGTAGAGGACCCAGCACCGATCCTTGTGGCACTCCAACTGTGACAGGCCTCCAGTCTGAAAAACAAGCCTCCACCACCACCCACTGTCATCTACCTTTGAGCTAGTTCTGTATCCAAATGGCTAGTTCTCCCTGTATTCCATGAGATCTAACCTTGCTAACCAGACTCCCATGAGGAACCTTGTCGAACACCTTACTGAAGTCCAGATAGGTCACACCTACTGCTCTGCCCTCATCAATCCATTTTGTTACCTCTTCAAAAACCTCAATCAAGTTTGTGAGACATGATTTCCCACATACAAAGCCATGTTGACTATCCCTAATCACTCCTTGCCTTTCCAAATACATGTACATCCTGCCCCTCAGGATTCCCTCCAACAACTTGCCCACCACTGATGTCAGGCTCACTGGTCTATAGTTCCCTGGCTTGTCCTTACCACCTTTCTTAAACAGTGGCACCATGTTAGCCAATCTCCAGTCTTTTGGCACCTCATCTGTGACTATCGGTGATGCAAATGTCTCCCACAGAGTTCTAGAATACATCTGATCAGGTGCTGGGGATTTATCCACTTTTACGCATTTCAAGACATCCAGCACTTCCTCCTCTGTAATATGGACATTTTTCAAGATGTCACAATCTATTTCCCCACATTCTATATCTTCCATGTCCTTTTCCATAGAAAATTCTGATACAAAATACTCATTTAGAATCTCCTCCATCTCCTGCAGCTCCACACAAAGACTGTCTTGCTCATCTCTGAGGGGCCCAATTCTCTCCCTCGTTACTCTTTTGTCCATAACGTCTTTGTAAAAACTCTTTGGATTCTCCTTAACTCTATTTGCCAAAGCTATCTCATGTCCCCTTTATGAGCTCCTGATTTCCCTCTTAAGTCTACTCCTACTGCCTTTCTATTCTTCTAAGGATTCATTTGATCTATCCTGTCTATAACTGACAAATGCTTCCTTCTTTTTCTTAACCAAAACCTAAATTTCTTTAGTCATCACGGTGGCTCAGTGGTTAGCACTGCTGCCTCACAGCACCAGGGTCCCAGGTTCGATGAATTGGCCATGTTAAATTGCCCATAGTGTTAGGTGCATTAGTCAGAGGGAAATGGGTCTGGGTGGGTTGCTCTTCGGAGGGTCGGTGTGGACTGGTTGGGCTGAAGGGCCTGTTTCCACACTGTAGGTAATCTAATCCAGCATTCCTTATACCTACCAGCTTTCCTTTCACCCTAACAGGAATATACTGTCTTTGGACTCTCATTATCTCATTTCTGAAGGCTTCCTATTTTCCAGCCATCCCTTTACCTGTGAACGTCTGCCCCCAACCAGCTTTTGAAAGTTCTTGCCTAATACCATCAAAATTGGCCTTTCTCCAATTTAGAACTTCAACTTTTACATCTGGTCTATCCTTTTCCATCACTATTTTAAAACTGATAGAATTATGATCGCTGGCCCCAAAGTGTTCCCCCACTAACACCTCAGTCACCTGCCTTGCCTTAGTTCCCAAGAGTAGGTCAAGTTTTGCACCTTCTCAAATAGATATATCCACATACTAAATCAGAAACTTTTCTTGTACACACTTAACAAATTCCTCTCCATCTAAACCCTTAACACTATGGCAGTCCCAGTCTCTGTTTGGAAAGTTTATATCCCTTACCATAACCACCTTATTATTCTTACAGATAATTGAAATCTCCTTAGAAATTGGTTTCTCAATTTCCCGCTATCTATTTTAGGGCTTTTAATACAAACCCAATAAGGTGATCATCCCTTTCTTATTTCTCAGTTCTACCCAAAGAACTTCCCTGGGTGTATTTCTGAGAATATCCTCCCTCAGTACAACTGTAATGCTATCCCTTATCAAAAACACCAGTTCCCCTCCTCTCTTGCCCTCCCCCACTTCCATCCTTCCTATAGCATTTGTATCCTGGAACATTAAACTGCCAGACCTGTCCATCCCTGAGTCACATTTCTGTAATTGCTATGATATCCCAGTCCCATGTTCCCAACCCATTCATTGAGTTCATCTGCCTTCCCTGTTAGACCTCTTGCATCGAAGTAAATGCAGTTTAATTTATCAGTTCTACCTTGTTTTCTGCTATGTCCCTGCCTGCCCTGTTTGACTCACTCCTTTTCCCAACTGTACCAGTCTCAGATTGATTTTTTTCCTCACTATCTTCCTGGGTCCCATTCCCCCACCTTACTAGTTTAAATCCTTCTGAGCAGATCTAGCAAATGGGATTAAGTATATTAGTCCCCTTTCAATTCAGGTGCAATCCATCCATCTTGTACAGGTCACTTCTACCCCCAGAAGAGATTCCAATGATCCAAAAATATGAACCCTTCATCCATACACCAGCTCCTTAGCCACTCATTAATCTGCTCTATCCTTGTATTCCTACCCTCACTAGCTCATAGCACCAAGAGTAATCCAGATATTACGGCCTGAAGGCCTCCTTTTTTAATTCCTACCTAACTTTCTACATTCTCCCTTCAGAATCTCGTCTTTTTCCCTCCCTATGTCTTTGGTTCCAATGTGTACAATGACGTCCTGCTGGTCCCTCTCCCCTTTGAGAACATTCTGCATCCTCTCTGAGACATCCTTTGTCCTGACGCCAGGGTGGCAACACACCATTCAGATTTTTTTGCTTCTGGCCACAGAAATGTCTTCTGTGCCTCTGACAAGAGTTCCCCTATCACAATCGATCGCTTAGAACCCGATGTACCCCTCATTACATTAGAGCTTGTCTTGATACCAGAAACTTGGCTGTTCATGCTACATTCCTCTGAGAGTCCATCACACCCAATAGGGCAATTAAAGATTAGGAAGAAAGCTGGCTAGAAAAAAAGGCTAAAAGTAATGTGAGTAGCAAGGCAGGCATTTAAGCAGATATCTCATAACAAATGAGCAAAAATGTATTCCATTTAAAAAGGATTAGATAAAAAAGTTGAATGACCTGTGGTTAACAAAGGTGGTCAAAGAGAATATCCAATCCGAAACTAAGGCGAAACTAATCCAAAAAGTGGCAAAAACTAGCAGTAAGACAGGGGATTTTTTTTTAAAAGAACCAGCAGCAGATGACAAAATAAATTGGTCAAGCCTGATTTTTCTTTCACACAGCCATCCTAACCGTATCCTGTTATTTCTTGGATAATACTTATAATATTTTCTCTGTGCCACATTTTAAATTAACTAGCTTATATTTCCTTCTGTCTCACTCTCTTTTTGATTTAAAAAAAGAGGGGCTGCACGGTGGCTCAGTGATTAGTATTTCTGCCTCACAGAGCCAGGGATCTGGGTTTGATTCCAACCTCAGCCGACTGTCTGTGTGGAGTTTGCACTTTCTCCCGTGTCTGCATGGGTTTCCTCCAAGTGCTCCAGTTTCCTCCCACAGTCCAAAAATATATAGGGTAGGATAATTGGCTATGCTAAATTGTCCATAGTGTTCAAGGATGTGTGAGTTAGGTGCATTAGTCAGGGGTAAATGTACAGTAATAGGATAGGGCAATGGGTCTGGGCGAGTTACTCTCCCTAGGGACAGTGTTGTTGTTTCCTATATTTATATTCCATCTTTATATTTTGTCCAATCTATCCAGAACTGAGAACATCCTGACAGAAACTGAGATCTTTCTACGTACTGACAAACATTTGTACCACATGCACCAAAAACAGACTTTTTCATTTTTCATATTGCAATTTGTGGGATTATGCAGCAAATTGGCTGCAATAATCTGCACTAGAACAGTGATTACATTTCAAGTTACATCATTAGATATAAACAGCTTTGGGATGTCCCAGTACTATATAGATATAATATAAACAGACCTTTTCTAATATCAACTCTTTTCCATCTTTTTGCCTATAATCAAGATGTGGGATATAATTTACTACTGTAATAGATTAGATCAGATTGTTCTGATCTTATCTCGAACCCAATTCACCACACACAGCAGACCGTTAGCTACATAAACACAAACTGTCTTGAAAGGAATGCTCTTGTCATTTAAATAAACACACCACCTCACTTCCACCATTGTGTTTCATTACTGGGGTAAGAGGGAAATCAGTGCAGAGACTCTACAGCAAATCTAAATGTAAATAAGAAAAACTGCATTTATCTCCATTTATTAACCAGTTTGAAGATTGTTGAATAATTTAGAGGTTAATGTGGAGAAAACTATCTGACTATTCTACTTCAATCCTCTTGCCAGTTTTCCCTGAGGTAATTCTTTGACTGTAACAGAGGTAGAAGAGAGGGTTGAATCCTTCATATGTTCTCTTTACTTGTATTAATTTAAACACAGCAAGACATCCAACAGGGATGACCAAAGTGAAAGGAAAAGGGCAGCTTTTCTTGAAGGGGGGTATTCAGCAGAAGACTTTTCTGGTTTTGATCCCTCAAACCCTTTTGTCACATGAACAAAAATCCTGCTTCTCTTCAGTTAGCTGTCTCTAATATGATTTGAATATTTTCACAATATCTTTGACCTGAACATTTGTTTTCTTCCAATATGTTTCCTTTTGCTTCTTCACCACTCCTTTATCTTCTCTATTACCGGAGTCTCATCATACTTCCAACCTCATATCCTTCCCTCTACACGCCTCCTCACTCTCACTACTGCTTCTATTTCTCGGAACTCTGTTTAGCTTCTACATATAATTCACTTGAAGCTATATAAAACTGCTACAGATTTAAATGCATGTTCATCGATTTTTTTTATATAAATTGGAAGGAACACTCATGATGCCACTCACAGAAAGGACAGACTTTTGCTTATAACAAAACTTTTGTTTCTACTGTGCAGCTAATGAACTATTTCAAAAATAGTCATTATAATGTTGGAAAATCCTATAGGTAATTCTTATACAGGACTTCACTAACAATAAACAGAGTAATTACTAAAAGATGTGGTATTGTTGGCGAGGATATAGGAGGAGTTTGTCTACTGTTCTTCTCGGATAGCCATTTCATTTCAGCAATTTTACTGAACGGTAATTAACTAAAGCATTAATGGGTTTTCCCTCTCCACAGATGCTACTATTTCTCGTACTTCTATTTACTGCTGTTATTTAATAGTAGACTATTTCTAAGAACAAACTGCCTTGCCAACCAAATTTTTACTTAAATGTGATAACCTAAAGTTACTGGGAAAAAAAAACTTCTTTTTAAAAAACCACAAGTGGACTGCCTGAACTGAACACCCAATCCCCACAATATCAGATTTAGAATATTCCAGATATCTACTACACTGAAGGATCATATTTCAAAGTTACTCCTTTGCTTCATAGTGTTAAAATTAGGATATGGAAATAAAGCATCAATATTGCTTGTAGAGAAGCGTTACAGTATTCTTGATCTACCAATAGCGCAATCCAAAAGCTTTATTGCAATTCACAAATAAACCCAATCTCATTGCTACACGTTGATTCAATTATGCCTTTTTAAAAGCACGTGCATAATATTTTTGTCACCTAAAAATTAATTTCTTGATAAATATAAATCACAGGGATTCTAAACTTGTAAATTAATTATGATTAACATATAACTCGAGCAAAAAACCACCTCTCACTGTCCACCACAAAAAAAACCTTGTTTTTTTCTCATTTACCTTTCCAGTAGAACATAACAGTTTTAGAATGTCATTTGTCATTGTGCTCCTATGCCAGATTTGCATTTCAATTGTTGTAAGCTACATTTATGCTGCATTTGACTAAGAAATAATAGTAATATCATCAGCTGACATTTTTAGAATGAAAACATTCCTACTGAGACTAGTCTTTGATCTGGCAGAACAGACATTTATATAACAGCTAGAAACACAAATTCATTGGACAGAAAGTTATATTGATGCAAAGAGCTTGCTTTCACAGAAGGAAATTCAGCAGGCAACTGACGGATCGACAATAAGGTAAAAACGGATGCTGTGCTCTTCCAGCACCACTAATCCAGGATCGACAATAAGCCTGCCCTCCAATCTGAACATGCTGGAGGCAGACTAAATTGGTGCTCAATGGGACTTCTGCACTTCAGTGGAAGGCGATCTCATCTTCTCGAGCTGCTAGGTCGATTACCTTGCACTCCAAATTAAAGCTACACACCCACCCAGGCCTACTTTACAGTTGCATGGCAATATGATATTGGAGTCAAGGCAAAATACTGCAGATACTAGAATTCAAACAGACACTGCTGGGAAAACTCAGCAGGTGTGGTATAGAAACAGAGTTAATGTTTGATTCCAGAATGATTCTGCTTCAGAACAAACAAGTGTTGAAAATTTTATTTTCTTATTTTGACAGAGGCAGTGTATGAGACAAAAGGCTTTGGGGCAGAATGAAAGAAAAGTGAAGACGACATAATGCAATCAGTTGTCTGTTCTCCGTTTTTCTTACATTCCCTCCCTCCCCCCCCACCCTTGCCATTTCTGTCTCATTCATATCTTGCTTATTTTGCTCTTAATACAGAGGACTCATTCCCTCTTTTTCACACCTTGATTTATCATTTACGACTGTTTCTCTTTCTCCATCTTAATTAATTCTTTGTCTTTTGCACTGGGCCTCTGCCTCTCCCAAATTTTTATATTTATTAAAAATTCCAACTTCTTTCATATATACCAGACTTGAAATGCTAACTTTCTTTCTACAGATGCTTCCAGACCTGCTGAGTTTCTCTAGTATTCTATTATTGGGATTAACTGGAATTGTAACAAGTTCAATTGACTCAAATAGTTGAATATTGCTAGAAAGAAAAGGCTCATTCTTGTTGCAGCTTTTCACTGGGCACTTATTAGGGAAATGACCAAGAAATACTTAGATCACAAACATTGTCACTTACTCACCATGCAAGGTAGATGCTGAAATAGGGACGTATCAAAACCATCCTGTAGGATAATAGCTAATAACCAGAAGATTTCTCACCATATATGGTGCAAAATTATGAAGGGACATAAGGTTGCCATTTTTGGTCCTGAAAAATGCCTGGTCTACCTTAGATTATCCTTGAAGTGTAAGATAGCTCAAATATTTCATCAACAAATGAAGCTAGCTGCTTCACATTAATACTATGCAAAAGAAAACATGAGTGCTGCTCAGGTTGCCATCAAGCCAAATGACTTTTTACCTACCATACAAATGAGAATATAGTATAGGGGTAATTTCAATGTTATGATGTTGGGTATGGTGGCCATATGTCCCAAAGGCTGGCAAATTGCATCAATAGCATATCCCTTTGGCTGTTAGCAAAAAGCAAGGTGTTGACTGTACCCAACCAACTTGTACTTAGAAAACTCTTATAATAATTGATTCTGAAATTCAACAGCATTTGCTACATAATCCCAAGTGTGCAAAGAGTCATGTTAGCAATTAATTTAAAGATTGTCAGCTAGGGTTGCAACATGGCACTATTTACATGTGCTGACAGCTATAAATATTGATTCACAGGGCATTATATTTTGCAAACAGAATATGGATAAATACTGTGCCTAATTCAATGCAGCAAAACAAGTATCAGTCACTGTGATTTCCCTCTCTCAGGGCAATGTTTTGAACAATCAGTCAACTTGCCTTGAATAACAGATATTTAAACAAAACATAGCAGTTAACTGTCAGTCATCATCATTAAGATACATTCTCCATGTCAACAACTCTACCAAAGTCCACTTACTGACCAATCAGCAGTCTCCTCTCATTCTGTGTAAAGGTTATTTCCCTTTACTTTGTTATTACGTGAATTACCCCGCTGCGTACAAAGCAAAACGTGTTGGTAAGATGTGGCTTTTACAGCTGTCCTCAAGTTCTAAACTACCGAAAATTATTTGTATACCTGAATTACTTCAATGTGTTGTTTTATGTTCTCAGTTTCAATGCCAGCCCATCTACCAAATTACCGAAGTGAGCTCAGGGTGTGTGGGAAGATGCTAGGCTGAGTAACCACCCTTGTTTCAGATGCATTCCACTTATCTGGAACACCCCAGTGGGGGTACATAAAATCCAACCCAATGCCTGTATACTGTTAGAAAGGGAAGCATGTTAACTTTAGTCAAGTTCAGGTATTGAGTGTATTTCTACAGTTTTGCCCCATTCTGTTGAGAATACCAAATTTCTGAAGCTGCTCAAAATGAACAAACAAATGAACATAAATATTTCTTTACTGAAAAGAAAATATTTCAGTCTTTTGTCTTAGTCAGAGCTATGACTTAGTTTTCTAGACTTGTGTTTCTTCTTTTTCTTCTTTTCCTTCTTTCTCTTCTTTTCTTTTCTCTTTTTCTTCTTTCTGTGCCTATCTATAGAATCTGACGAGCTGGAACTGTTACTGTCTGATGTGGTGTCCTCTAACATCTGTTTCAGCTGTTGTATCCTAAAAGAAAGTGTCACATTACAGTAATTAGAACAATCAACCACGCTCACTCAGAATTTTGTTTTCAAATGAGTTATTCTTTATTTTGACTATGATGTTCAATTACCAGAGAAAATCTATTCAACTTATAAAAAATTTACGCAATTTACGCAAATCATCAATAGGAGAAAGGTTCAAGCAATTGCCTAATTAACATCTGCAATATACATTAATGACTTGGATGAAGCAACCAAAGCCAAGTTTATTTGTGCTACAAAGATAGGTAGGAGAGCAAGTTTTTAAGATGCAAAGTCTGCTATGGAATGTAGGTGAAGTGTGTGAGGAAAACAATTGGCATGTGACTTATAATGTGGCAAAAAAAAAAGTTAACCATTTTGGTTGGAAGAATTGGAAAAGTGAAATACAGGTACACAATCCTTTATCCAAAATTCTTGGGGGCAATTGTTTTTCAGAATTCATCGGATTTCAGAATAAATGACACTTTCACAATGAAATAAAACAAAATTACCTAACAGCAGATGCACTTGTGAATAGTACGAGTGATGAGACACAATTGATGCCTGCCAGTGCTGGGCCACGCTGCCACGTCACATCTGAGTGATGTGGTTCAAGTGGGTGTGGAATTGAGCCACCTATTTGCACGCCAAAACGACACTCCATACTCCATGAAAAACATTACGGATTTTGGAGTTTTTCTGATTTCGAAATTTCGGACAAAGTACAGGTACACAATCCTATGTTTCAGTACATTCTGTTACATCTAAGGTCAAATATATTTATCATACTGGTGAGGACTATATTTTTCCTCATGGTTGTGCAACTGAGGAACTCTGCCTCAGAAGGTAGTAGATAGGATACAAAATATTTTCAAAGGTGGTGGTAGATTTACTCCCTTATTCTAAGGTCACTGGGGATAGATGGGAATGTGGAATTCAAAACAAACAGATCAGCCACGTTTTTACTGAATAGTGAAGCAGGGTTGAGGAGCAGAATGGCCTACTTTTGCTCCCAATTAGTGTGCCTGGAAATAATTAGGAAGCTTTATTGCAGGAGGAATGGAATCTCGAAGTAGGGAAGTCATACCACAAGACTAAAGGATGTAGATGTGACCTCACTGAGTACTGCACACAGGTTTGGTCCACTATTTCAAGGAGAGATTTTTTTAAAATGAGAAAATGAGAGTAAAATATTATGATTTCCTAGTTTTATATTCTTTAGCACTTCTTAAATAATGGAGTGACATTGGCAGTTTCGAAACTAAGCGAGCATTCCTGAATTAGGAGAGTTTTGGAAGATCATGACATCAACAATTTTCCCAACTGCTTCTTGTAATATTCTTAAATGTAAATAATTAGTTTTGGAGATTGTTCACACTTTAATCTCATTATTTTCTCCAACACCATAAAAAAAATTTTGCATACACTTGAACCTGGGTCTAAGAGTCAAGAAAATTGGGTACCAACTGTAAGGTACCCTTCAAGCCACTCATCCATGCTGAACTAGAAATATATTTCTTCAGTGCTGGGTCAAAACCTTGGAACTCCCTCCCTATACATTGTGGGTCCATCTATTCCAATGGACTGCAGATGTTTAAGGCAACAGTCCGTCACTACCTTCTTAATGACAGCTATGAACAGAACATAAATGCTCGCCCAACCAGCTACACACACATCCCCTGAACAAACAAAAAATACCTAAGAAAGGTCGTGAGTAGAAACCTTGGGGTTACAAGCTCTGTTGCAGCAATGGCCATCAAGGAGGCCTGACCAAGTTATAAGAGCTGCACTCTCACACTAACAGACAGGTTCCTACTGTCACAGGTTTTCCTCCCCCCCCCCCCTCACAAGAAGGCACATCAATTTTCAAGCCTCAAAATAAGGTCACAGTGGCAAAAATTTGGAAAACACTGCCCTATTGCTTTTAGGCACATATTTTAACATATCTCACTCCATGTTTTTCATGATTTCTATTGTGTTTTTAATCAGTAATAGAACAGACAGTTATTTTCACTGTCAATCTATCATAATGCTTACCTGGTTTCCTTTTCACACCGTTTGTTTTCTCTAATTAAGTCATACATGGGATCCTCATGTGCCTGGTAAAAGAATACATCACGAGTGATTTGTTTCTGGCAAGTACAAATTTTTGTACACCAACAGATATTATACTATTTTAAAATGTGTTATCTGAAACATCAAGTTAGATTACTGATTGGACATTTTGGACCATTTGGAAAGAATAGTTTGCAAAGCCAAGAGGACTAGCTGCAGCAGCAAAAACAATTGGTGCATTTATAAAGAATACAAGCTGCTTGCCGAAAGTCACTGAGTCTACAATAGTTTCAGAGAAAGGTCGCATTATCCAGTTTGTGTGTGAGACAATACAATTGGATCTGAACAATGTGGATCTGATTTTTTTCCCTCCTTGGAAGTGGCAACAAAGGTGGTGAGGAAAATATGTGACAATATGTTTCTGTAGAAAGACTCACCCCCTCCTTGCCAACTCATTTAATGATTGGCAAAGACAATCCAAAGGTGACTTTCTTGACCCACCACCAATTAAAACCCCTAATTGGTCAATTAATGAACGCTTGAGGCCTCACCTCTGCACTGACTCAATCATCTATCTCTCCAAGATGACAAGAAAGGGGGCTAGTTTCCCAACTGGGAAACCAGGCCAACGGGCTTGCTGGGTTAGGCATTTGGAAGCATGGAGGAGGGATGGTCTCTGAAAGCCACCCCTCTACTCTTGCTTCTGTCTCCTATGCTGCAGGAATATGGGAAGTACTTACATTCCCACGGCTAGATATCCTAAGTAGGGCATAATATTGTAAATGAGCTGATTGCCGAGAGGTTTGACTTTTTTTTCCCATCAGCGGGAGGGTAGTTGAGTTAGTCAGCACAGAAAGCGCTTGTCCCAAACTCTGAAAACCAAAGAAAAATTCTGCCCAGAGAGACAGAAATAGAACTTGCCTGTAGCAACAGTCTTTGCCCTGTCATTCGTTTCATTTTTTCTGAATGCCTCGACAAGTTTGCAAGTTGCAAATCTAAGTCGTAAGCTTCATTATAAATGGTGAGCTCCTAAAGGGAGAATTCAAAATCTATCACCAATATGACCAGAACAAGAAAATTTAGCTAGTCATAACTGATCCAGGAATGCATCTCAGTGTTGAAAGCATGTGCAGAAAATGACTTTGTTCCAAATGCTTTCTGTAGCCAGTTTGTAAATAACCTTTTTCTGAATTTAATGGTACTTGGCTAGAGACCTTTTAAAATAACACTGCAAAGTTTTAAGTACTTTTTTTCAGAATTGGAGATTGTGTATGTGTATATGTTAATTTTCAAGAGTGATAGTTATATGTGTGCAGTGTAAACCTTTGCTACTAATCTTTACATTTTGTTTGCAATAACCTAGTTATTGTTATTTTGTTACTCAAGGAAGCTGGATGACTTGTTTCTGATATTGAGGCAAATATGTTTTATTTATTATGCTTGGCAACATCACTTCCTTTTTAAATTCAAGGCATGTTGCCTTCTGTGGAGGAATGGGATCTACCTCATCCTAATATAGTGTAATGAAATGTTCTACAGTGCTTTTGGGAAGAATTATGTTTATTATCAAAACAAAAACAGAAAATGTTGGAAATAGTCAGATTGGACAGCATCTGTGGAGGAAAAAAAACGTGTTTCACATGACTTTTCATTCGAAATGAAAAAGTCAGGTGTAACAGGATTTCAGAAATAATTTGGAGGAGCCGGTGTTGGATTGGGGTGAACAAAATCAAAAATCACACAACACCAGGTTATAGTCAAACAGGTTTATGTGAAATCACGAGCTTTCGGAGCAACGCTCCTTCATCATGTGCAGTGAGAAACACCGACACAGAGTTTACAGGAAAAGAGATCATACAACTGATGTAACTGCAGAGAAGAAACCTAAAATGGCTGATGGAGAACTCTGTTAGAAAGGAAATGCAACTTTCAATTGATTAAGATGCAAATTTAGTAAGTGTTTCAAGTCACTGTCCCGAGATAATTAAAGATTAACTCAATGTCTGTCTAACTTTCCAAACTTCCATCAGGCAGAGATACAAAAGATGACATTTTAGGTCAGACACTGAATTGTAGATGTGAGGCCTCGTTCAGAACCTGTCTCCAAGTTTTAAATCAGATAGTCTTGTTCCAAAAGCAGGAATTTAAAAAAGGCCACACTGACTATTTGTGACTAGAAATTGTGTGTTTTTTCAAATAAAATAGAAGGTATCTGCAAATAAACATCTTGGTTGAAACGCTTCACCCCACTGATTGATGTGTATGAGTGTGTGTGCGAGACAGAATGTGAGAGTTCAAAGTTTGTGCGAAGATTTGTAGCTCGGGTGCTCGTTGTTGTGGTTCTGTTCGCCGAGCTGGAAGTTTTTGTTGCAAACGTTTCATCCCCTGGCTAGGCGACATCATCAGTGCTTGGGAGCCTCCTGCGAAGCGCTTCTTTGATGTTTCCTCCGGTGTTTATAGTGGTCTGTCCCTGCTGCTTCCGGTTGTCATTTCAGCTGTCCGCTGTAGTGGTTGGTATATTGGGTCCAGGTCGATGTGTTTGTTGATGGAGTTTGTGGATGAATGCCATGCCTCTAGGAATTCCCTGGCTGTTCTCTGTCTGGCTTGCCCTATGATAGTAGTGTTGTCCCAGTCGAATTCATGTTGCTTGTTGTCTGCGTGTGTGGCTACTAAGGATAGCTGGTCGTGTCGTTTCGAGGCT
>NC_057738.1:16673493-16674196 GCF_004010195.1 Chiloscyllium plagiosum
AACACCGGAGGAAACATCAATGAAGCGCTTCGCAGGAGGCTCCCAAGCACTGATGCTGTCGCCTAGCCAGGGGACGAAACGTTTGCAACAAAAACTTCCAGCTCGGCGAACAGAACCACAACATACCCCTTGTTTCATTAGAGTCAGTCTCGGTACCAGAAACTTGGCTGCTCATGCTACATTCCCCTGAGAGTTCATCCACAAACTCCATCAACAAACACATCGACCTGGACCCAATATACCAACCACTACAGCGGACAGCTGAAACTGACAACCGGAAGCGGCAGGGACAGACCACTATAAACACCGGAGGAAACATCAAAGAAGCGCTTCGCAGGAGGCTCCCAAACACTGATGATGTCGCCTAGCCAGAGGACGAAACGTTTGCAACAAAAATTTCCAGCTCGGCGAACAGAACCACAACAGAATGTGAGAGGGCGAGGGCGGGTTCGTGGGTGAGCGAGGGGCAAGGAGTGCAGGGACATGGGTGAGGGGGAGAATGAGGGCGAGCCTGTGGGTGAGGGGGATCGCACGGGGCAGGGAGAGGGCGAGCGGGATCGTGTGGGGCAGGGAGAGGACGGGGGCGAGTGTGCGGGCCGGTGGGAGAATGAGGATGCGGGCGAGAGGAAGAGGTACCGCGAGCACATCAGTAAGAGGTCGGCAGAGCGTGTACGCGAGAGAGACAGAACGTGCATTCGAGACA
>NC_057738.1:16674696-16761915 GCF_004010195.1 Chiloscyllium plagiosum
TTTCCAGTATCTGCAGTCCTCACTTTTGCCTAATTTCCTATCCATGTCAGTAATTTATCCTCAATTCCATGGACTTCCACCTTAGCTCACAGTCTTTTGTGTGTAACTTCAAAAGCCTTTTGGAAGTCCATTTAAATACCGTCCTTCAACTTACCGTTATCCAATGCCTTTGAGTAACAAAACAAAAAGGGTGTGCCCACTCTTAAAGTAGCACATACACACATCCAACTATTGGATAGGGAGACAAGGAGTGGGTAGGGGCAGGGGGAAAAGTTTGAGGTGGGTAGTAAACTATAGAATACCACTTTACTCTTTTAAACAGAAGGTAAATATACCTCCACACTCCCCTACCAAACTGTCCCCCCCATCAAAAATTCCCAGGACCCAAATGGCATGGGACTAGATACAGGATAAAACTCCCTCAGCACTGTCCCCCATCAAACACTCCCAGGCCTTCTATCAGAAAGAGGCTATTAAACTTGAAAGAGTACAAAAAAGATTCACAGGAATGTTGCCAGGACTGGAGGATTTGAGTTATAGGGAGAGGCTGAATAGGCTGGGATTTTTTCCCTGGACAGTCGGAGGCTGAGGGGGTGACCTTATCAACCTTATAAAATCATGAGGGGCATGAATAGGGTGAATAGTCAAAGTCTTCTTCCTAGGATGGGGGAGTCCAAAAGTAAAGGGCATAAGTTTAAGGTGAGAGGAGAAAGATTTAAACAGACCTGAGAGATAATGTTTTCATTCAGAGGGTGGTGCATGTATGGAACAAGCTGCCAAAGGAAGTGGTGGAGTTGGGTACAATTACAAAATTTAAAAGGCAATTGGATGGGTATGTGAACAGGAAGCATTTAGAGGGTTATGGGCCAAATAGGACTAGGTCACATTGGGATGTCTGGTCAGTGTGGACAGGTTGGACTGAAGGTTTTGTTTCCATGCTGTCTGACTCTGTTTATGATAGATGGCCTGCTATCCACAAAGGGAAAAAAAAAGTAGAAAAATCAGTTTGTACCAGGAGCAACTAGAAGAAACAGTAAATCCAACTTTATGCTTGAATATTTCAGTAGACCTTAGCTATGAAAATTTTGCGATTTACCAAAGACAGGAATTGTAAACTCAGGACTGGATTACAGTAAATCTGCTGTATCTGTCTCATCACATATCGCAAATTCGCCTATCCACACCAAAAAAAGTAACAACAAAGATCAACATCCATGGCCAAAAATTGTGTATCCGCAATTTTTAACCTATTATGAAACAAGCTCTGCACTTGTGAATTTCTCCATTTGCAGGGAATGAAATCCTTGCAGATAGGGAGGAATGATTGTACTTTCACTCTATCGGTCAGCTAGTGCACATTCGCAATCTTACCTGGCTCCTAATCCTCACTCATGCAGTACCGGGAAGTGGTGTCAGAGCCAGGCAAGTGGGCAGACTGGCGGAGGCGAGGTAATAGGCTGACAGGGCGGGGAGCCTGGAAAGAGTTTCTGGGGAGCAGGGCCAAAAGAGTCCAGGAGCAGAACAAGACGATGACAGTCATGGGGAAAGGTTGTAAGTACATATGTAAGAACCAGATGCCACTAAGTGAAGGCCAGAGCATTACAAAAACCTGGAGATGTAGCAAGGCTTGGAGGGGGGGGACAGGCACAGAGATTCAAGACAGCAATCATTGCTTATGGGATTTATTCTAGGGATTAGCTTTTTAAAAACTAGGTGAAACAAAGAAGGTGCCAGCTACAGAAACTTCTCTTCCATATTGGTTCCCAATCCGACAGCCCGTATGGCTAACTAGAATCCCTACAGTGTGGAAAAAGACCATTTGGCTCAACAAGTCCATACCAACCCTCCGAAGAGTAACCCACCTAGATCCATTCCCCCTGCCCTATATTTACCCCTGAATAATGCACCTAACCTAAAAATCCCTGAATACTAATGGCCAATTCACCTAACCTGCACATCTTTGGACTGTAAGAGGAAACCAGGGCACCTGGAGGAAATCCACACAGACACAGGGAAAATGTGCAAACTCCACACAGATAGTCGCCAGAGGTCGAAATCGAACCTGGATCCCTGGGTCTGTGAGACAGCAGTGCTAACCACTGAACCACCGTGCCATCCTTGAAAGGTTCCTGATCCCACCATCCCCAACTTGAAATCTGATGTCGCATCCCTGTGAGCTGATCGCTGATTCATGTGAATGGCAGAGGCAGAGGCAGTCAGTTAAAATCAAAGTGTGATAAAACCAGCCACAATGAGTGAGATCAAGGGAAAGACTGGGCTAGGAGTGGCGTAAAGAGGGTAGGAGAGGTTTCTGTCTGCAATTGTGATTCAAGATCTGAAAGTTAATCTGTGGTCGTGTTAGAATTATTTTTATTTTCTTGTTTTTTTTTCAAAGTCTTGTGGAGAAGAGTCATACATCATGGTTGGTGGTGATGAAGGGGGGGGGAGCAGAGAAGAATGAAAGGGGAGGGGGTATGAGAGAGAAAAAAAAAGGGAGAAACAACGCTTTAAGCCACAGACACTGTGGAAAACGTAATTTTTAAAAAACGTTACAGGAGCACATTCAGAGTTGTATCTATAATGTTGCCTTCTTTTAGCAATGAGGGACGTTTGACACATCAGCTTTGTGTTGTGGGTGTGGGTTGGGATGGGGGTGTGTGTGTGCACACGCACATGTGTTCAGGGCAGTTCTGCTTAGAGGACAGAGACAGTTCTTTGATTTTTTTTTAAATTGAGAGTTGTGGGTTCAGGAGGGCTCGGCCTAGTAACAACTAATTGACTGGTTCCTGGGTAAGTGGCTGCAAACCATGTATGTAAACAATAGAGCAGAAATATCAAGCTTCCAAAAAGAAAACAAGTCAATCTTTCTCTCTCCAGTGTGAAGTAATAGAAAATCTCCAGGTAGTTGTTCTCACTCGCTATTTCCCTGTAAATTGTGTTTTCTGCAATTTGCTTGCTGGAAAGGAAAAGAGGGAAAACCACCTTCAGAGACACCAAAAGGAGCAATTCTGAAGCAGTAAATTAAAGACAGCATTGGTGAACAATATCTCATAATCAAAAAAACTGAGAGGAAGCAAAGAAATTGAAAGGAAGCAACTCAACTACTGTAGTTTGGATTGTTGCTGTTGAACAGTGATTCTGTTGCTTTTTTTTTGCCACCCTAATAATCTTGTCTTGTGTGTCTGTGTGTGTTTGTACATGGGAATTTCAAAACACTTGTAGAGTTCATGTTTGAGTTATAAGCCAGCAATTCAGTCTCTGTCATTCCATTTATTAAAAAAGTTTGGTGACAATAAATAGTTCTTTTAGTTTTAATTAGAAAACTTTTTGTGCAGCTTCTTTTAATCTGAATTAGACAGGTAAAATTGGGAAAGTTGGATGTTTAATCAAAATTTTCACACTGTTACAACTCTAGAAATGGGGCTGGATTTCCGGCACACTACTTCTGAGTTGTGATTTGGAGATGCCGGTGTTGGACTGAGGTGTACAAAGTTAAAAATCACACAACACCAGGTCATAGTCAACAGGTTTAATAGGAAGCACACTAGCTTTCGGAGCATCGCTCCTTCATCAGGTGATAGTGGAGGGCTCAATCCTAACACACAGAATTTATAGCAAAAATTTACAGTTTGATGTAACTGAAATTATACATTGAAGAATTGATTGTTTGTTAAGTCTTTCACCTGTTTGAATATCATGATAGTTTCACTTCTTTCATGTGTAAATCACAAAACTTTTTTTTATATAAAAAGTTGCATTCTCAGGTTAGCTGTTAACAATGGTCATAGCTCGACAATATGCTGAAGGTGTTAGCCTTCAGATTGTATGTGTGCATGTGAGTCTTTGTCTGTGTGTGTGCGCGTCGGTCTGTCTGGGTTGGGGGTTGCAAGTGTGAGTATGTGTATGTGTAGTGAATGTAGAGTGTCTTAAGTCTGTGAGGGGGGGGTGCATGTGAGAGTGTGGGAGTGTGTGTGTTGTAAGGGTTCATGTGGGTGTGTTTGAGAGTGTCTGTGTGTGTTTGAGAGTGTCTGTGTGTGTAGGAGTGTCTGCGTGTGTGTAGGAGTGTCTGAGTGTGTGTATAGTGCAATGATGGACACCTGTAATGTGACATGAACCCAAGGTCACATGGGTCTCCTGATTCAGCCATAGTTGTCTATCTTATACGTTGCAGGCAAGGATGCCCTGAGGCATGGTACATTGGGGAAACTGAGCAAAGGCTACGACAACGGATGAATGGGCACCGCACAATAATCAACAGTCAAGAGTGTTCCCTCCCAGTTGGGGAACACTTCAGTGGTCCAGGACGTTCGACCTCTGACCTTTGGGTGACCATCCTCCAAGGCGGAATTCTGGACAGGCAGCAGCGAAAAGTGGCCGAGCAGAAGCTGATAGCTAAGTTCGGTACCCATAGGGAGGGCCTCAACTGGGACCTTGGGTTCATGTCACTTTACAGGTGACCACCATTGCACTATACACACACACACTCTCACACACACACATGCACTCCTATACACACATACACACGGACACACATGTACACAGACACACACCCACGCACACCCTTACAGACACACACACTCCCACACTCACAAATGCACCCCCTCACAGACTTAAGACACTCTACATTCGCTACACACACACACACTTTCTCACACTCTCAACCCCCAACCCAGACAGACAGACAGACAAAGACTCACATACACATATTTTTTAGGGTGAATTTGTACTTGCAGGGTTACATTGTACTTTGCTCAAAAACTGCATGATTTCATGTAAAACTCCGTTATCTCACTTTTTAGATTGATTCTAATCTAAACATCATAGCATAGACAGAGAACACAGGGGGCTAACACCTTCAACAGATTGTCTAGCTATCACCATTGTTAACAGCTAACCTGAAAATTTAACTTTTTAAAAAAAGGTTTTGTGATTTACACATGAAAGAAGTGAAACTATCATGGTATTTAAACATGAAAGACTTAATAGACAATCGATTTTTCAATGTATAATTTCAGTTACATCAAACTGTACATTTTTGCCATAAATTCTGTCTGTTAGGATTGAGCCCTCCACTATCACCTGAAGGAGTGACGTTCCGAAAGCTAGTGTGCTTCCAATTAAACCTATTGGACTATAACCTGATGTTGTGTGATTTTTAACTTTGTACTTCTGAATTGGGCGGCAACATAAATTATTTGAGAAATTATGCAAGGGTATAAGTTAATTTAAAAGACAGCTTGCCGCTGTTTCACTGATATACTTAGTCTTGAGATTATCCTGTAAATTTTATTGCAACATCTTTTTGCTTTGCTAGACAAATTGAGTGGAACTTTGCTTAATTATTTTCTTCTCTCTACCCTCCAGCATGCCTCATTCAAGTGTCTAGGTGCAGACAATGTGCCAAACCATGTAAAGAACAACCCACATCTCCGATATTAACACAAGATCTGAACAAAAATCAATCTCTTCTGGAGATGAATTGTATCTAAATATTGTGAAGGAAGTGTTTAATTTAAATGAGCATTAATTTATTGTTTACTTTATACATGTATCAATTGAGGTGTTTATTCATATGTTTATTTTGTTTTTCCATTAACATTCACTTAGACGTGTTTCCTTTAATTCCTCCAAGCAGCCTGCACTATTCAGGACTTATCCAATGTATTTCTCTTTTCATGAGATGACTTTCCCAATGTCAATAAAGCTTAAAATCTCACTGTGGAAACCCAGCCACCAGTGATAATTATTTCCAACCAGTAAAAGTAAATCAGAATGTTACCAGTACTAACTGTTCCCAACTGATGAAAGTCTTCCAATGTCAACTGGAATCAATAATTCCCAACTCATTGGCTACTACTTAACCACTTGGTTAAATAGTTTTAAGCTTTGAATGAAATATTCCAAGGTGCTTCACTGGGCATCTTAAAACAAAGTACAACACCAAATAAAAACAGATAATGTTGGAAATACTCAGTAGATTAGGCAGCACAGAAGAAAGAAACAGAACTTGTATTGCATCAGACTTTTTGTTGGGAAAAGTTAGAGATAATAATAGGTTTTTAACAAGTAGTGGGTAAGGGAAGGGTAAAGGAAGGTCTTAAACAGGTGAAAGACAGTAAAACTTAAATGAAAACAATGCTGAAGGAAATGGCAATGGGGCAAGAGAAAAAACAAAGAAAGGCACTGGAGTCAGATGTACAGCACAGAAACAGACCCTTCGGTCCAACTTGTCCATGCCAACCAGATATCTTAACCTAATCTAGTCCCATATGCCTCTAAACCCTTCCTTGTTCATATACCCATCCAGACACATTTTAAATGTTGTACCAGCCTCCACCACTTCCTTTGGCAGCTTGTTCCATACACGTACTACCTTCTGTGTGAAAAAGTTGCCACTCAGGTCCCTTTTATATTTTTCCCCTCTCACCCTTGGACTTCCCCAACCCAGGGAAAAGACCTTGTCTATTTATCCTATCCATGCCCCTCATGATTTTATAAATCTCTGTAAGGTCACCCCTCAGCCTCTGGCATTCCAGGGAAAACAGCCCCACCCTATTCAGCCTGTCCCTACAGCTCAAATCTTCCAACCCTGGCAACATCCTTAGTAAATCTTTTCTGAACACCTTCAAGTTTCACAACTTCATTCCGATAGACGGGGGGAGAATAGAAGGTGGATGGCCATGCTAAATTGCCCATAGTGTCCAGGGATGTGTAGGTTAGGTGGATTAGCCATGGTAAGTGCAGGGTTATAGGGATAGGTTAAGGGGCTGAGTCTGGGAGGGATGCTCTTTGGAGAGTCAGTGTGGACTTGTTGGGCCGAATGACCTGTTTCCAAACTGTAGAGATTCTATGAAGTCTATTCTATGACATACAAGATATGCCTTGAGCAGTTTGCTGCTGTTGGAAGAGAAAAACTAATACATACAAGGAAACGGAAACAAACGTTGAGATGCTGGAGGCACAGTTTATGGTCAGAAAATGTTGAACTCATACTCAATTAACAGTTGGGTGCTGATCCTCAAACTTATGTTGAGCTTCATTGGAACAGCACAGAGGATCAAGGGCACATGTCGGCCTGAGAACAAGACTAATTAATATGACAGGTCTCGTTTTATATATCATTCAACAGTTTTTCTCACTCAAGATTTTCAATGCAATCTGATTTCAGATCATTCAACCTGCACTTAATAATTTATCCATAATTTCTACCCATTACATTCCTGACAATTGATTTGTTGCATCTATTTCTGTTTGCTTTCAGGTTCCAATTTGATAAAATGTTTACATATAAAGCTTGAACCTATCCTCTGTGGGGACACTGACAAATCTGTTATCACTGGTGTTTGCTGCAGGTGTCCTAGCCTGAGTCTCAACAGGAAACTTTATGTGAGTATAATAATGACTCTTCAATGATGCTTGAATTTTGGTCGGCATATTAAAGGCAAAGTTAAATCTTTCCCTGATGCCTGTAATGGAATATTTCCAGCCTTTTGTTAAATGAAATAGAATTTGTTTTATTTTGTGTTAAAAGTGTACTCGTGAATGTGTTCAGTAACTAACTAAAAAAAACACATTAGGACCTGACAAACCAGATTTCATTCTGGAATCTGAATTGTCTTAACAGCAGCTGGAAGCATAGTACAGACAGGATGACAGTTTTGATCTCTTTGACTGGCAGAGGATGTACAGCTTCAGAGATGCTGCAGATCTTTCATCTTCTCAGCACTGTAAAATGCATCACCAGCAATTAATTACTTTTGAAATATGCTTATTGTTTTTAAATAGGCAAATACATCAGCTAATTTATGCACTGTAAGATCACACAAACAGCAAGTTAAGTAACTGATATATTGATCTAGTTTTTATAACAAATATTGAGAAATTAATGTTGGTACAAAACCAAATAAATTATTCAAAGAGCAGTGCAAGTATTATGGAATGTCATCTATCAATTTTAACTTGCAGATAAGATCTCAGTTTATGATATCATCTGAAAAACAGAGCCTGTGACAACGAAGCATACTATTCATATATTGTACTGTTGATGTGTTCAAGTACTGATGTGGGCAGAACTTCTGATTGAGAAGTTAAAAGCACATGGTAAAATTCTTTCTCTTGCTATTATATCTCATATTTTACATGCTAATCAATGCAATGTTGATGGTATTAAACGAGGTCAAACCTGATGTGGCTCAGTTTATCCTATAACAAGTATGAACAATACCAGTAGCACGACAAAAAAAAAAACTTGGTTTTAGGAAACGTTAGCTTGAATTGGACAGTTTTCAAAAACAGTAAACAAAACTAATGTGCCAAAAATTTGAAACCAAGGGAATTTTAAATTAAATATGCAGATGAGTTTGGGTAGATGCAGGCGAATTTCTTTTATTCTCTCGCAGGATGTGAGTGTCACTTGCTAAGCCAGTATTTATTGATTGCAAAGAGGGTAGATAAGTGTCAACCACATTGCTGTGGCTGTAAGCTAGACCAGTTAAGATGGCAGTTAAAATATTTCAAATCTGTTTTCTGATAAAAACTTGCCATCAATCAGGCGTTGAGGTTGGAAATACATGAAAAATAACCTTCTTAAATGAGGTGGGCTGCAACTTTGAATATGATAAAATCTCTGCGCAATTCATTGCCATTCTGCTCTAAAATGTTACAGTATTAATTATTCAAGTTTTGAGATTTTTGTGTAACTTGGCAACTTCGAAAGGATGAGGGCATAGAAATTAATGTTGGTACAAAACCAAATAAATTATTCAAAGAGCAGGGCAAGTATTATGGAATGTCATCTATCAATTTTAACTTGCAGATAAGATCTCAGTTTATGATATCATCTGAAAAACAGAGCCTGTGACAACGAAGCACACTATTCATATATTGTACTGTTGATGTGTTCAATTTGCCTGCCAAAAGGAACCTTCACAACCCAGGCACTGCTCCCAAGAAATTCCTCTGTTATCCTTTTGCCAAGTCCAGATTCCCTTCTCTCTACAAAGGCCCACTTCCTCAATTCCACCCAAGATCTTCAGTCTTTTCCCTAATTAACAAGGCAGTGCTACTCCAATATTCCATCATGACCTGCCCAGACTCTGATCCCAGCCCATCACCAGCACTTTGATTCTCCTCCATTAGACTCCCATTTGATCTCTTTTGCCCTTGATCCTACTCCATTACCATGGTCCTCTTTCATCCCCATGTAGAGATCCAATCTCTCTGAATTTCCCTCTCCAGAGTGTGAGGCCCCCAAACTGCCCTCTGTGATTTCTGCACCTCGCTCTCCAACCCTGCCAATCAACCTACTATTACAATTTAAAACTTTCTTTATAGTTGTCACTGAGGGCTCCCCATCCAAATGAAAGCCCTAGCTACTAAAATTCCAGAGTGTTTGCAGGAATCCCAAACTGAGGTTTGCCCTCAACTTTCTGATTAGCCTTTAATTTAACAAATTTTTAGAAGTAAAGAATGAAATTTTTTCTGACTTACTACTCTGAACTGTTCCAATTTCTGATTGCCACTGATGAAATAGGGACATTCTCTATCCCCGGTTCTGTGTCCAAAATTTTTGCATCTCCAGCCTGGAAACAACAGTGAGAAATAGTAAAAGTAGCAATTGATAGCAATTCTTCAATGCTCACGTTTTAACATTCCCAAATGCTACCAATGAAGGAAAACTTAAATTTTAAGCTAAATAAAACTACTAAGTTGTAGCAGATCACTTAGCTAAGTTCAAGATAATTAGGCAGAGTCAAAATGGTTTCTGAAAGGAAAATCATGCTCAACGGATCCATTGGAATTCTCGGAGGAGGTAAAACGTGCTCTGGTTAAAAAATGGGACCAAGAGATGTACTGTTTGTATCTGGCTTAACAGAAGACATTTGATAAGATGCTACATCAAAGGTTAGTACAGGAAATAAAGTGCATTATTCACTGAACAAGCATTTACCCTGATTACATTAGTCGAATGGGGAATATGCCAGGGTATGGTATTACAGATTGAATACAATTATACTGGAAACTGGAGTGGAGGTTACAACCAGATCAATCTTGATTTTGACAAATGGCAGACCCGACTCAAAAGACTATTAATACTGCTGATGACCAACAATGCCACCAGGGGGAATCAAAACAGAGTTCAGTTTTGATCAGTTCAAAATCAATTTCATTTAGCACAGCAGTAGAGCCACACGTCATAATGGAGGGTATCTTCAATGTGAAGATTTAATTTTATCTCAAGACTAATTATTTGGTTTATTTAGTAATTGAAGCAAAAGTAGAGAGAATTAACTGGGAAATGGAAATGGTAGTTAGGAGACATCTGCAACTTTGCATTCTATGAGTAAATATACTATCAAGTACATGAATGGTGTCTTGTTTTATATTTCACCACCTGGATTGGATTCACTTAACACTGCTATGGTTAGACTCATGCAGCATAGAAACAGGCCCTTTGTCCCACCACATCTATGCTGACCAACAAATATCAAACTATACTAATCCCATTTACTTGCACTTGCCCAAGAGCCTACTATGCCCTGGGATTTAAGTGCTTGACCACATGCTCCTTAAAAGTTGCAACAATACCCACCTCCACCATCCTTTCAGGCAGTCCGTTCCATATTTCTAGCAAACATGGAGTGAAAAAAACACTTTTGCTCAGATCCCCTCTTACCCCTCACCTTAAAACTATGCGGTGTTCTCTTACATAAAAGTCTGCCAATGGGAAAAGATTCTCAGCATCTACCCTCTCTACACCATTCAGTTTTGTATACATCCTTTATGGAACTCCTTCACTGTCCTGTGTTCCAGGAAAACAAACGCAGCTTGTCCAATCTTTCCTTGCAACAGACTTTCTGTCCCAGGCAATATCCTCATGAATCTCTTGTAAACCCTCTCCAGTGCAATCACACCCTTCCAATAGTGTGGCAATTAAAACTGCACACTGTATCCCATCTGTAACCCGACCAGTCTTCCATGTTCCTATATTCTGCACCTTGGATACATCCTATATGTCTTCTTCAGGGATCTATGGGTTGTACACCAGGGTCCCTTTGTTCCTCATTACTCTCTAGGGACCTACTATTCATTGTGTAAATCTTTCCCTTATTAGATCTTCCAAGATGCAATATCTAATACTTATTAGGATTAAATTTCATGCGCCATTGCTTTGCCCAATTTAGCAGCTGATCAATTATCAGACTGCAGCCCGAGTCCACTGTCCTCATTATCAACATCACAAATTTTCACACTATTTGTAAATTTATTAACTATACTTTCTACATTTACATCCAAGTCACTAATGTATATAACAAACAGTAAGGGTCCCAAGCACCACTGGTCACAGGCTTTCAATCATAAAAATGCATTTGTGGATTGAAAAATTGGGGCTGAATGCTAATTTGAGTAGAGCATGTGTTGGCTGAAAATGGGTGTTGACTTAAACACCAACTAAGTGCAAAAACAATTTATGAAGCTGGAAAATGGGTTGTTCTCTATGTCATGACTTACCTGATTATGTTAACTATTTCAGATTTTACTTTCATGTGTTATTACCTATACAGTCAATTCATAATGAGTCAACTTTAGATAACTTGAAACTTTGATGAAAGCAAAATTATCAGCCATTCCTGCCAACAGAACCATAAATCCAAAAGAAAGATGCCCAAGATAAGCCAAGTTCTGGACTGGTAACTCTGGAACAACCAAATACCTGCCATTTGTCAAATCTCTCACCAACCAATCAAGGAGTTAGGACATGCTACACCAACAAAATCACTGAGAAACCATATTTGACATCTAGATTTCTCTGTGAAAGGACATTCAAAAATTCCAGGTATAATCAAACTTGCAAAAAAGTTAAAGCACTGTTGATTGGAGACTATGTGAAGTTTGTACAGTAAATGTGGTACAAAGCAAAAATTGTTAACGAGTGGGAGGTTATACTATCAGCTTGTCAACTATTTTGAAACAACACAAACATTTTGGAACAGTTTAACAATACAGCCATTCTCTCCAACAAAGAGAAGGGTGCCCACCACAACAAAGAAGCTCTGTAATAAGATTCAAAACAGCTTGACCAGCAAACTCTCCGACCTCTAGCCCAATCCTACAGTGAAAGAAAATCACCCTGGCAAAGAGGCTGGACCACAAGAAGTTCACCTGCAACAACAGATGAGTGGGTCTTTTTAAGACAAGGTATGGCATTGTATTCCATGCAGTGATTATGAGGGGGGAGCGGGGAGGAGAAAGAGAGAGCGAGAAAGAGAAAGAGCAAGAGAGAGAGCGCGCAAAGGGACGTTTTTCCCATATTCACTGCTTCACTCTTTTCATTTGACTTTTTTTGACACATGTATACATATAAGTAAATCGGCTTACACAGGTGTGTTTAATCACCACTAAGCATGAATTTGTAGGTGATCATCTCCAATTTGATTGACCACAATTCTACTATATTTAAATATGGAATTATTTACTTCCTTTGCTTCATTTCAACAATGAATATACAAATTAACAAGATTCTGCTTACACTGCATGACTTTCACTTCTTTTCCCAAGGGCATCCAAAGTCCTTTGGTAGGAGCATGTGCCAGGAAATCTCTTGCTTCTTCATTGCCTGGCAGGTCTGGAATACAATCTTCAGGCTTGTCATCATTTTCCTGAGTACAAAGAATTCATTTTACAGGTCTTATAAATATTGCACAGTATTTTACATTATGATCCAAAACTGTAGGGAACTAATTTTGTTCTGCAAATTAAACTGAATGGGTTAGAGAAATGAAAAAATCAGACAATGACTGTTAGGATAAGAAATAAGTTTTTCTTTATAATCCATGTCACACAAAACAAATTGCATCCACTGTAATCAAATATTTTCAAGATTGCATTAAAGTAGTTTCATTTGTTAGTTGTTAACAGAGGAAAGCATACATTATCCTGTTTTCTTTTGTACAAGAAATCTAACTTCTGTATCATGCTCCTACAAAAGGATCAGAAATGTATGACAAACTAATTTTTCAGTATTTACTCTCATCCTCAACATTTTCCCTTAATTTTAAATGCTTGCTTGCAATGATTCATACTGGATTATAGTTCCACTGATATCATAACTGCTCCTGCTTTTCTTAGTGATTACGTTAAGATAGGAATGTGAATAGTCAACAGCCATAAGCTATTTGACCACACTGGTCTGTCATTGCTAAACCCACACCTGACATCCACTGATTGCTGAACTCCTTACATGTCATTGGAACTGTTCATTTCCTATTGCACAAAGCCCACAGAAACAAAGAAGGTGTTTGGTATGCTTTCTTTTATTCGGCAGAGCACTGAGTATAGGAGTTGGGAGGTCATGTTGCAGCTGTACAGGACATTGGTTAGGCCACTTTTGGAATATTGTGCGCAATTCCGGTCTCCTTTCTATCGGAAGCATGTTGTGAAACTTGAAAGGGTTGAGAAAACAATTACAAGGATGTTGCCAGGGTTGGAGGATTTGAGCTATAGGGAGAGGCTGAATAGGCTGGGGCTGTTTTCTCTGGAGCGTCAGAGGCTGAGGGGTGACCTTATAGAGGTTTATAAAATCATGAGGGGCATGAATAGGATAAATAGATAAATTATCTTCCCTGGGGTGGGGGAGGCCAGCACTAGAGGGCATAGGTTTAGGGTGAGAGGGGAAAGATATAAAAGAGACGCAAGGGGTAGCCTTTTCCACGCAGGGGCTGGTGCATGTAAAAGGCATCTGGATGGGTATATGAATTGGAAGGGTTTCGAGGGATATAGGCCAAGTGCTGGCAAATGGGACTAGATTTGGTTAGGATACCTAGTCGGCATGGATGAGTTGGACCGAAGGGTCTGTTTCTGTGCTGTAGTTCTCTATGACCAAGTAATTTCTCTCACTGATAAGAGGAAGGCATTATCTTGAATTGCTAAAGATTTAATTGTAATGAAGACACACACTTGTACATTTTACAGAGCCACATCATGTTAGAATCATAGACTGGTGACATTGTAGGAAGCCATTTGGCTTGCTTTGTCCATACTGGTCCTATGCAAGGGAAATTGAACTATTTTTCTTGACCTTTCCTCCAGCCCTACATTTATTTTCCTTCAGTTTCTTTATCCAATTTCTATTTGAAAGACAAGCATCATTTAAGTGTTTAAAAATAAATGCACACAAGACACAGCTTAGTGTTTTACTTTCTGGATTAGAGTGGTGCTGGAAAAGCACAGCAGTTCAGACTGCATCCAAGGATCAGGAAAATTGACGTTTCGGGCAAAAGCCCTTCATCAGGAATACAGGCAGAATGCCTGAAGGGTGGAGAGATAAATGAGAGGAGGGTGGGGGTGGGGAGAAAGTAGCATACAGTAGTCTGTTTCAGGGCATGGTTGAAGAGCTGCAGGGCAGAGGAAATGACCTGGGAGTTGCAGTGGGAGAGGGACTCCCTGAGGTTCTTGTAGATAGAGGAGGAAAACTTCAAGGCAGACATCCTTGCAAGAGGATTATGTCCTGAAACAGACTACTCTATGCGACTTTCTCCCCACTCCCACCCTCCTCTCATTTATCTCTCCACCCTTCAGGCACTCTGCCTGTATTCCTGATGAAGGGCTTTTACCCGAAATGTCGATTTTCCTGCTCCTTGGATGCTGTCTAAACTGCTGTGCTTTTCCAGCACCACTCTAATCCAGAATCTGGTTTCCAGCATCTGCAGTCATTGTTTTTACCTTAGTGTTTTAACATGTTTATGGATCACGTGGGAGTGATTTGGAGCATTAGACTACAATGGTGGAATTAATGTTTGCTTATAACTCAAACTTTTAAATGGCACCAGTTAGCTTTTTAAAAATCCATTTTAGGTATGAAAACTACAATACTAAGCTTTGAGCCCAAATGGCTGGTTACACCATACTGGAAGGAAATCTTTCATGCAGACCATCGTTCTACTGAATGGTTCGGAGCATGTGCAGCTCTCTAACTTCATGACATTACTATGGAACTTTTGTAGAAATGAAACAGACATTTATAACCAGACATTTTAAAGTATTAATTTCAAAGGAAATAGGCTAGAAAAGCATTTTGCTACATTTAAGATTACATGTCAAATCATATGGATGCACCTCCATTTTAGACTAGATGATCGGTCAGACTATGACTTGTACAGTAAAGTAGATTACACATGACCTTGTCACAGATATAGGTCAGTTACAATACATTTTAAGTATTACCTATGCACAAATATTAATACGTATACTCAATACAGAATTCCACTTCAAAATGCAACGGTGCAGAGTTGTGAAATTAGACAGTCTCGTTTTGGTAACTTGTTAAAATGTGCCTTAAAATATTTCAGAAAAGTTATGAGTTTCAAGCAATAGGTGATGTTGCTTGAGGCTATCAGGGCAAAGATGTGTATTGCTTCTTTTCTCTAAACCTTCATTTTTGTATTTCAGGACTGCAGGTGAAAAAGATATACATTGATATAGCTGTATCTATGTAACTTAATGATAAATGTGTAAGACTAACATTGTATACGTGGTTCTAGATAAAACACCAAATGCTAACACTTCATATGACATAGAACAGAGACATATTGCATTAATTTGATGCGCTACATACTGTAAGAATTTTGATACTGATTTTTGGACATTATTCTTCACAAAATAATACTTCAATCTCAGAACATTAGGATACTGGTATTGGTACACATAGAAAAATTAAGAACAAGAGTCACATCACACTCCCATTCGTCACCATGTTTTATGCAATGGTAGGAAATATGAGGCAAGGATCTATCAACCCATTTTTGCTTTGGGAATGTGCTTACTGCAGAATAACCAACAGCCAAAAATAGTTTTTAACACACTTGTCAATATTAAAAAGTGCATCAATCAATTTATCACTAACCTTAATCATTCCTGGTGGTGGCTTCTCATAACTATTTGAAAAAAAAAGACAAATTGCAATAATTTAAAGACATCACAAACAATAAGTAATTCAGACTGGTTAGTTTGGATGAGGTAACTACCTTTTTAAGCATAAGGAAACATTCGCAAGTTTTGAGAAGATTTGTAGTTCAGGTTGAGATTCTGAATGTAGGTTTGCTCGCTGGGCTGCAAAGTTAGTTTTCAGACGTTTCATCACCATACTAGGCAACATAATCAGTGAGCCTCCTGACAGAGCACTGGTGGTATGGCCTGCTTTCTGTTGATGTGTTTAGGTTTCCTTGGGTTTCCTGTGATGTCATTTCCTGTTCTTTTTTCTCAGGGGTGGTAAATGGGATCCAAGTCAATGTATTTGTTGATAGAGTTCCAGTTGGAATGCCATGCTTCTAGGAATTATCATGCTTGTCGCATGTTTGGCTTGTCCTCGGATGGATGTGTTGTCCCAGTCAAAGTGGTGTCCTTCCTCATCTGTATGTAAGGATACTAGTGAGAGTGGGTCATGTCTTTTTGTGGGTAGTTGATGTTCATATATCCTGGTGGCTAGTTTTTTGCCTGTTTGTCCAAGGTAGTGTTTGTTACAGTTCCCTGAGAAAAAATACAGGAAATGTCATCATAAGAAATGACATCACCAACTCAAGGAAATCTAAACACAAATAGAAAGTGGGCCATGCCACCAGTGCTTCATCCGGAGGCTCACTGATGATGTTACCTAGTATGGTGATGAAACATCTGAAAACGAACCTTCCAGCTCAGCAAGCAAACCAACGTCCAATAAGCAAACATATTATATGTATGGTTTATATTTCTTACCAAAGTCAAGTAGTTATATAATTTGGATGCCAAGGCGGAAACTGAATGACACCAATTGGGATGATTTCCTCCCTGTTGTTATTCCCTGGAGTCTCACAGTCCATTCTCCCCTGGATACCTCCAGTCTTGCTTACTGCTGCTATTTGCCTCACTGCTTCAATCACAGGCATATTATCAGTAGCAAGCATAGGAGACAATCAACTTTTGAAAAGCTCCTCACCAATTCCATTCATTCTATTGAGGGAAACCCACTTTTTTTCTAATTGGTCACCCTGTGAATGAAGTTGCGAGGAAATTTCAGGAAAAGATTTGTTTGCCATGCCAGCATTTTTTTCAAGCATTAGTCCAATGCACAAGAAGCAAGATAAACTTTGCCTAAACTATTCCTGCGTCTTAACCGCTTGTCTAATTACTATGATTCATATAATCACTGACTCAAAAGGGATTTACAATAAGTGTCTTTCATTTGTAAACAAAGAGAAAAACACTATTCATAATGACAGAATATCCCAAAATGCTTTACAGCTAATTCAGTATAGTTATTGTTCTATAACATACACAGCAAGTCAATCTGCACACTGTTTTAAGGTACTACATAATAGTAATATCAAAAAATCTTCTTAGTGTTTTTTTAACTAAGGGCTGATGATATCTTCAGCAAGATGGGATTGCAGAATTAAAGTTAATTTGTACAAATTTTTCTTTGAGATATACCTATCTTTCTAACTTCCGTTTCTGTTAAGTATACGGAATCAGGATGCTGCCTGACCTGCTGTGCTTTTCCAGCAACACACTCTCAACATAGAAAATCGGATGACCTGTCAGAATTTTAGGACCTGGTATATGCACAGGCACTCATTCTAGATTGGAACAGTAACTTGCTGAATCAGGTTACTCCGAAACTAATTAGTAATGGGTAATTATTAATGTTTTGGAAAATAGCACATGTAAATTGTTAACTTAAGCAACAAACTCAGAACACTACCCTTGGTTTGGCACTGACCTAAAACAGATCCTTAAATTCCATAGCCCTTAGTCCCAGTTGCGATTCATAAACATGAAATGCTCAACATTAACATTTAAATCTATTTTTTAACTCCACGCTTTACATTTATTATTATTTCATAGAAAAATATGAAAGGTTGAAAGACATCATTTGCACCTGTCCTAGTTGTACAAGTCAGAGACCCCGTAGCAAAACAAAAATTGTCGGCAAGTCTAGCAGCTTCAATGGAACAATAAAAACAAAGTACTACAGATGCTGGAGATCTAAAATAGCACTGGAAATAAGTCATATTGGATTCAAAGCATTAACTCTTTTTCTGCATAGATACTGCCAGATCTGCTGCCTTTTTGCGGAATCATGTTTCTTTGGGAAATAAAAATCGAGTTAATGATCCCGATTCTCTTGGGCAGTGGCAATCCCTCAGTCAGATTGTTGCATCACTTATTCCAATAGTACTGTACTGCAAACCAGCCGTTAAGCCAATTGAGCTGATCAACACCCCACACTGCTGACATTACCATGAAGGACTCACTTCCTCAACCTCTCCCCTCGCCTGAGACGTGTTAAATCTCAGGTTAAAATGCCACCAGTGCTCTCTCTCACTGTGTGTTAAGACTATGGCGATTTTACTGTATTGAGCTTCACACTTCTGGCGGAGAATTAACCACACATATCCTTTGACCATAGTCAGCTGCACTATTTTGAGATTTAAATTTAAAAGGTGGAAGGAGGTAAGGTGAGGGTTGGTGGAGGAGACTGTCGGGTGAAGCGGTGGCCGGGTGGGAGATGTAGAGTTTGGAGTTATCCAGTTCGGGAGTCTGTCAGATGAAGTGTGGGCCGATGTGTGATAAACCGGGGCCTCAGCTTAATAGTCACACGGGAGCTAGAATAAGGTTTTAATTGTCCGCCCCCTACAAAGTCACTATTAATCTAACATACACTTGACCCTCCGAACATTTCAGAGCCAGGGGTATTGCCGATTTTGCGGGCAGTCTGAATACTGTCAGCTCCAGGGACCCTCAACAGAAGCCACTTTTGTTTTCTACTTCACGATTCCAGAATCTGCAGGTTTAGATTCTGCCCAGATCTCCGCTCACAAGCCTGCGAGCGGTATCTCTGGGCAGCTGTCAGCGGCCATCCCTTCACCACCGAAAGAGAGCGAAAGTCAGGCCGAGGGACACAAAAACAAACTGCTGGTCAAACTTAGCAGGCCCGGCGGCATCTGTGAGGGGAAAGGAGAGTTCACGTTTCGATTTCGGCGACAAAACAAAAACGCACGCACCCGCCCGCCCTCAATCGCGCGGCTCTCGCTCTCATCCACCGCTTTATTTTTCGTTCTCTCAGCCTTACAAGGTCTCGACGTGTTTGATTTTCTTCACTTCTTGGTGCAGCCGTTTTTTCTTCTTCTTCTCCGGCTCCCTTTCCTCCGCGGCGTGACGCTTGTGCCGCCGTTCGTGACCGCTCGTTCGGCTGCCTTCCGCCATCTCAGTCAGGGATCACGGACGCGGGACTAACCGCTCAGAGCCCGGGGCCTAGCAGCTGCCGTGAATCCCCCAACCATCACGGGCACCGCAGAAACATCGAGCACCTCCATCAAACATGCGCACTGGCACGAGAACCACTCGCGGCCATTCCCCACCCCCATCCAGCCGGGACCGTGACTATATAAAGAGGGAGCGGCCGGCGCACAAACGTTGGTCAATCCTGATGAATAGATTGTTGTTGTTGTTGTGGTGGTGTATGATCGCCAACAGAAAACCCATTACCGCCATGACCGTGCCTCTGAACGACACAAAGCAGGTTCAGACTCCAGCCGGTGAGGGAGATTCCTTCTGCTATTTCGGTTACGGAAGTAACTTGTTGCGGGAGCGGTTGCAGCTTCAGACTTCTTCGGCTGTGCGGCTCGGTGTGGGCTACCTGAAGGTAAGTAAACAAGACATGGCTGCCTCCCTCCTTCACCGTTAACCCTGCTGACCGGGGTATGGTGCTGAGGGAGCACCCTTTTTTTTTTAAAATGATGAACTGAAACAACAAGCTGGGGATCTGAAATAGAAATAGAAACGGAGTGTTCTGTTGAAGAATCCCCGCACTGGGAAACGTTAACTCTGCCTCCCCTCTCCCGCTGATGCTGCCAAACTAGGGTGGCTCAGTGGTTCGTACTGCACCCTCGGGCGACTGTCCGGCTGGAGTTTGCATGTTCTGTACGTGGGTTTCCTCCCGCAGTCCAAAGATGTGCAGGTTAGGTGGGTTGGCAAAGATAAATTGCCCTTACTGTCCAGGGTTATGCAGGCAAGGTGGATCAGGCATAGGGTAGGGCTGGTGGATATGGGTGGTATGCTCTTCGGAGGGTAACTGTGTACTTGATGGGCCGAATGGCTTGCCTCCATACTGTAGCGATTCTAATATTTTATGATCTGTTGAGGTTTTCCAGCAATTTATATTATTGTTTGAGATTATTTTGTTTTGAAGATTGTTCAGGGGTGAGCAATCCCCTTGTTTGTTCCTCTTGTATTTAAAGTTTCCTTGCTGACTAGAGGCAGGTGTCAGTGTTTTAGCTACATGTGTTAAACGTGGTAGGTTTTATTGTTAATGTCTAGAATGGACCGTTCTGTTCATCTTTTGTATGAAGGGATCCTTGCCTGAAAAGTTTAATCTGGACCTTCCGCGGAGTAGCAGTCGTTGCTGGACTGCCGCTCGGCTTGATTTTCTTGCCCCTCCAACCCTGACCTTGCTCTGAAATTCTTTCCCAAGCTTTGGAATCCAATTCCCAAGATATGGAAGTGCTGGTGTTGGACTGGAGTGAACAAGATCAGAAGTCACAGGACACCAGGTTATAGCCCAACAGGTTTCTTTGAAATCACAAGCTTTCTGAGCCCTGTTCCTTTGTCAGGTGATGTGAAGAGAAACACCGACTCAGAATATAGGCAGAGATACCAAAAGGTCACATGCTAATAGTGAGTAAACTGTCGACAGGCTGAATAATAAATCTCTGCAGGTGATCAAGTGTCCAGCGATGTGAATAAAGTGTCAACGGCTGAATAGCAAGGGAAGTGATGACTTTGATTAATTGAGGCAGAGTGATAATTACAAAAAATTAAAAATAAGGTGTTGCTGGAGACAAACCAAATGGCTGGAATAACATGATAGGTGTAAGAGTCACAAGCCAAGGGTCTAACCAAAGTAACAAATAATCCAAAGCCAAGCAAACTAAGGTAGAGGTAGAAATTATCAAGGTGATGGTATCAAAATAGGGCAGTAAGGGAGATATCACAAATACAGAACAGTATGATGGGATTCACATGTAATGTGACATGAACCGAAGATCACGGTTGATGCAATCTTCGTGGGTACAGAATTTGGCTGTCAGTTTATGCTCAGTGATTCTGCATTGTTTACCTCAAAGACCACTTTGGAGGATGCTTAGTTGAAGATCAAAGGCTGAATGTCCTTGACTGCTGAACTGTTCCCAACTGGAATATTCCCTCAATCAACTGTGATCTTGGGTTCATGTTGTGTTACATATAACCCCACCACACTGTTTTGTATCTGTAAAATCTTTCCTATTGTCCCGTTTTGATACCATCACCTTGATAACTTATGATCTCTCTACCTTTAAATAGTTTGTACAGTTTTGGATTACCTATTACTTCTGACCAACTTCCCCAGAAACGTGGAATTGTCTCGTCGAGTACTCCATCGCAATATTGCAGAGAGAAGGTGGGGTGGAGGGTGAGGACAGGATGCGTCCACACTGCATGGCTATTGATGCTTTTTAAAAAATGGAAGTTCCAGTGTGAATAATAGATGGATCAGTGAACGGATGTCAGGAAGATGGGTCATGGCCCATGACAGTTGTGTGTGCATAGAATGAGCTGTCAGAGAAAGCGTGGAAGCTAGTACAATTATAACATCTGAACGTCACCTGGATGTCTACATGAATAGGAAGGGTTTAGAGGGATATGGGCCAAGTGCTGGCAAGTGGGACTAGATTTATATAAAACATCTGGTCAGTGTGGACAAGTTGGACCAAAGTGCTAAAACTCTTATGACTTTTGTATCGCAAGTTTCTTTTAATTAGTATGTTCATATCTATTTGCAGTATTTGTACAATATTGTTCTTGCTTGCACATATTCATATCATGTAATGGGATCCTACATCCTTTGTTGTCATTTTCAAACTACAGCCTAAAACGTAGTTTCCAACACATACATGTGTTATCTTCCTAATGTATTCAATGGGATAATGTTTGTAATATGGTTCAAGTGTTTTGACTCAATTGGAAGCTCTCAACATTTTGATTCTGTTTATTATGTGAATTGAGTGTAACAAGCTTTCCCATTGGCGAGCAAAACCACTTGGATCTGAACAAACAGGATGGAAAATATGGCAGTATTGAAGTGTTTCTTCATGCTTTTGTCTTTTCACTTCATAACAATTTTCACTTTTTTTGATTTATGACTTTTTAAAAAGTGTGTTGAGTCATTGAAGTCTTACAGAAAGAGGCCATTCAGCCCATCAAGTCTGCACTAACCCTCTTGATAGCATTGCTATCCCTGTAACCCCACATTTAACGCAGCCAATCCATCAAACCCATACATTGTTTAGACTGAAGGAGGAAACAGAAGGACTCAGCAGAAATCCATGCAGACACAAGAAGGTGCAAACTCCACACAGTCTCCCAAGGCTGGAATCAAATCTGGGTCCAAGGCACTGAGGCAGCAGTGCTAACCAGTGTGTCACCATGCCACCCTTTTGTTAAGGTATGGAATTCCCAATACTTTCTATTAATTTTCAACTTTCTCCCCCACCCCCCCAGGGCTATAAGCTTGCATTTGGTTTCCCTGATTTGCAAGACAGCAGATGGGGAGGAGGTGTTGCGACTATTATCCCAAGTCCTGAAGATGATGTATGGGGCGTTATATGGCGTTTGGAAGCTGCTGATCGGCCATCTTTAGATGAGCAAGTATTGTTTTATATATCTAGTCAGTATTTTCAAATAACATCTTCTGTTCTGAAGACTGTTCACAGGACCTGAAATGTTAACTCTGCTTTCTCCCCACAGACACTGCTATAACCTGCTGAGATTTTCCAGCATTTGTTTTTGTTCCTGATTTCCAGGATCTGCAATTTTTTTAATATATTTTCTCTTTTTAAATTTTTACTTTCTAGTAAGACTTGGAGATTAAATGGATGATGGCCTATCTCATTCAGTTTTGTTTTAAAATATGATTTGGGTTCCAGTTTGAGTCAGACATGCATGTGTATGTTTATGCATAGGGATCAATTTAGTCTCTATTTCAGACAGGTTCCAAGTATTCTTAAAACACTGTTTTATTGACCAAACTATATAAGTACATGTTGCAATGGATATTTTTTTTAATTTGCATGATACAGCTCTTTAGCCAAGGAGCAGTTAGCTAAAATTACCTTCTACTTCAGAGGATTCATCGGAGCTCCTCATGTAGTGCTAAGTGTTTTAAAGGGAAATTTTTCATCTATCAAACTGCAGCTCCCTGTTATTTTCCAGGCTTTACATAAATACCATTACGTATATCTGAGCAAAAAGTATTCATTTACTCAATTGACACTAAACCAATTAATTTACCTGCTGCTTAACTGTTTTAATTTGATTACTATTGCCATATGCCACCACTCAACCTCTCTACAGTCAGCTATGCCTCAACTGAGGGCCACACTCTCTCCGAACTCCAAAAGACCCCTTCTGTACTTTATCCTAAGGATTTACCTGCTCCTTGGATGCTGCCTGACCTGCTGTGCTTTTCCAGCACCACTCTAATCTAGACTCTGATCTCCAGCTTCTGCAGTCCTCACTTTGGCGTAGTTGATTTTAACCTTACTGTGAATCCTCTTGCAAGGATGCCTACCTTGAAGAAGTTCTCATCCGTTCTCTATAAGGATTTCAGTGAGTCTCTCTGTTACTGCAACCCCCAGGTCATCTCCTCTGCCCTGAAGCTCTTTGACCATGTCCTGAAACAGACTGTCGACCACAGCCACATCTGCTTCCTCAGTGCCTGCCTCCGTAACTAACTGATCCCACATGGACTCCGGACTACATTCAAACCGGCACAGTTTGGATCCAAACAGGACAACCAGTACAGACTACAAATTGAAAACACCAGCAACGTTCTCCTTCAGGATCCTCCGCTCCACACTCTCAGCCATGCGCCACTACCTAACCCCTCTATAGTCAGCTATGCCTCAACTGAGGGCCACACTCTCTCAGAACTGCAAAGGACCCCTGCTCCTCGGATGCTGACTGACCTGCTATGCTTTTTCATCAGCATTCTAATCTAGACTATCGTGATAATGTCAAGGTCTACTGTTGCTTCTGGCTAGAGACCTCAGCAAAAGATTATTTTGAAGTGAGGTGGGGCTGTTGTGGAGGAGAGAAAAGGTTGGGTAAATACAGTTATAATTATGTGAGAATGTACAGAAAAAAATCAAAAAGGTTAATAGAATGCTGGCCTTTTCATCAAGAGAATTAAAATACAAGAGGGTGGTAGTTATGCAAAACCTAATTGGGTCACATCTGGGGTACAATATGTGACTTGGATATCACATCATGGGGGGGTAGATTAGCCTTGAATGGAGCCTTCCAATGGTTGGGCAAATACAGGATGAGGAGATTAGACTGTAGAGATTTGGGAGTGAAACTTGTGAACAGGTCATCAATGTTTGAAACTGTCCTCTTTTTAAATAGCAATTGATATTAGATCGATTTGACAAGAATGGTTAGTTATTCTTAATAAGTCACCTATAGGACTAGCTATGATACTTCAGAGAATGCTGAGGAATTCAGGATGAAAAATGCTGAGGTACTGGTTACAATCACCCAGTCTTCGTTCAATAGTGGGATGGTTACAGAAGACTGAAGAATAACAAATGTTATATCCTAATTTGAATAAGCATGCAGCACAAGGATAAAAATAGCCACCACAGTCTAATCAATTGGAAGTTGCTACTGTGAAAGTGTGATTAAACATCTGTGAGATATATATTTGTAAAATAACTCCACCAAGTCACTCTTTACTTACACATGAACAGAGTCAGGCACCAAAGTGTCAGTATCTCTGAAACTCACACTTTTTAAAAAGAAAAGTATTTTTTTTCCTTTTATTAAACCCTATACTACTGCCAAACAGTGGTAAAACTCCCCCTTTTTAATCTGTCAGCCAGGGCTCCCTGATTGGGGCTGTTAATCTGGGCCAATCAGGGAACTCATTCTATAAGGTCCAGTTGGGTGACCTCATTGTAATCACTACAATTCATATCTTATCTTATTTTCAAAGTTTGGACTTTAAACTAGTAGCGAATGGATGTTGGTTTAGTTTTGTCAAGAGCTTTAAAATTACCTGGGTCATTATTTCCTGAACCGTGATTTTAAACTGGCATGTAACGCCTGGAGTGTTAATGGAAGTTTGTTTATACTATGAAGGTTGACAACTGGAGAAAGAAGACATCAAGCCATTAGCAAAGTAGAGTCTCTTGGATCAGCAAGTTATCGTTCTATAATTTTTAATTCAAAAGCTTTTTGGGCAGTTCAAGGGAGACTTGACTGGGGTCAGAAGTGAGTACAACTGCCCCAGAAAATGTTCAGAGCACTTAAAGAAATAGTTACTTTAGTGAAATCATGTATGACTGATATCTGATTATTATTGTGTTGATGAATGCATCTAGTTTGGAACACTGGACCAGGAGTGGTTGAACTCTGCATTTGATTAAAAGACTCATTTTAAGTCTCCGCTCTATTGGGTGAGTAGTCATGGAAACTGGCCCCAGACCTCACCAAACAGGAACTGAGTAGAGGCAGGTAAATCAAATGACAGAAAGGGAAAGATTTATCCCTATTTTTGAGCAACTGTAATGATGTTGGGCTTAATGGTGTTTTGTCTCTCTGTATCTTAATCTATCTTTATGTATATTTATTTCTTTTGTACAATAAACTTTTGTCTTCGTGCTGCAGATTTGGTTTTAAAAACTGTGCTTGTGTTTCAGTGAAAGGCCACTATGTTAAATTTCAAAGAATCAGGCGAAAATTAAGTCACATGGAGAATGTGTATTAATTGGGAAAAGCTGGCATGAATCTCTAAATGCAAATCCTTGATAAACGTACTGGAAATCCTGTTTTTCTGGATAGATTACTAACCTAGAATTGTGTGCGAGCAACACAATTAACCAAATTTGTGGAAGACGAACACTTTACAAGTATTATGAACTCTGAAAGGGGTAGACTTTGGAAGGAAATGTACAAGCTGGACAAGAAGTGTGAAAAGGTGCATTCTGTTGGAAGAACCAGGACAAGCAACAATGGGCGCAATTCATAAGGGGAAATGAAATCAACTGGAGGGTATGTCTTCAGAAATAATCGAAGACAGTAGATTGGGAAAGCAGTTAAAAAGACAAACTGAATTGTGCACTTTATAAATGGGAAGTGTGTGAAAGCTTCAGAGGATGCAGTAAAGATTTTTTTTGGCATGGACAGGTTGGACCGAGGGGTCTGTCTCCATGCTGTACATCTGAGAAAATTTATTTATGTAGCTCACCACTCATCTTGGCTCTTTTTGCCCTACCTCGGGCTCTTTTCACTTGGAATGAGAAAGAGGCAGGTATTAAGGGATATTAAAGTGGTGGCAGAGCCTATACTTTTGGTGTAGGTGGGGAGATGTCCCAAGTGAGTGAGTAGGCAACACAAAATGCATGCAGAGTTATAGTGTGGGATTGGGGTAGGTGAAAGTGAGTGGGGACATTGGTGCAGTTCAATGGTGAGAGTGATAGACAGCTTTTGAAGGGATGTGGGTAGAGTAGCAGAAATAGAGAGTGAAGGGTATCAGTCAGAAATTAGGAGCACTTGCACTCATAAATCCTGTGTTTGCTGGTATTGCTGTAGATCTGAGACTACATTGACTATTGCACAGGTGGCAACCTCTGACCAGGCTGGCATGGCCTGGTGTCATGGCCTCCATTGGTGGACTAGGAGGAAGGGAAAGTCTTGACTGTACCAGCTGAAAAGTGTAATGCTAGAAAAGCACAGCAGGTCAGGCAACATTCAAGGAGCAGGAGAATTGACGTTTCTGGCATAAACCCTTCATCAGGAATGCAGTCCTCACTTTCTCCTTGACCGTACCAGCCATCCATGAGGACTGTCAAGTCCTGTCTGTAAAGCGGGGCACCAATTTTCCCCTATCTGTGGCAAGTTTCTGGAGCTGTGCAGCGCAGTTCTGGATAATGCTTATCAAGTTCACAATAGACGTTTCAAGGCGGCCTGGATGCAAGGGATGCATGTCTTTTGACCGATATCCAATGAGTGGTGTGTAGTTCTGGAAATGGCACAAGGTAGGATTGGGATGGAATCATGTGAAGGGTGTCAAAAAAAGTGATTCAGGCCATTGTTTTAAGCAAGGTTTATCAAACTGGATGGTTTTTGATGCTCAGTTACTGTAGAAGATGAAGCTGGCCAGCTGTCTGATTGTAGATACATAGTTTGTGGTGTTGCTGCATTGTTTGCTGGGAAATTATTGTGTGAAGAATCTATGAAACTGCTCTGCTAGAACTTGTGTAAACTGTTTGAGTGACTTCATGAATGTATAACTCGTGAAAATAGTAATACTCAATACAAAGAAGGTGATGCCTTCCATAAACTCGTTTTGTTGGATGGAATTTTTTTCAAATGTAATCCTTCTACTCTTCAGTAAAGGATGAAAATATTGCACTCGCACTAAAATACAAATGTATGTGAACCATTTCCAGAAATTGTCCTATTTTAATTTCAACAACTGTAATTTTAGCTGAAGCTACAGTGCCTTGTGAAGTGGACAAAGTTCTTCAAGTAATACTGATTATTTTCTTTTTTTAAAACCGTAAGCTTTATAAACACATTTTCACCCATAAGTGTGAATTAAATCTCTATATTCTACAAAAGTATACTTTAATTTTAAATATCTAGTTTTATGTGTTTGGTTTATAATGCACAAAATGTGTGGTTATGGTGCTGTTGATGCTGTCTGAGATTGGACCATCATTAAGGGATGTTTTAATTTAGTGATGGATCTGGGGAATGGCAGTGAAGGACATGGGTTTGCAATTATATTTATTACATTGCAGTATTTGTTTTCTTTTGAATTTGCACTATTGTGCTTCTTGAAATTAACAATCATAATCATTTTATATTGTAAGGCTGGTGGGAAGCTTTAATTGTTGGGAAATAGTTTGAATTAAAGCTAATATATGGTTTTGTTATTACTTCTGATCCACAAGGGTAAAACAGACTAACACCTCTGATTTTATCACCTAATCCTTCGATGGAATCGAAGCCTTGTCACCATTTAGTGTTTCATTAAAAAGCTAAATCTATTCCCCACGACTCTATAAGAAAATGTTTGCAGTGATGGTTTCACGTCTGTTTTCTGTTTTATTTATGAACCATTTTGAAGTTGAAATGATTGGGTGGTTCGTAGTGATCCAAGAACGTGCAGAGACTGAACATCTGATTTTGTTTTTCCCTTTTCTTCCCAACAGTCAAGAGGGTGTGAAAATAGGACTATACAGTCCAATACAAGTTAAAATTCAACAAGAAAATACAGGAGAAGTATTATGTCAGACTTACCAAATGAATAATTTTAATTCTACCCTGCCATCTCCACTTTACAAAAAGGTAGGCTTGGAAAATTAAGGCTACCTCGTGGTAATCTATCTGCACAGCTTAGTGGAAAATTTGTTTTTGAGGTTATCCTTTGCAAACTGTGTACTTTCAAAACATTTTGATTTTAAAAGTTAGACCAGAGAAAAATATAACTATTTTGGTAAATAACAGCTTTCCATTTCATTAGCAACTTAGTTAAACAGATACTGCCTTACTTTCTCATTTATTTACTGTTTTGCAGGTAATTTGTACAGGTGCAAAACAGAATGGATTGCCGGCCGAATATATTAAGAAGTTGGATGCAATAAAAACAAATAATTACAATGAAACCACCCCATTTACAATCCAAATTAAAATGATATTGCATCACCTACAAAATGATACATCGGAATGAAAGATGTTTATTTTTGAAAAGTCATTGTCTGTGGCTACGATATAAATGTTTGAAACATGCTGAATCCTTAAGATTTTGTTGAATTGAATTTTGATCTAAAATTGTGAAAAGTTTATAAATCTGACAATAAATGTCATTCAAACTGTTGCACGTAATTAAAGTTAAAATGCAAACATTGTTACGCTAGATCAATAGAATTTAATTGCCTTTTTCAGCCATAACTCATCTGATGTCCAGTATTTGAAATGTGATATCTGTTTCTGCTTTTATTTTAAAATGCTGATCTTTGACAAATTCAGTCCTCAAGTTATAAATCTTTTTCTTAATTAGAAAAAGCCCAAGTAAGATTTATAGAGCATTGACAAAATGACCTGTATCCTAATGTTGACTCGAATTGGACTATATAGAAATTGACATCTTATCTGAGAAAATATTAACATTTTGTTGTCATTATTATCTCTTTTTTTTAGGATTTAGAAACCTCTTTTTAAAGATTTGTCTGATTCCATAATGGCTTTGTTAAATTTCTATTTATTAATTCTTTGTCAAAGTTGTCATAGGCTTGCCTAGGATTTTATTGAGAGAATTGCCTGGAATGTGAGTGTAACCATACTGAAGTTTTACATGTATTAAACATTTTATTCAAAGTTTGTGAGAAGATTTGTAGCTCAGGTGCTCGTTGTTGTGGTTCTGTTCGCTGAGCTGGGAATTTGTGTTGCAGACGTTTCATCCCCTGTCCAGGTGACATCCTCAGTGCTTGGGAACCTCTTGTGAAGCGCTTCTGTGATGTTTCCTCTGGCATTTATAGTGATTTGTACCTGCTGCTTCCAGTTGTCAGTTCCAGCTGTCTGCTGCGGTGGCCGGTATATTGGGTCTAGGTCGATGTGCTTATTGATTTTGAATCTGTGGATGAGTGCCATGCCTCTAGGAATTCCCTGGCTGTTCTCTGTTTGGCTTGTCCTGTAATAGTAGTGTAGTCCTAGTCAAACTCATGTTGCTTGTCATCTGAGTGTGTGGCTACTAAGGATAGCTGGTCATGTCGTTTTCGTGGCTAGTTGGTGTAATCTCCCACTGCAGATTTCATTCCTTTACTCTTCCTCATCTCCATCGAACTAATTCTGCATCCTGATATCCTACTATCCTATTTCAAAGCCATCTCTTAACTATTGCACCAATGCCATTCTTGATTTAAAGTGTCACCTCTATCTCTTTAACTAGCTTCCTATTCTTCTTGAGTGTCATATATCCCTCAATATTCAGGACCCAATCCTTGTTATCCTACAGCCGTGTCTCCATAATGTCTATCAGATTAGATTTATTTACTTCATTGTGTAGTATCAATTTGTTTATTTTCTTATTTTGTTACACATTTAGATATGGAGCCTTTGGTTTCATATTTTTATTATCTTTATTGTTTTATTCTGAGGATTTTTGCTCCCTCTATCCCTTCCTACTATTCCCTGATCCAAATTTTCCATAGTATTATATTTTCCCTTTTACCTTATCTCTATTCTTTGATAAACCACATCTTTTCACATGATCTCTTGGCTCCACTGTTCAGTTTCAGACTCTCTTTACTTCCCTATTTATAGGGTTTGCAATGGTTCAAGTGTAAACTGTACTAAATGAACAGCCTCCACGTTTCCCAGTACTGGTGCCAATGGCCTACAAATAGGAACCCACTTTAAGAGATGACTATGTAACTCGGAGACTCAAAGTTTAAGTACTCTATGCTAATTTGCATGCAGCTTAGGATAATAATACACAGACAACATCTTTAAGTTCTGCTTTATAATGTTATGCCCACCTCCTCATCCTCTCCATGCAGAAGCTTTTTACTAGTTCTACCTATGTTGTTGGTACCTACATGGACCATGACCACTGGTCTCCCCCTCATACAGCAAGTTTCTTTCCAATTCTGAGCAGATTCTCCAGTCAAGCAACACAGCAATGTGGACTCTCACAATTTGCTGTAGAGGATGGTACCAATTCATCCTCACTCTACTAAGTCTTCAATGGTTCCCCTTACTTGCCTCACTTGCAGTCACACACTCCTGTCCTAACCATCAACTACTCAAAAGACCCTCTCCTAAGTAGTGTTACTATCTCCTGGTACAGTGAATCCAGGAGACAGTAACTCCTTCACTGTTCCATCATAAATGTTTAGTTGAAGCTGCCTGAACTTCAAATACTTTCAGCGAGAGTATTTGTCCTAGATCACAATAGTATCCAGAAGCTCCCACATGCTGCAGTCTTGATACATTATATGTTGTGCCATCATTAATGGATTTCAATTGTTCAGTTATATTATTCACTTGTTTATGTTTCCTTTTAACTAATTTATCAACAAGACGAAATTACAGTAAACCCTTTATTAACTGGCACCTATGGGATCAGGAATGTGCTGATTGATCAAACATAACAGTGACCAGGTGAAATTTCGAGACATCAACATCCCTCAAAATATCAATGCAAAAACACACTAAGTAATAGAAACACAATGCAGAGGGTATACAAGTCACTGTTATACTTTATTTACAGCATACAAGGACATTCCTGTAGATTGCAGAATTTGATGTGTACAAGTTTTGCCAGTTTATCAAGAGTACCAGTTGATAAGGAGCCAGTAAAAACAAAGTTTGCTGTACTATGTTAAAATTTAAGAATGGAAAAGACCTTAACCACGAACCAAAACTCACTAAACTGCTAGCTCCTTTCTCTACTTTGGCAGAATATTACACACGTAAGGGTATTTTTATTACGCAACCAGTACTGCCTGCTTGAATCAACTCCTATGCATATCCAGGATCAACATCCAAAAGGCTTGAAACTTAGAAGCACTGGGTGCATAGGCCTCAGAAGCTCATTTGTGGTAGCCACTTAAGAAACCAGAGCTATAATCCACATGCTAACATCCATTGCCATGTGCATGGACCATCAGAAACCATACAGCTTAGGAGGAACGTTCACAATAATACCTTGAATAACAGTGACACACCCTGTCTTCATGAAGTTACAGAAAATTTCTCAGAAATACTAGACAACCAAGGCATTTGTGAAAGAGCTTGTGAAGAACTGACAGTAATTGATATTAATAAAGAAATAACACTTGAAAATATATCTGGGTTGAAAATTGATAAATTACCTGGACCAGATAAGCTACATCCCAGAGCATTAAAGGAGGCGGCTATAGAGATAATGAATTATTACTTATATTTAAAAATTCTATAATTGCCGTAAGGGTTCCTGCAGTCTGGAAAGTAGCAAACGTAACTCCATTATTTAGGGAAGGAGAGAGAATGTTTAAATAACTAGGGATGTGTTAGTTTAATATTTGTGGTAGGGAAAGTGTTAGAACTGACTATGATTAACACGATAGCTGGACATTTAGGAAAATAATGGCAAAATTTGGTTTTCGAATGGGAAATAATGTTTGGTAAACTTCTTGGACTTTTTAAAAGACGTTACTTATAGACTAGATAAAGGAGAACTATTGAATGTACTTCATTTTGATTTTCAGAAGGCCTTTTATAAGGTCCCACACAGAGATTATCAAACAAAATTTGAGTGGATGGGTTGGAAATAATACAGTAATATGGATTGAAAACTGGTTACTAGATGGAAAATTGGATAACTGAAGCCTCTGATGATCCACCATGTGTGAAATCCAGCCTAGAGCACTATGTTACAACAAACCACCTGAAAGGACATGTGAAAGTTATCTCTGAGACAGGTGTTCCAAGGAGAAGCTATCTCACACAGATTTTTCCATTTTTCTTGCAAAAGTAGAGAACTCCCTATTTCCGATAAGAGATTCAAATTAAAGGTTTTTCAGAAATGCAGAGCCATATTTCCAGTCTGACAGTTTTTCCAAAACAGAGGACTATTGAAGGAAGCCAAACCACCCCGTCCCTTTCCACAGCAGTCAGCTGCTGTACTCTGAAATGTAAAGGTCCAGAATCACAGACAGCCACTTTGACACCTTATTAAGTATATAAGGTAAGGGGGGAGTAGAAGGGTGCCTTATGGGTCTGGTGCCATGATGCAAAATAGTAAAAGGGACAGGTAACTGACACAGTGTTTGGTATAGGTTAAAGTGGGTTGGCAAAATTGGGTTCTGCAGAGGTGAGGGAGGGCAGATGTTGGATTATGAAGATCAGGTCTGGTGGTGGGGTCATGGGAATAGCATGGGGGTGAAAGGTGGATGGAGGGAGATCGGGTCCAGAGCCAGGAAAGGGAGACCAGATCCCAGAGAGATGGTGGATGTAAATTGTGTCCAGAGTGGGAAAAGTGGGGCACCTAGGAGAGGGTGCACCACCAGGGCAAATACAACATGATCCCAACCAATACTTACCAGAAGTCTTACACTGCAGCCACTCCATACTCAAGCGAGACAGACCACGGTGGCCCAGTGGTTAGCACTGCTGCCTCACAGCGCCAGAGACCCGGGTTCAATTCCCGCCTCAGGCGACTGACTATGTGGAGTTTGCACGTTCTCCCCGTGTCTGCGTGGGTTTCCTCCGGGTGCTCCGGTTTCCTTCCACAGTCCAAAGATGTGCAGGTCAGGTGAATTGGCCAGGCTAAATTGCCCGTTGTGTTAGGTAGGGGGTAAATGTAGGGGTATGGGTGGGTTGCGCTTCGGCGGGGCGGTGTGGACTTGTTGGGCCGAAGGGCCTGTTTCCACACTGTATGTAATCTAATCTAAAAAAAACAACAGGAACACAACAAATGGTGCTTCCCACCAGAAAATGAAGCACACAACTTGCCACTATGGACAATTCATCAGAAAAAGGAACAGCTAGTGTTCATCTTCACTCCTAAGAGGAAAGCACACATCTAGCACTGGTCCTACCCATTCTCCAGAGGGCTGAAAGAAATGTTTGATGCTGAAGTTCCACAAAAAGAAACATGGTGGGTAGGGGAGTGAGATACAGCTTAATGAGTAAAAACTTAAGCTTTTTAATGAATGGAAAAATAATGATTGGAAGGAGTAAACATTGGGGATAGGATGAATACTTGTGAGGAGGTGTAGTATAAGGTAGCATCTATCAATAGGATAGCTCATGCAACACACAAAGTGATGTCAGGTCATGTGGCAAAGTATGGAACAAAATTTACTGTATAATAGCCATGGAGAATTTTTCCTGTGCTGCATATATAGTACATAATTTATTGAATAATTCAGGTTACCAAGACCTGCTCCATGTTCATCTCCCAGCACACTTGCAATTGTTGAGGGCTTAATAATTGCCAGGATATGCTGGAGAACATTTAGCTCTCCACCCTGGAGGCTCCCTGCCTCTATTCTTGATGAAGGGCTTTTGCCTGAAACATCAATTTTCTGGCTCCTTGAATGCTGCCTGCCCTGCTGTGTTTTTCCAGCACCACTCTGGTCTAAACTCTGGTTTCCAGCATCTGCAGCCCTCACTTTTGCCATGCTGGAAAACTCCCCAACTCTAAAGACTGTACCTCATACTATAAAGCACTCATTCAAGAAGAGATTGTGCCATCTGTAATAATTATATATTCAATAAGTGAAAGGCTAGTTCTTCCGTGGAGGCATAGTCCACTGGAGATGTGGTGACACACAACCTCTGTGTATCCCATGTTAAAAATCAAAACTGAATTTGTGCCTTTTATAAAGTTTTAGGAAGGTTGAAGCATGAGAGGGGCCTTGATCTTTGAGTTCTGCTATTGAACGGCAGGACAACCATGGGTAGTTGGAAAGGACACACCACGGTCATTCCTAGGCCAGTGGAGGAAGAACCTAAGGTCATGAATATGAATGTCAGTGGTGCCTCTGTCCTCTGACAACTTCTTTGGAAATTAAAGTTTTCACAATAACTTGCTCCTTGTTCAAATGCAGCAGGGTTGCCTCCGCGGTTATGTTCTGATGTGGGACTATCAATGAGTAAGTGTCATGCTTCTTTGGTGCAGACTTAATAGCCTAGATTTCCTTCATTCCTTCTTTCAGTTTAAAAGAAGTAGTAAATTACAATTCTCCAGGAAATGATGCAAAAGTAAATGGCAATTTAGGTGCAGAAATGAAAACACATCAAAGGTTTAGCAACAAAGTAACTGAACAAGTTTGTTCCTTTAAACTTACTTTCACTTGCAGTATAGTACCAGATTTATGGTAGTGCATATAAATAGCATGAAATGCGAAACATGGCATTTTCAAATCATTAATGTGCTCCAATGACATTGGTCAGGGCAAATTCCACCCCAGGAGGAACATATCCTTGTTCTATTTTTCATCCCCTTTCTATTTCTACCATAATCTAATAAAAGATTGCAAGAAATCCAGGCCAGATAAGACAGTCATAACTTGCTAAGATATAAGTATGTAAAACATTAATAACATAATAAATAGGAGCAGGGGCAGGTAATTCAGATCCTCAAACCTGAATTCAATAAGATCATAAGTGATCTTCCCCAGGTCTAAATACTACCAGCTCCTCAAAACTCTTAACTCCATGATATGTGAAATATCTATCTATCTCCTCTAAACAGTTTCAGTGATCTAGCCTCCACACTCTTTGGGATAGAGAATTCCACACATGCACTACCCACTGAGAGAAGAAATTCCTTTATGTATCAGTTTAACTGAATGTCTCTTTATTCTGTAACCATGTCCCCTAGTTCGAGGTTCTATTGTAGAAGCATCTTCTTAACAACAAACCTGCCAAGCCTCCTTAGAATCTTATATGTCTCAATAAGATTGTCCTCATTCTTCTAACTGGTAATTGATAAAGACCTAATATATTTAGGTGTTCTTGATAAGTCAACCCCTACATTCCAGTAATCAGCTTTTGAACATCCTCCAATGCCAATATATCATTTCTTAAATACATAAACCAAAACTGTACAGAGTACCCCAGGTGTGGCATCACCACCATAATGTACTCTAGTAATAATAATTGGAACTTTCACCTCTTATCCATAAAGGCCAAAATTCTATCTGCTTTCTCAATTAGTTGCTGTACCTGCATGCTAACATTATGTGCTCCATGTATAGGAATGTTCAGATTCCTCCATGCTACATTTTTTGGAGTCTATTTCCTGTAAAGAATATTATTTTTTATTGTCCTATATTTTTGATTGTGTACTGAAATGGAAAAAAAGACTATTTTAAAAACTAACTATTATGGCGGGATAGCTGCACTTTTTAAAAGTAAGCAACATATTGTTGTAAGTACATACAGTAAATGCTGTTTACACCATTGTATGTTCACCAGTCAGGGCAATTGAGTTACAAATAAACTGACACAGGGGGTGTGCACAAAATGAAATTTGGCAGCAACAATTTGCTGATTGGTTTGTAGAGTTGTGACCAAATGTCAATGACAAAAGCTTTCTGCCTTCCAACAACAATGTGATTGACTCCCAGATAACTAAATAACTTGAGGGTATGAACAAGATGGCCAGAACCATCTGATTTCAATAAAGTATGGTGTTGTCACTGTCTCTGCAAAAAAAAACACCTGAAGCCTGAAGAAAGCCAATTCATTTTCCCTCAACATTTGCTGTTGCATTTAATCAATGATTTGGAGACTTAAGTTGTGAACCAGACACTCTATGCCTCCTGCAAGGAAGTGGAAGTACCTGGAGAAGGATGAGCGAGGAGCAACAAGTTCTGGCAAGACAACAAGATCATCTTAGCAAACTGTATGAAAGGACCATTGAATGCCTTGCCAGTTTCTTTCTCATGAAAAAAAATTTTTGTGCATCTGTCTTTGTGTGTATTGTGGATTTCATAAGGGATTTACTTTTTACCAATGGAGCTGTATATCAATGTTTCATAATTGCTTACCTATAACTAAAATCTATTTATTTGTAATTAATAGTCATTCTTCTTAATTAGAAAAATCTGGATCATACTTTCCATTAACTTGGGTCTTAAAAGACTGAGAAATTGGGAAATGTTGCAAACTTGGATAATATCTTTAATTTCTGTGATGACTCTGGGAATAGTGGGCCTTAATTTCCAGCATATTACCCCAGTGAGGCATGACATTCCTTCTAAGTCTACCTTTTGATTCTCCCTGTAAAAGTGCATGATCTCACACTTTCCTACATTACAATCTATCTGCCAAAATTTGTCCACTCACTCAACCTTTATACTATTGTATGTCCTCATTACAGCATCCTCTCCCATCTATTTTTGTATTGTCAGCAAATTTGAATACACTGTACACTGCCCCTCCTGCAAGTCATAAAAACTAAATAATCGAGGTCCTAGGACTGATAATACGTGAGATTGCACTAGTTACATCCTTGCAACTGAAAAAACCCCAGTAATTTTGACTCTCTGTCTTCTGTGTATTAACCAGCCCTTAATTAATGCTCATACATTACCTAAATACCATGCGCTCCTATCTTGTGCAGTGGGCTTTTATGTGGCACCTTATTGACTGCTATCTGGAAATCTGGATATACTATATCTACTGATTCGCTTTTAGCAATTCTGCTTGTTCTACCGTCAAAGAACTCTGGTAAACTTGTAAAATATGATTTCTTTTTCACAGAACTATGTTGGCTCTGTTTGATTGTGTAAAGCTTTTCTAAATATCCTGCTATTTCTTCTTTAGTAATGGACTCTCACATTTTTCCAACAGATGTTAGGTTGACTGGCCTATAGTTTCTGGGTTTGTCTCCATCCCTTTTTAAACAAAGGTAGAACAACATAGCACATGCTTTACAATTCACTGGGATCCTCCAGCATTCCAGTGAGTTTTGGATTATTTCAACTAATGTCTTCACCATCTCTGCCGCCACTTCCTTCAAAGTCCTTGGATGCTCCAAGTCCTGGTCACTTGTTTACTTCAGTCTCAATAATTTATCAAATACTTTGTTACTTGTGGTAGAGACTTTACAAGGTCTTTCCTACACTTTGCCGATCTGATATATTTATATGGGTAATATGTCCTTCACTGTGAAGACTGCTAAAAAATATTAGTTGAAACTATCTGCCATTTTGCTGTTCCCTCATTGTCAATTCTCCAGTCACATCTGCAATGGAATCTACTTTCAGTCTAGTTACTCTCTTTTATGCATCCATAGAAGATCCAGCTGTTTGTTTTTATATTTTTTGCCAATTCACTTCTATAATTAATTTTCTCCCTCTCTATTAACTTTTTTAGTCATCCCCTGCTTGTTCCCAGAAGATTCCCAATCTCCATGCCAATCATCAATTTTCAATTTTTTGTACGCCCTAGTTTTTGATTGAATATTCTCCTTGACATCCTTTCTTATCCACATGTGGTTTGTCTTTACGTATAAGAGTAATTCCAATAACTTGTAAATGCCTTAAGATTTCCAACTTTCAAATGTTTATTCTAAGCTTAGGTCATGATTACTGTATACTTCTACCATCTTGGTAGCATTAAAATTTCACACCAGTTTCAAGTAATCCAGCTAATTACAGTGAAGCAGTAGGTCTGTTCTCAGTAAAGAGTAATGCAAAATCATAATTTATTCTTGTACTCTGTGGAAAAAAATCTGTTATCAAAAGTGTCAATTAAGACACATATTCGACTACGTCTCCCCATGTTATTGGGAAGATTCTAGAGTTGATTATTAAGGAAGAAATAGCATTATGTTCAGAAAAACTTAACACAATTAAACCGGGTGACAGCCTTATCCTTCCTGGAAGTGGTGAGAAGGAGAAATAATTAGTTGAATTGACTCTGGAGAGATACTCAACTCTTTTCACCACCTCATCAATTACATGCACAGTGAGAAGGTCCACTGGGGAATTTCTTGAATCATGAACAATTAAGCACCATAAGCAACTTCCCTAATTATCTGCCTCTTTGATTGGATAACCAGGGCAACCTGCCTGTGAAGTTGGCAGGGAGAGCTGCATTTGTCCAAATCTGGCAGAACTCAGTCACACAGATGGAAAGCAAAGGGGTGATCTCTGAAAGGCATCACTCTATTCTTGTCTCCAAACTAAGGTCTCCCCTGCCTCCTCACTAATTTCATCCTGTTAGAAGAAAAGAAGACCTATATTCTCACCATTAAATTCCTTTCCCTGAACAGTAAGCCTCAATCAATGGCCTTTATGACTCAGAAGCTGCTTGTGTTTTAGTTTGTGCCACTGTTGAGGTCTATGATTCGCCAAGAAGGTTGCTGAAGCTGCAATTCATTGATGTTACTCAGCAGTGGAGGTGGTGAATTCGTTGACACATAACACTCAACTCAACACAATCTAAAATAGGGAAAATCACAGCCAGTATGACATGCTGGCTCCCACTAGATTGAATTGAATGGCATGTTTGTGGCTGAACAGTAGAACTGCGAAGTCCCAAAAATAGTAAACATGCTAAATCTTTACTCCCCTCAGAGAATATTCAAAAATATAATTTTACTTTTCAAAATGCACATTATCATTAGCAATTGTTTCCTCAAGCCCTGATTCATCCCTTCCTAACTCTTCTTCATAAATTCCCTTTTTTGTTTCCTTTGATGGCTGTCCTGTGTCTTTTGTTTGCTCCTTTCTACAATCTCTTTGGAAAATTCCAAATCGATTCAACCATGGCCTACCTGGACCTATGCCACATTGTTGAAGATGCCAGAGCAGTATCTGGCACAAATGCACTTCCCAGCTGTTTTATTTATTTATTTATTTATGGAATGCTTTTTGTAAAATAATCAAAATAGAGGTGAGTCCTTTATCTGAAGTTTATTTCTTGACAAATATTAACCAATGGTGATTGTTCACTACCAAATTACCCATTAGTGTTCTGAAATGTTTCTCAATACGTTCTGTTTCCTGCTTACATGACTATGTTATATCAGTATCCATCTCTTGCCCCTTTATACTTCCCAACTATCAGAACAATGGAATTTCCCATTCATTCTTTAAAAAAGAAAATCTATAGCCATATTCTCAGACCTCCCTTCTATCGAGGAGACAACAGTGAGCTTTCACATCAAACTTTTCTATCTTTCCATAGTTAACAACCTTTCTCTGAAACAAAAACAGGAATTACTGCAGAAATTCAGCAGGTCCAGAAGCATCTGTGGAGGGAAAGCAGAGTTAACGTTTCAGGTACAGTGACCTTTCCTTCTAACTAATAGTAGGAAAATGTAGTATAAATGCTGAACTATAGGTGGGGCCAGGGATTGGGGAGTGCACGATAGGTGGAGATGGAGCCCAGAAAGAGATAACTGCAGGTGGACAAAGAGTTGGATAATTGCAAGCTGATAATGGGGCCCATTAGTAAGTGAAAATGCATTAGCTGAGATGTAAGCAGCCCGTGTCATGGGGTATACAGATATGTAAAGAGCAGGAAGAAGGTGTTCAGGCCCTAAAATTATTGAGGAAAGTGAGATGCTGTTCTTCCAACTTGCACTGAGCCTCAGTGGAATATTGCAGCAAGCCTGAGATAAAGATGTCAAAATGGTAACAAAATGACAGCCTCTGCTCTTTTGGATGCAGATGTTGGTGGGAGGGTAGGTGAGCATGAAGGGGATGAAAGAAAAGGTCAGAAACAGCTAAGGGCCCTGTCAACCATAGTGGCAGGTAATCCTTGATTGAAGAAGAAGGTGGATATTTCTGAGGCACATTCTCCCCCCAACCCCAACCCCAACCCCAACCCTCACTGTGACTGGTTGAATCACCAAATGCGGTGGAGATGGATAAATAGGGTGAGTGGAATGGAGTCTTTGCAGAAAACAACATATGTGGATGTATAGTCCAGGAACTGTGGAAGTCAGTGAGTTCATATGGAACATAGATAGCCAGCCTCTCCCCAGAAATGGAAACAGAGATGTCGAGGAAGTTAAGGGAAGGATGAGTCAGGGAAAAACCACGTGAAGGTGAGAACAGAGTGGAAATTGGGTGAATTTTTAGTAATTTTTTTCAAAAGAACAATTTTTCTCTGCGCACAGTATGTACTTCTTTTCCTGCCTCTTTCATCTTGCTTGGAGTATTTTTTGATCTTCTTCCCACCCACCTTTTCCTCATTTCCTTCATTCTATATGTGATACTGTCTCATCTATACCTCATGATTCCCGTCTCTTCCCATGTCTCATACCTTTGATTCACCCTGGCCCTTCTATTTTCTATTTTCTCTCTTCAAATCCTGCCTCTCTTTTACACCAGGTCCTCTCCCTTCCCATATAATTTACCAATCTTCTCTCTTCTGTGCCATGCCTTGGTTATCTGCTAATGTAGAATATCCAGTAAACCTTTCACACTTATTGTACCAATAGCATTACTCCATTTGCATTACAATCTGTATATCCAAAACACTATTACACAACTAGTTCTTCCATGTCTCCCAATAGATGTATGACTTTAAAGTAGGTACTCAATTATTTTTTCCAAAATCTGCTTCAATTAACTCTTTATGTTTCATCTCAAATTCACTTTGGCCTTCACTGCCCATGTGCAATTTTGGAGGTCGACAAATAATGTTGAAATACAAGTCGTTCTGCTGTAACAAATGCTTCGTTAATGCAAATTCGCTATAACATGATTGACGCATTGGGGACACTGTTTCTAAAGTGTGAACTTTTAAAGTGTATATTGATTATAATGCGATTCCAGCCCCATTAGTATAAGTGGTGCTGCTAATACGTGATTTTCTTGTAACACAGGGTTGCACGAGAATGGAACTATCGCATTACAGCAGAACCGACTATAATGATGTTAACAGTCATTCTTACTTTATCCATGTGATGGCAGTGTAATCACTGAAAAAACCTTACCAAAGGGCCCTTTTTAAAATGGAAATCGCAAGTGCTGGAAATGCTCAATCGGTCAGGCACCATCTGGAGATGAAACAGTTGACATTTGAGGAATGGAAACTGCCTGTGCATCCTCAAATGTGAAGTTGCTGGAAGAATGTAGCACCTTCTGGCTTTACTTTCCCTTTTATACTTTGGTTTTGTTTATCGTCCTTTAACTTTAGGTGTTGTATCTTTGGTGAGAGTTATGCAATTTCCGTTGGATTTCAAAAAAGGTATGCCAGTTATCTAAATAATTCCTCATCTTTTACAGATTGTAACTACAGTCAGTTCTAATTAAAATTATTACATGAACAAGAATTTATATAGTGTGGACTATCTGCAAGATGTACTGCAGAAATTCACTAAAGATCAGCAGACGCGTTAGAATACCACCACCTGCTAGTTCCCCTCCAAGCCACTCATCATCCTGATTTGGGCAAGATATCATTGTTCCTTCTGTGTCGCTGCATCAACATCTTGAAATTCTCTCCCTAATAGCATATGGATTGCAGTGGCTCAAGAAGGCAGCTAGGGATGGCAAAGTCGATGTCTAGCAAGTAAACATATTTTTAAAAATCTCTTAGCATAATGAAATGTTCTAAGGCACTTCACAGGAATATCATAAATAAAGTATGACTCTGAGCCATGTAGGGAGATGTTAAACCAAAAGCTTGGTGACACTAAAGATACAGGCAAACAGACTTCACCTCAGATTGTTGCCAGTGAAATGAGGTATATTGGTAGCTCAGGAAAGAGGTGTGGAATGAAGGTAGAAACCAAAGTCTTTGGTCTTCCTAATAATCATCAATATGATTATTTTATAACTGTGGTGGATCCAAGAGAAATGATAGTGAGGTGGAATTGGGTTTTGTCAGCATACATTAGGAAACTATCACTGCACCGCTAGATGAGGGGCAGCATGTGGATGAGAAATAGGAGGGGAGCAAGGATAGATCCTTGGGAAACAATGGGGCAAGAGCAGAAAGTAACATTGCAAGTGATTTTCTAGCTACAACTGGATGGATAAGAATGAAACCACGAGAATAGTTCCATCCTGATGAACAAATATTGGAGGGTGGTGTGTTTAACCATGCCAAAGGTTGCAGAAAGGTTGAAGTGGACTAAGGATGGAATGCTTACCTATCTCATAGTCTCATGTCTTTTATGAATTGGTTGGAAACCTGACTGGAGGGATTCAAGCATAATGTTCTGAAAAACAGAGGATGTGCCTGGGAGACAAGAACTTGTTTAAAGACTGTGGAGATGAAAAGAAGGTTAGAGTCATAGAGAGATGTACAGCATGGAAACAGACCCTTCGGTTCAACTCGTCCATGTCAATCAGATATCCTGAATAATTCTAGTCCCATTTGCCATCATTTGGCCCATATCCCTTTAAACCATTCCTATTCATATACACATCCAAATGCATTTTAAATGTTGCAATTGTACCAGCCTCCACCACTTCCTTTGGCAGCTTGTTCCATATACATACCACCTTCTGCGTGAAAATGTTGTCCCTTAGGTCCCATTTAAATTTTTCCCCTCTCACCGTTGGACTCCCCCCAACCCAGGGAAAAGACCTTGTCTATTTACCCTATCCATGCCCCTCATGATTTTATAAACCACTGTAAGACCACCTCTCAGCCTCTGTCACTCCAGGGGAAACAGCCCCAGACTATTCAGAGGGTCCCTACAGATCAAATCCTCCAACCCTGGCAACATCCTTGTAAATCTTTTCAGAACCCTTTCAAGTTTCAAGTTTCTGATAGAAGGGAGACCAGAAGTTGGATTGGTATTGCTAAATTGCCCTAGTGCCCAGAGATGTGTAAGTTAGGTGGATTAGCCATGGCAAATGCAGGGTTATACGGATAGGTTAAGGAGGCTGAGTTCTGGGTGGGATGATCTTTGGTGAGTAGGTGTGGACCTGTTGGGCCAAATGACCTGTTTCCAAACTGTAGGGATTCTATGAAGTCTATTCAATGACATACAAGATATGCATCACCCTCTGCGTGAAAAAGGTGCCCATTAGGTTCCTTTTAAATCTTTCCCCTCTCACTTTAAACTTATGCTGTCTAGTTTTTGATTCCCCCACCATGGGGAAAAGGCCTTGTCTATTCACCCTATCCATGTCCTTCATCATTTTATAAACCTCTATAAGGTCATCCCTCAGCTTCTGACGCTTCAGAGAAAACAGCCTCCGCCTATTCAGCCTATCCCTGTAGCTCAAACCCTCCAATCCTGGCAACATTCTTTTAAATATTTTGTGAACACAACATCCTTCCTACAGTAGGAAGACCAGAACTGCATGCAGTATTCCAAAAGTGGCCTAACAATGTCCCGTACAGCCACAGATTGGATGGTAGTTTGCAAGAACAGTATCATTAACGGTTTTCTTCTGGAGGAGAAGAATGATGATGAAAAATTTAAAGAAGGGAGGGACAATATGTGAAGAGATAGAACCATTTTTAATATCAAGTGACAAGGGGACTAGGAGAAGTTGGGTCATCAAAAGATTCATGGGAGTTAGATTGAGGGAACAAATAGTGGGTCTCATGGTTAGAACCAGCTCAAAGTTTATGAACTTTGGTTTACATCAGAAACATGATTTGTGCTATATTGTATGCCAAGGATCAGGAGTCCAGTTCTTTATTCTACCATGGTTAATCATTTCTGCATCAATTATATATATGCCAAATATATATCCTTACTCAATGTTGGATGCTGAGTTGGTAAATCTATACATATTTATCTCAGAAGGCAGCAAAACCCCAATGATAATCCATTTAACAATACTCTGATTCAGTGGCACTTAAAACAATTGATGAAGTTGTTGTTCAGTCTTTTCTCCTTATGCAAGTGCTTTTTAAACTGGTTTTTATCAATATCTACAGATAAATTTACAGATTGTATTGGAATGACAAAAATATTTAATTATCTTAATTCCCAATTCCCCATCTGCTCCTTACATTAAAAGCTCTAAAGATTGTATTTTGTCAAAATGCACATTGAAAAACCTTGTTAATTATTACAACTATGTTACAAACAAAATTATCCACTGCAAGAGATGATCATAATATGTTTAATGTACACATTTTAAAAAACTATGCTTGTCATATTTCAAAAATATTAGTACTTACAACACTAGATTGGTTACATATGAATTTATTTGTCAATTTTATAAGTCACCATTTTTCAAAACATTATATATTCACAATTGCTAACAATACATTTCACTGCTAATACAGCTTCACAATATTTTGCTATTGTGAAAACCTAGATTATTTTTGGAACTGTCACTGAGACTGTAAAAGTGGCAACTATAAATGTTGTAAATAATTGTAGCTTGTTATTGAGCTTAATTTTAACATGTTGGTATTTTCTTGAGGTTTGATGATGTTCAAATTAAAAATAGAATTTTATTGATTTTTGCTGAATTCATGCTGCTTTTGGGATCTGTTTTCTCCCCCAGCATTTGATGCTGAACATGAAAATAAAATCTGACATTTTAAAAAGTCAATAAAAGCAGACTTTAGAAACCCTTACAATTGTACATATTTAAAATATATTGATTATATTTGTATCATAATACTATATATTATTTAAAATGAAATTAATACATTCATTTTTTTGTCAGATTGCCAAAAAAATCGTATAGATAGGAAGAGTAAGCAATGTTTCAATTGTACATCAAAAACATGTCATACCTTTTCCCTTATGAAGCATGTGGCAGAAAACCAATATATAGTTTATTTATAGTCTTTTCTGTTGTTATTGCTACTGGGATAAGTAGGTCATTGGCATCAACCCACAAACTAAATGAGTTTACTTGATTGGTTCCATGTTGTGCAGCATTCTTATGAGCAACATGCATTGATAACATTCTTTGTCTTCAGTGATAATATTTGTTCAGATATGGGAGAAGGCAAATGAATTATTATCATTCCTAATTAATATTAACAGCTGGTTTGACTCAAATTCAACACCAGAAAAGGTGATGTAATATTGGTAATTTAAATTTAAGGGTAAATTTTTTTCCAAATATTTAGATTAAATTGATACCACCCTGTTCATATAGTTAGTCTTAAGTAACACCTTGATTCAGTGTTGGTCCTTGTGGTGAAGTGAAAAGGTCCCAAGAAGGAGATACTGCATTATTGGAGATACCATCTTCAAGATGAGATGTTATACTAAGGTACCTTTAAACTTAAAACTCCTGTGGTACTATTTACAAAACAGCAGGGGAACTACCTTAGTCAATATTTATCTCCAGCCAAACCACCAAAATAAAGTAACTGGTCAGTTATTTTCTTTGCTAACTATCAGATTTTGTTAATGCAAATTACCTGCTGTGTTTGCTAAGTGATTCACTGTCTATGATATACTTCGGAAACTCCTGAGGGAAAGATGTTTATCAATGCGTGGATCGTTTCTCACTTTCTCAGTTTAGGACACAATGCCTCAGTTTCCAGTTCCTGTGAATAAAGAATTCAAGGTTCGTAATAAATATTCCTTATGTCTAAAATCTGAACAATTCCCTTCAACATTTTGCAAATGCAAAGTGGGAGACACCTTCAAGAACATAATGTGTTTGATCATTCATTCAGCAGCTACATGATCTGGGTCAATAATGTTCCATGAAATTAGTGATCAAAACTCATCTGTCTCTTTGGTCAATAATCTTCACCTTTGAAGTATGGAATAATTAATGACTTGCAATACAGCAATTTAATCAGCTTCTCTTCAGCTCATATTTCAATAACTTTATGCCAGTTATGGTTTTCTTGAAAATATTTGTCTATCTAGCCAAAACAGTTGACATGCTGTTTACACTACATTTGCAGACATGTATGATGGAATCTTATAGGGGCTCTGAGTGATGTGGGTTCGATTCCCTGTGTGGGTTTCCTCCGGGTGCTCCAGTTTCCTCCCATGGTGCAAAGATGTGTAGGTCAGGTGAATTGGCCATGCTAAATTGCCCATAATGTAAGGTGCATTCGTCAGGGATAAATATAGGGTAGGTGAATAGGTCTGGATGGGTTACTCTTCAAATGGTCGGTGTGGACTGGTTGAGCTAAATGACCTATTTCCATACTTTAGGGAATCTAATCTCATAATCATTATTGCAACTCTCCAACACCCTGGCAGGGCAGTCTGGAAGCACAGACTTTGGTTGCAGGGTGGACCAGCAACTAACATTGGAAGGCTGCAAAGGGGCACATTGTGCATACAGGCAGGCATCCAGGCCACAGATTGAACCAGGCTGCATCCACAGTCTGTATCATCTCAGGGACTCTGTCAGTCTCATACATGTATTATGTCAGCTGCTTACCAAGGCAGACTGTATGTACAGCAAGCAAGCAACCATGTATCAAATTCTTAAGAGGGTAGTCTTCACGTAATTCCAAAGAGGTATCCATCCATCAAGGGATTCTGGCACAGAAGGTCAAAGTCTGGGCACTTCTCATCTGGGACTCTTCAGATATGTTGCTCAAGAGGTGGAACATGATCCATCTGTTGGCTCAACACTATCTGCAAGGGGGTTATATTGTAAAGATCGATGGAAGGGACTCATCAGGATGGGGTTGGTTCATGTTTGGGAGCACACTGGCTTCATGTGTGGGGGATTGGTGAATGACCATATCTGGAATGGTCACCTACTCTGTCAGGGTTTGTCTGCGAAAGGTAGGCAAGTACGGGTGCAAATGAGTATAGACATCTTGTATGGGAACTTGTGGAAGTGCAAAGTCAATGGGGCTCTCAGGATGTGAATTTGGATATTCAGGACTCACAGGCATATTCGGTGAGGCTGAAAATCAAAACTGAGCAATGGGGAAGAAAATGACTGCGCCCAAACTTGGAGTGGATGGGATGTATGACTCATTGCCTGAGGCATGGGGCTGCTGGATCCAGCAACGTTAAGGCTTTTAAAGAGAAAGAACATTGTGCACTGACCTGTGGGATTCGCATTCACTAGCTTCCCCCAGTGCACTGTTTCCCTTTGTGCAAGTCCCTGGACCTCTCTCCTACAGATATTGCTGGATAACTCACTGACAGCTAGATGTCTGTATACAGTGGCAGTTAAAGAATAGGGATGTTGTATCAGGAGGGCTAGAAGTGTCAACACGACCCAACGACATGAAAAACCATTGTTCCTCTTGTTTGCAGACAACACAGCAGTCTCTCAGCACAGACCTCCATCCATGAAACTTCATCGAGGGCTATAAAACGATTCCTGATGCTATCACCATGCTGTTTGGGCCAAACAATCAGATCTAAGTACAGCAGTGAACTTTATATAAAAGTGGAAAATTGATTTCAACCATTATCACCCATGTCACCAAAGTGACTCTAAGTCTTCCTGCTCTCTCTCTCTATCCCACTACACCTTGCTGTACTCCCTGGTTTCACAGCTGGGCTGGAGAGAGCCTCCTTGTCAGCACTGACTCTCAAGGTTTGTCAGATGAGGCCACGGGCCAGATATACTGAGGGTTCTCTTGCTAGATTTAACCCCTTAAACAGGATCGCCAAGTCCTTTTGGGAGATTCAAAATGCCACTTTTCACTTTTTGAAATTTTCCAGGAACACTTTGAGCAAGCTGAGTGGCTTTGGAATGACAGTGCTCATTTGGCTGCAAAGTGGCCTCTTAAATATGGTGGGGGTGCAAGGTGTTCCAATTTTTTGGCAGTTTTTCAATGAGTCAGAGGTTGTTCTAGGAATGGACCAAGGTAAGACAGGACCAACATTTAATGTTAGGTGAGACTGGTTGCAAATGGCAAATTTGGTTTGATACGGTGAGAGAATTCATTAGGCATTACTGTTGGAAGCCCTGCAGAAAACTCGACACAACTCGTACTTAGCCAAAGAAAAATAACAGCCAGCTTGTAATGTTGATAGGGTTATCTATTTATAAAGGTTTTTCAATATAAATTAATTTTATAACTTGGTGGGGCCTTGAGAACTACACAGCTCAGTTGTTTAGATTGCTGGTTTATGGTTCAGAATATTACTGATAGTGCAGTCTCGTTCCAGCTGAGGCAAACCTTGCTCTGTTCCTGAATGTGAAGGCAAATCACCAAGAAAACAGTGAGGTGATGTATCAGAAGACAATGAGGAAAAAAATCTGCCAGTAGGCCTAGCACATGTGAAGATTGTTATGGATCTCACTAATCTAAGAAATTAAAGAAATTATTACCTTGACTCCTATCATAGATCCTTAAAACATTATTTGGACAAGTATGGCAGTACTTTTTGTTTGCTAGAGCAGTCCAAAACCAATCACTCTGCTTTCTCTTCTTCCAATCTCATGTTACCTTCCACAATTTCTGACATACTGATTTTTTTTTTTTAAATGTTTTTTTTCAGCAACGTTCAGAGATGTTATTACACACCCCTGGAGCCGGTGGAACTTGAATTCAGGATTCCCTGTCCACAGCTAAGGACATAACAACTGTGCCACAAGAGTCCCCTCTGACATACTGAAATGATGATTTCAAACATAATGAGAAGTGTTATGGACCAGACCAAAGCCCCTTAAAACACGTTAAGGGATTAGCCTAGACCCTAACTTTTTCTTGTTTTAAAGGCAAGTGCCAGGAGTTGTGTTCCAGATGCAATTTAATTGGTTAAACGACCATGCTTGAAGCAAACACACTTTTTCATATACAGTAGCGCCTTGACTTACGAACTTAATCCGTTCCGGGACCCGGTTCGCGAACCAAAAAGTTCGTGAACTGAATCAATTTTTCCCCATTGCTCGGATAGCGTAAGAATGCTTGGACGGCTGTTCACAGCTCATGCGCTAAAGACGAACTGAATGAGATCACGCGGGGCCGGAGAGCTTTTGCGTTCAACAGCGCGTAGCAAAGCAGAACAATGAAACCACGTGGTTGCACACGGGATTTTTGCGTTCGTATCTTCGTTCGTACCTTGAATTTCGTACGTACGTTGAAGCAAAATTTTACATACAATCCTGTTCGTAAACCGATTTGTTCGTGAACGGGGTTGTTCGTATGTCGAGGCGCTATTGTACTATAGTTAAATGCAGACAAAATCAAAATAAAAGAATTGGCTTAACTGTAACTCTAACAAAATACTTAACAAAATAATAAACTACTTATTGTAGGCTAACCAAACAAGAGAAGAGGATATGGCAGCATTACAGAGCAGCCATAACAATTCCAGGAGTGGGCAGCGATTCAGCTTTTTAGATCATTGGGATCTTTTCTGGGGCAGAGGCAACATGTTCAAGAGGGATGAGTTGCATCTGAACTAGATGGAGACCAATATCTTGGCAGCTAGGTTTGCTAGTGCTTCAAGGGAGGATTTAAATTAGATGGGCAGGCAGGGTGGGATCCTCAACAGCAGAGAGGCAAGTGCGAAGCTCAAAAGAGATACAGTAATGAGAAATAGTAAGTTGAAGAGGCAGGTCAGGCTGGAACATAACAGGAAGCAAGGATGGCTGTTGGATTAAATTGCATTTATTTCAATGCAAGAGGGTTGACAGGTAAGGCCGATAAACTCAGAGCGTGGAGAGGTGTGTGGGACTGAGATATTCTAGCCATTACGGAAACTAAGGGAGAGACAGGACTGGCAGCTTAATGTGCCGGTTACAGGTGCTTTAGTTGGGACAGAGGTGGTCGAAGGAGGGGAGGGAGAGTTGCATTTTTGATTAAGGCGAGTATCACAGCAGTAGTCAGAGATGAAATTACAGAAGGATCATCGAGTGAGGCTTTGTGGGTGGAGCTAAGAAATAAGGGGATGTTAATGTTATTGGGGTTGTACTATAGTCCCCAAATAGTCAACAGGAATTAGAGGAACAAATATGCAGGGAGATTGGGGAGACTTGCAGGAGCAATAGGGTTGTCATAGAGGGGATTTTAATTTTCCTGACATAGACTGGGAATGCCATAGCGTTAAAGGCTTAGATGGGGTGAAATTTGTTAGATGCATTCAGGAAAGTGTTTTCATGCAATATATAGGGTCCTACTCGGGAAGGGGCAAAACTCGACCTGCTCTTGGGAAATAGGACAGGACAGGTGTTGGAGGTGACAGTGGGGAGCAATTTGGGATCAGTGACCATAGTTCTAATAATTTTAAAATAGTTATGGAGAGGAACAAAACTGGTCCACAGGTTCGAGTTCTAAATTGGAGCGAGGTGAATTTTGATGAAATTAGACAGGAGTTTGCAGGGTTTGACTGGAGTAGTTTGTTTTCAGGTAAAGGCATCTCTGGGAAGTAAGAGGCCTTTAAAAGTGAGATAGCTGGAGTTTATGGTCTATATGTCCCTGTGAGGGTGAAGGGCTACGTTGGCAGGAATAGGGAACCCTGAATGACAAGAGATGTTGAGGCTTTGACTTGAAAAAAGGTGTGGCTCAGGTATAGGCAGCTGGGATCAAGGGAATACCTGGAGGTATAAAGGGGATCAGAAGGAAATCAGAACGGCGAAAAGGGTGCATGAGATAGCCTTGGCTGAGGTGAATCCAAAGAGGCACTTTAAGTAAATTGAAGGAAAAAGAATAACTAGAGAAAGAATTGGGCCCCTCAAGGACCACAGTGGACACATTTGTGTCGAACTGCAGGAGATGGACAGGATTCTTAATGAATATTTCTCCTCTGTGTTAACCATGGAGAAAGATATTAAGAGTTGGGAACTTGAGGAGGTTAGTGGTGTTATCTTGGGGAAAATCAATATCACAGTTGAGGAGGTGACAGATATATTAGAATGTATGAGGATGGATAAATCTCTTGGTTCTGACCAGATATATCCAAGAACACTGCAAGAGGCTAGACAAAAAATTGCAGCATCGCTGGCTGATATTTTTGCATCATCGTTAGCCACGGGTGAGGTCCTGGAACATGGGAGGGTAGTGAATGTTTTGCCACTATTCAAGAAGGGCTGCAAAGAAAAGCCTGGGGCGGCACGGTGGCTCAGTGGCTAGCACTGGTGCCTCACAGCGCCAGGGACCCAGGTACCCAGGTTCAATTCCAGCCTTGGGTGACTGTCTGTGTGGAGTTTGCACCTTCTCCCCGCGTCTGTGTGGGTTTCCTCCGGGTGCTCTGGTTTCCTCCCACAGTCCAAAGATGTGCCGGTCAGGTGAATTGGCCATTCTAAATTGCCCATAGTGTTAGGTGCATGTGTCTGGGTGAGTTACTCTTCGGAGAGTCGGTGTAGACTTGTTGGGCCGAAGGGCCTATTTCCACACTGTAGGGAATCTAATCTAATATAAATCATTAAGCTTAACATCTGTGGTGGGGAAGATACTTGAGAACATTCTGAGGGATAAGACATTCATACATTTGGAAAGACAGGGTTTGATTAGGAGTAGTCAGCTTGGCTTTGTGCGTGGGAGATCATGCATCACAAACTTGTTAGAGTTCTTTCATGAAGTGACCATGAAGGTTGATGAGGACAGGGTGGTAGATGTAGTCTCTGTGGATTTCAGTCAGGCCTTTGATAAGATTCAGCATGGTAGGCTGCTCTGGAAGATCAGATTGCATGGAATCTAGGGTAAGTGGGCAAATTGGATACAAAATTAATTTGACGGTAGGAAGCAGAGGGTAATAGTGGAAGGATGCATGTTGGACTGGAGGCCTGTGATGAGTGGAGTGCCTCAGGGATCAGTGCTGGGCCCATATTGTCTGTTATCTATATCAATGGTTTGGATGAGAATCATGGCATGTTTAGTAAGTTTGCTGATGATACTAAAATAGGCAGTATCGAGGACAGTGAGGAAGGTTCTCAGAAATTGCAGCAGGACCTTGATCAGCTGGGGACGTGGGCCAAGAAATGGCAAATGGAGGTTAATATAGATAAGTGCGAGGTCTTGTATTTTGGGAACTCAAACCAAGGTAAGAGTTTCATGGGGAATGGTAGGGCCTTAAGGTATGCAGTGGAACAGAGAGATCTTGGAGTTCAGGATCATAGTTCTCTGAATGTGGAGTCACAGGTAGGACAGGGCAGTTAAGAAGGCTTTTGCACACTGGCCTTCATCACTTAGGGCACTGAGTACATGAGTTGGGAAGTTATGTTGCACTAATACAGGACATTGGTGAGGCTGCACTTGGAGTATTGTGTTCAGTTTTGGTCACCTTGTTATAAGAAGGATGTTATTATACTGGAAAAAATGCAAAAGTAGTTTACAAGGATGTTGCTTGGACTCAATGGTCTGAATTATAGGGAGAGGTTGGACAAATTAGGACTTTTTTCTTCAGAGCGTAGGAGGTTGAGGGAGGACTTTATTGAAGATCATGAGAGGCATGGATAGGGTGAATGCACTCAGTCTTTTTCCCCAGTTGGAGAATTGAGGACTAGAGGGCATCAGTTTAGGTTAGAGGGGAAAGAATAAAAAGGAACCTGAGGGGCAACCTTTTTACACAGAGGGTGGTATGCGCATGGAATGAGCTGCCAGTATGAAGTAGGTGAGGCGGGTACATTAACAACATCTAAAAGGCATTTGGACAAATACATGGATTGGAAAGGATTAGAAAGATATGGTCAAGTGCAGGGAAATGGAGTTAGTGTGGACAGACATTTTGGTCAGCATGGACCAGTTTGGGCCAAAGTGCCTGTCTCTGTGCTATAGGACTCTATGGCTCTATTAACTGTTCCAATACAGTAAAATCCCATAAGCACATCTTTAACAAAGGCAAAGTCAGTAGTATAGATTGCCTCATGTGCAATTCTAGCAGTAGGAAGAGAACTGAAGCTTTTAGCTGTAACAGCTTCCATATCCAGCTTCAGGATCCCAGCAACTGTTTCTGAAAGCTAAAACTTGGTTTTGCAGAAGCTTGACCACACCCATTCAGACTAATTCTATTGTTCCAACGTTAAACAAAAAAACCGAAAGCCTCACAAGCTGTTTACTTTATTTGCTTGAAGCAAACCGCTTGATACCTCTGTCTTAACCTCACTTCATAAAAATAACTAGGACGAGATATAGCTCTTAAAGCCATAGTATTGTCACAGATGAAAGGGAATGTAGATCAAATCTTGGCAAGCCAGTTTGTGAAAATTTGTCTTTCAGGATTATGGGAATTAAATTTTAATGACTGGCCATCAGCACTTTATCTTGAAACAGACAGTTAAGCCATTTAAACTTGGTCATTGGAGAGCATCTTAGTCAGCCATTAACATCCAAGGCTAAGCTGATAAAATTTTCAGGCAAGCTTGAAAATAGGAGACCAATCTGCACAGAAAAGGAAATAGGCTATTTAGATATTCAAATCAGAAACTTATGCCAGATGGGGACCCAATTACAATTTTCAGATACAAATGAGCAGATCTGGGTCCTTTCATTCCCTCTAATTAGCTAACACCCTCTAGCATTTGGGAGAGCAGAAATGTAGGCTTACAAAACAAGAGAAGAGGATATAGCATTATTACAGAGCAGCTGTTTGGATAATAATACCTAGAACGGATAGGGTATACAAACATAGCTAAGCAGCAAGAAAAAATCTTTTAGAAAGGTAAAATGAATGGGTCATTACTTGAGTGCAGATTGTATTCGGAACAAAATAAATTAATTAATGGCACAAATGAAGGTTAACAGGTATGGTCTGAGAGCTATTATGGAGATATGGGTACAAGGAGATCAAAAGCTGTGAACTAAATATTCAAGGGTATGTGACTTTAGACATCGCTGTTTGATGGGTCAGAGAATAAATCAAGAGGGCATGGAACAAAGGCAGTGCGTTAATCACAGGTGATCTACTGTCATGTAGATAGGAATAGTCAAACTGGCAGAAGTAACCATGAGAAATCATAGAGTATGTTCTGGACAGTTGCTGAGAACAATATGTTGTTGTGAATCCAACCAGGGACTAGACTATTTTGTTTTTCATGATGTGAAATGAGGCAAGTTTACTAAATGATGAGAGGCAGTGACCATAACATTGTAGAATTTAGCATTTATTTTGAGGGGGAAAAAAATCTTGGGTTAGAAACTACTGTGCTAAGCTTAAATAATGGTAATTACAAATGAATGAGGGCAGAGCTGACTGGAGTGGACAGAGAAAGGAATTTAGAAGCAAACCTTGTTGAGATACAATGGCAGACTTTTAAGGAAGTTTGTGGCTCACAACAAGATATATCCCATGGAGAAAAAGAATTTGAGGAAGGGGTAAGCCAACCATGGTCAACTAGGGTAGTTAAGAGTAATATCACATTGTACTTTTTTTTTCTTTCAATGTGGCAAAGATAAGTGGCAAGCCAGAGGATTTTTAAAATGAACAAAAGATCACAAAAAAGGAGGAAAAAATAATTTTCAGGGTAAACTTACAATTAATCTCAAGATGGACAGCAAGATCATCTTCAAAATGAACATGGGCCCCATAGAAAACAGAGCTGGGGAAAATATAATAGGGAACCAGGAAATAGCAGAAGCATTGAATAAATACTTTCATTGGGCTTCATAGCAGAAGTTGATACCATTTCAAAATTACTAAATAATTAAGAGGAAAAAACATGGAGAGGAAATAAATATAAAAATGAGTGAAAAAGTGTTAAGGAAATAAATGGGGCTAAAGACTGGTCAGTCTTCTAGACCTGATGGAATGTAGCTCCAGAGATAATGAATGCACTCGTAGTAATCTGCCAATAATTCTTAGATTCTGGAAAAGTCCCAGATGATTGGTAACTGCGAATGTAGCATCTTTGTTTATAAAGGGACAGGGACAATAAACAGGTAACCATAGGCCAATTAATGTGATATCTATTATTGGGAAAATATTAGAATCTACTTTACAGGACGTAATAGCAGAGTATTTAGAAATAAGTCAAATGATCAAGGAGAATCAGCGTGGTTTAGACAATAGACAATAGGTGATGAGTAGGCCATTCTGCCCTTCGAGGCTGCACCACTATTCAATATGATCATGGCTGATCATCCTTAATCAGTATCCTGTTCCTGCCTTATCTCCATAACCCTTGAAGACTTCTTACAGTGTGGAAACAGGCCCTTCAGCCCAACAAGCCCACACTGACCCGCCGAAGCGCACCCCACCCAGACCCATTCCCTTACATTTACCCCTTCGCCTAACACTACGGGCAATTTAGCATGGCCAATTCACCTCACCTGCACACCTTTTGATTGTGGGAGGAAACCGGAGCACCCGGAGGAAACCCACGCAGACACGGGGAGAATGTGCAAACTCCACACAGTCAGTCGCCTGAGGCAGGAACTGAACCCGGGTCTCTGGAGCTGTGAGGCAGCAGTGCTAACCACTGTGCCACCGTGTCGCCCACTTTCTTGAAAGAGAAATGATGCCAACAAATTTACTACAATTCTTTGTGAAGGTGCCATTCACAACTCCTCAGACACTGAAGCACTCCATGTTCAAATGCAACAGGATCTGGATAATATCCAGGCTCAAGATAAAAACCAGCAAATAAGGTTGTTGATTTGCTCACTGAGCTGGTAAGTGTATTTGCAGACATTTCATCACCATTCAAAATAACATCAGTGTGCCTCCAGTGAAGCATTGGTGTTCTGTCCCACTTGGTGTTTGTGTCTGGGTCTGCTCCAGTTGGTGGTGTCATTTCCGGTTTTATTGTTAATTCTGTTTCTTGATATATGGGGTCCAACTCTAGATGTTTGTTAATGGAGTTCTAGGTTGAGTGCCAGGTTTCCAGGAATTCCTGTGCATGTCGCTGTTTGGCTTGTCCTAGGGTGGATACGTTGTCACAATCGAATTGGTGCCCTTCATTGTTCATGTGTATCTCTCTTGATGGCTAATTGATATTCTTGTACCTTGGTGGCTAATTTCCCTCCGGTTTGCCCTCTGTAGTGCTTTTGGCAGTCTTAATATGGTATTTTGTATATAGCATTGGTCCTGCTGGTTGTGGGTATGGGGTCCTTTATACTTGTTAGTAGCTGTCATACTGTGGTGTTGGTTTGTGTACTATCATGATACTTAGGGGTCAGAGTAGTCTGGTGGTCATTTCTGATATGTCCTTAATGTATGGCGATGTGGCCATGTCCAGATGTGTTGTGGTATGTCATGCAGGTATCAACAGGCTAAACTTTTTGGGGTACCTGTTTCTGAAGACATCATGTAGATGTTCTTCTGTTTTGCATGACTCTGGGGTGCTGTAATGTTTTTTGACTCGTGTGAACAATGTTCTGATGCAGCTTCATTTGTGGGTGTTGGGATGGTTGCTGCTGTAGTTGGGTACTTAGTCTTTGTGGGTGGCCTTACGTTTGACCATTATGTCCAGGAAGGGGAGTTGGTTGTTGTTCTCTTCTTCCTTGGTGAATTTTATGCCGGTAAGGATGTTGTTTGAGTTGTTAGGTTTCCTCTAGCTATGCACGTTTGGTAATGTCAAAGGTGTCATCTACATAATGGACCCACAGTTTAGGTTGGATAGTGTTCTAGTCTTTGCATGACAGCTTCTGCTATTAGTCCTGACATCGGTGACCCCATGGGTGTTCTGTTGATTTGTTTGGCCGTTGAAGATGAAATGGGCTGTGAGGTACAGATCTAGTCGTTTGAGGGTGCTGTCTTTGCTGATGGTGTTGGTGCTCTAGGTTGCCTACATTCCTGGTCCTTCGAGTAGGGGATGTCTATGAAGGTGAACAGTGCTATCACATCAAAGGAGACTATACTCTCATGTTTGTCTATTTTAGTGTTCTTGATGATGTCAAGGAATTCTTAGGCAGAGTAGATGGAGTGTGCTGAGTTGTCCACTGGGTGTTTTAGTTTTTGATGCAGTTCTTTAGCTAATCTATATGCAGGTGTTCCTGGATGTGAATCTATGGGTCTGAGTGGAGCCCCTAATTTGTGGACATTGGGGAGTCCATAGAAGCGGGGTGTGTTGGATCCCTCTGGCTTCATTTTTTGGAAATTGTCTTGTTAATTTTTTCCAACTTGTGGAGATTTCTCAGGGTAACTCTGATGCAGTTTTCCAGTTGTAGAATTGGGTATGTTGCCATCTGTTGATAGGTGTCGGTATCTGCTAGCAGTGTATTAGCTTTCTCTATGCAATGTGCTGTTCAGTATGACAGTCATGCATCCTCTGTCCACTGGTAGGATTACAATGTTTCTGTCCTTCCTGAGTCCTCCTAGGGCTTTTTTCCCTTGTGTGTTGAGGGTGTCTCCTTCTCTCTTTCTGATTAATGTTGGAGGCACTGTCTGTCTGGTAGTCTGCCAGATTTCCTCTGTGAGTCCAGTGTTCTTTAGTGGCTTCTAATGCTGCTAGGAAATCAATTTAATTGGCGTTTCTGTGGATGTAATTCAGTCCTTGTACCAGTACGGCTCTCTTAGTGTCTGTTAATGGTTGGTCTGACAGGTTCTTTATCCAAATGTCTGATTTGCCCATGTCAATCTTATGGGTGAGTTTGGTCAGTTTCTCCTGTAGGGACCAGTCTTTTCTTTGTCTTGATCTTCTGTTGTTTCATTAAGATGGCTAGTTCTAGTGTTGGGTTCCATTCATGGTTGGTCGTGTTTGTGTACAGAGTTTTTTGGTGAGTGATTTCCCTTTCATATTTTTGGAGGCGGTCAACCATTACTCATAGCATCCTGTGGCCGTTTTGTTCTGCTACTTTCTGTACATGTGGGGTGTTGGCAGGTGGGTTGTATTTTGTATAGTGTGGTCATACCTGTTTTCTGGGGCATTCATGCAGAAAGTGCTCAGTCGGATGGCATTGGTTTCCCATTGTCAGGCAAGTCTATATAGGACAAACAGGAAGGAAATAAGCCATCAAGGTACATGAACACCAATTAGCCATTAAACGACATGACCAGCTAGCACTTGTATCCATATGTACGGACAATGAAGGACACCAATTTGACTGGGACAATATATTCATCAAAGGCACATTGGTGTTACCTAGAATGGTAATGAAGTGTCAGCGAACACATTGTTATGGATCAGCTCAGACCCCCTCAAAACATTTCAAGAAGGTCGCCCAGATCCTAATCTTTTTTAGTTGTTTTAAGTAGGTATAAAATGGATATTCTAGGAGTGATGCAGCTGGTCAAAACCCCTCAGTTTTATACAAAACAATTCATTTACAGGGTACCAAATACAACACAAACAAAAGAGAACAGAATACAGGATAACTTCGGTAAAAGTGGGTACTGCAGATGCTGGAGATTATGGTGCTGGGAGAGCACAGCAGGTCAGGCAGCATCCGAGGAGCAGGAGAGTCAACGTTTCAGGCAATAGCCCTTCATCAGGATAATTTAATCTCTCCAAAATCCCAATTTAATGATGCTAGTCCAAATGCCTGCAACAGTCCCCATAAATACCCACTTGGCAAAAAGGTAAAATCAGACACAGGTTCTTATGGGAGAGAGAGATTGCAGAGAGATTTATTATGGAACCTCCTTCCACTGTAGCTGTTTCTTTGGGTCACCCAGCTTAAACTGACCAGCAGCTCTAAACAGTCGGACTACTAAAACAAAACAAGCCCAAGAAAAGCTGAGCTGGGAGAACTGGCTATTCCCCTTTCATTGTACAAGTTATTTTTTAAAACTTAAAAGCTACTTCAAGTAGATAAACCCAGACATATTGGAACCCCTGACTTTATGATCCCTCTCAAAATAAAACCAAGTACAACATAACCTTGTTAAGGGATTAGCATCATCACACCATCTCCCTTTTTTTTATGAAAAAGAACCATCAATATCCAAAGAAGGCTTCATTTTAAAACCCCCTTCTTAAACTAATTTTACACTGTTAGTACACTACAACACCCATATACGTTATATTGACTATAAACATGCAAACATGCACTGCAACATTCTGTTTCGGCCCATTTACTCCTGCCACCTAACACCTCCATTTCTCATCCAAGTCTCGACAATGTGTCAACAATCACGTTTTCTCATCTTGCCACATGCAGTTTTCAACTTGAATGGCTATAACAAGAAGTTCCACCTATACAGGCTGGTATTTTTGTCCTTTAATTTCTCGACAAACTTCAATGGGTTATGATCAGTGTATATGATTGTCTCAGATATACTACTGGGAACATAAATGTTAAAATGTTGTAACGTCAACACCAAGCTCAAAATCTCCTTTTCAACTGTGAATGTTTCTGCTGATGACTGTTCAATTTCCTGAAGAAATACCTGCAAAATCATTTTATCACCTTGTCATCTTTCTGTAAGAACACAGCATTGACACCCGTATCACTTTCATCGATAGCCACCTTAAATGGCTTTGCGTAATTTGGTGTGGCTAACACTGGGCCAGTGGTTAATACAGCTTTCAGGCTGTCAAATGCCTTCTGACTGTCAGCCATCCACTGAACCTTCTTGCCTTTCTATCGTAATTCAGTGAGTGGAGCAGCCATGTTATGAAAATTTGGTGCGGATTTCCGGTAAAATCCATTCAATCTCAGGAATGGCCGTACTGTTCTCTTTGTCGATGATATGGGAAGCTCCCCAATTACCTTTGATTTTGTATTCCATGGGGTCACTTGTCAATGTCCAACAACATGGCCCAGGAAGGTGGCTTGGGCTTTGGCAAATTCATTTTTAGCCAGGTTTATCACCAAGCCTGCCTCCCGAAGCCGATTGAACAATTCTGATAAATGTTACAAATGTTCCTTCCAAATCACCAGGTCATCTATATACATGACACCATTAGTAATTTGAAAATGACCTTATTGGTTAGTCTTTGAAAGGTGGCTGGAACATTTTACATACCAAATGGCATGACTTTAAATTGATATAGTCCATTTGGCATTATGAAAGTCAAAATTGACTTCATTCTTTTGGACAGAGGTACCTGCCAGTATCCTCTGAGCAAGATCAACTTACAAACATAAGTTGCTTGTCCCACCTTTTCAAACATGGAATTGGATATGAATCAGTCTTTGTAACTGCATTGGCTTTGCGATAGTCCACACATAACCGTTAGGCACCTTTACTATGGGTGAGCTCCAGTCACTGTAACTCACTCCAATACTGTCATCTTGGAGCATGAGTTCAATCTCCTTTTGAACCTGTGCCAACTTTAGAGGGTGTGCCTATAAGGAAGTTGCTTAGACGGAACAGCATTTCCTATATCTACATCACGCACAATAGGTCAGTGCTTCCCAGCTTATTTCCACACATCTCCACATGCAATAGCCATAACTCTTCAGGTTACTTCGATTTTCCTCTGGAAAGTAACTCAATAATTTATCCCAATTTTTGACAACTTCCTCGTTGTCCAATTTAATTTGAGGAATGTCCAATTCAGAATCCTCTGAACTTGGTTCTTCACTTTGTGTTGTAACCAATAACACATTCTCCTTTGGCTTTCCTTCCCCGTCAAAATACTTTTTGAGCATATTCACATGACACTGTCTGAGATTTCTTTCTGTCTGGAGTCCTTGCCAAATAGTTCACCTCACTCGACCTCCTTTTAACTTGATTAAGTCCACTAAACCTTGCTTTTAAATGTTCACCTATCACTGGAAGTAACATTAACACCTTATCTCCAACAGCAAAATTGTGAGTTTTTGATTTCTTGTCTGCTTCCCGTTTCATTGTATGCTATAATACTTTTAAATGCTGTCTAGTCAACTCCCCTGCTCTATTTAAACATTCCTTAAAATTTGACGCATCGTCCAAATGGATGATCTCTGAATTCTGACTCACCAATTTCTCCTTAATTAGTTGTAATGATCCTCTCACTTCATGCCCAAAAAAACAATTCAAATGGGCTGAATTTGCCTGACTCATTTGGTGCATCTCTAATCACAAGAAGTATGAACAGAATTCCCTTATCCCAGTCATCTAGGTAGTCTTGACTATTAGACCTCAACATGGTCTTTAATGTCTGATGCCACCTTCTTCATGTTCCCTGCGACTCTGGATGGTATGCAATAGATTTGAATTATTTTATTCTTAAGCTGTCCATAACTTCCTTGAATAATTTTGATGTCAAGTTTGACCCTTGATCTGATTGTATCTCTGTGGATAGTCCATATGTAGTGAAAAACTTGAGTAACTCCTTTTTAATCGTTTTAGCTGTGACATCCCCTCTGGAAATCTACTGGACACATCCATTATTGTTAACCAATACTGATTCCCACTTTTTGTTTTAGGTATGAGCCCTATGCAGTGAATTAAGATTCTTGTCAAACGTTCCTCAAGTACAGGAATAGGTATTAAAGGTATGGGTTTTCCAATTACCTGACATATATGACATGTCTGGCAAAATTCAACTACATCCTTGTGCAGACCAGGCCAGTAAAAATATGTTTACATTTTAACTAGGATTTTCCTTACCTCTAAATGATCGTCTACTGGTAGTTCATATGCTACCTGCAACACCTCCTTTCTCTATCCCACTGGCAATATGACTTGATAAACTTCTGCCCATTTTTCATCTGCCTGAATATGATTTGAAGGAGCTGGTGTTGAACAGGGTGGACAAAGTTAAAAATCACACAACACCAGGTTATAGTCCAACAGGTTGGACTATAACCTGGTGTTGTGTGATTTCTAACACTGCCGATGGTCTCCATTTCCTCATTAAGACATCATTTTATGATAGTAGCACACCAGGATACATCTAGATTCTTCTTCCATGTATGCTTTTTGTTACAGTCGGTTTACATTTTCATTTTTCTGCTGTAACTCAGTTAATTTCTCTTAACTAAAGATGTCTGCTTTGTCATCCTACTGCTTCTGGTTTGTCTCAACCATTTAATCGAACAGGGTCGCTGCTAATTCCAGTTCAACTTCCTTATCTACACTCTTTGATCTCTCCTGTTTCAACTAATGACTTTTTGATCTTATTACCACACACTCAGGAAAACTCCCAGGATATGCGTCTTTTAGTATTTCAGTTGCCTGAATTTCCACTGGCTTTTCAACCACAGTAGGAAGCAATCCTACCTGTGAACCAGCTATATCGTTAGCAAGGAAAATTGTATTCCTGGAGATGAAAGTTTGTCCAGCACTCCTACCACTGCTTTCCCATTCATCACTGGACACTATATCTCACTCTACATAATAAAGCGCTCGTCTCAACGTGAATTCCCGTTACTAATTCCTTTAGAGGTCCTTCAGAGGAAACTATCTCCTCATCTTTCAACATCAAAGATTGAGAGGATCCTGTATCTGTTAATATTGTAACCTCTTTACCTGCTGTCCTGGCTTATGAGAGTAAACTTTACCTTCACAAATATATGGTTGTATATTCTGGTGCAGCTTTTTAGCCTGCACTGTGCATTCTGTTACCACTCCAACAAAATTCACCAGCTCATCCTATTTTCCTACATCTGGCTTCCCAGTGCTTTTTCTAACCCACCAACATTGATTTCATGTGGCCTACTTTACTGCAGTGAAAACACTGGAGCTTTTTACCTTCTCTTTCCCCTTCATGGGTTTCCTTTTTACCTGTGGTAAGTTATCCTTATGATCTTCACTGAGATCTACCTTTCCCTGTGTGGATTTCTCTTCTCCCCAATTTCTATCCCTGAAATTGATATTGGAAGCCAAACTTTGATTTATGAACCAACTCGTAATCATCAGCCATTTCAGCTGCCAATCTTGCTGTTTTAACTCTCTGCTCTTCCACATGAGTTCTCACTACTTCAGGAAGTGAATTTTTGAACTCCTCCAAAATAATCTTCTCTCTAAGAGCATCATAGATTTTCTCTATTTTTAATACCCTTATCCACCTATCAAAATTATTTTGATTAATCCTTTCAAACTCAATATATGTTTGACCAGGGTCACTCCTTAGATTCCTGAAATGCTGTCTGTAGGCTTCTGGCACAAGCTCATATGCACTTAAAATGGCGTTCTTCACCTCCTCATATGTCCCACAAACCTTCTCTTAATAGTATTGCAAATACCTCACTAGACCTACCTAAAAGTTTCGTTTGGATCAACAAAATCTGCATGGTCACTGTATTTATTTGGCGACCTTTTCAAATGAGATCAAAAAGGCTTCTACATCCTTCTCATCAAGTTTAGGCAATGCTTGAATGTATTTGAGCAGATCCTCACCAAGCCTTTGACTACCATAGGTTTGCTCATCTTCACTCTCTTCCTCGCTAAACTTACCTTCAGCCTTCATCTCCATCCTTTTAAATTGACACTCCTGTCTAAGTTGCAATTTCTGAAGTTCAAATTCACTCTTTCTTTTTCCTTTTCTTCTGGTAGGGCCTTCTCTCCTTTTCAGCTAAAAACCTTCTGTCCCCTTCTGTATCTTCTAACATGGGTCTTCCTTCCCTTTATTTATCTTCTAACTCCTGTTGCCTCACTTACAATTTAATTTTTTTCTAATGCCACTGCACTTCTCTGTTTCCCTGATTAAATCCAAGCACTTGACCAATTCCATTACAATTTCAGCTTTTCTTTTGTCCCTGGTTAAACCCAATTCTAACCTGTTTACTACTTCTAAAAGGATATCCTTCCTCTGTCTTCATTAACTTTCTTGGCAAAGTTGGGAAGCATCTTCAAACCCCAGAACCTTTTGTGCAATGTTAAAAGCCATTTCCAAAGATTCTAATGACCTTCTCAGCACATTTATTCCAATAATTACCACATCTTTTATCGGACACGCTGGCAATTTCAGTTCCAGCCTCGTTGCCAATTCCAGCAGCTTTGTTTTGTTCACCCCTTGTAAAGCCCCCAATGTCACTTCTTCTACCCCCAGAAAACTTTGTGACTGGAAGAGTCATTACTACACCAAGCAATGCTTATGTCAACACCTGGAACAAAAGACACTAACACTTCCCACTCGCTGCCTTTGAGTCCAACAGCCGTAATCCCAAATTGGAACACCGAATAAATCCTGTAAAGAGACCCCAGTTTGTTAAGGACCAGTTCAGACCCTCTCAAAACATTTCAAAATGGTAGCCCACCCTCTAACCTTTCTAGTTTTAAGCAGGTTTAAAGTGGATATCCCAGAAGAGATGTAGCTGGTCAAATCCCTTCGGTTTCAAACAAAACAGAATTTATTTACAGAGTACCAAATAAAACACAAACAAGAGAACAGAATACAGAATAACTTAACCTCTCTTAAAAACCTAGTAGACTATCTGCAATCCCAACGTAATAATGCTATTCCAAATGCCCACAACAGTCCCCATAAACACCCGCTTGGCAAAAAGGTAAAATCAGACACAGGTTCTAACAGGAGAGAGAGAGAGATGGCAGAGAGATTTAGTATGGAACCTCTTTCCACTGTAGCTGTTTCCTTAGGTTACCCAGCTTAAGCTGAGCAGCAGCTCTGACCAGCCAGACTGCTAAAATAAAACAAGCCCAAGAAAAGCTGAGCTGGGAGAAGTGGCCATTCCCCTTTCATTGTAGAAGTGTGTTTTTTAAAAACTTAAAACTTCGAGTAGATAAACCCGGTCATATTGGAACCTTTGGTTTTACAACCCCTCTGAAAATAAAACCAAGTACAACATAACCTTGTTAAAGGAGTAGCATCATCTCAATACATAGCAGCTCAGCGAGCAAGTCAGCAACCCCCATCTAAAATTTGAGCTACAAATCTTTTGAAATACTGTGTAGCAAGAAACATTTGTGCCATACAAATGCTAAGAATGACAATCTCCAATAAGAGACAACCTAACATCCACCCATTGACATTTATTGGTGTTACTGTTACTGAATCTCCCACTATCACCATCCTGGCGGTTGCCATAGACCAGAAACTCAACGGAATCACCATATAAATACAAGAGCAGGTCAGATGCTAGGAATACTGCGGTGAGTAACTCAACTTCTATCTCCCCAGAGTCTGTCCACCATCTACAATGCAGAAGTAAGGAATGTGATGGAATAGTTACCCCCTACCTATGGGGGATGCTTCAACAACTTTCAAGAAGCTTGACACCATCTAGGAAATATCAGCTAGTTTTATTGGCACCACATCCACAACCATCCACTCTTTCCACCATTGATTCTCAGTAACAGCAGAGTGTACAATCTGCAAGATGCACTGCAGCAATTCACCAAAGATCCTTCAACAGCACCTTCCAAACCCACAACCACTCCCATCTAGAATGACAGGCTAACATGTGGGAACACCACCATCTTCAAGTTTCCATCCAAGCTACTCACCATCTTGACTTAGAAATATATTGCCACTACTATATTGTTGCTGGTTCAAGATCTTGGAATTCCTTCCCTCCCTCAGGTCATTGTGGGTCTATCTACAGCACATGAACCATAATGGTTAAAGAAAGAAGCTCACCACTATCTTCTCATGGGCAACTATGCATAGGCAATAAATGCTGGTCAGCCAGCTGGCCACGCCATGAGTGATTACGGAAAAAAACAAGCAGGATAGATAAAAAGGAAGCATTGGAAGAATTATATTTAGATTTTCGGAAGGCATTAGTTAAGTAAGCACCCATTATTTAAACAAGAGCACATGATGATACAAATAGCAGGAAAGGGAATTTGCTAACTAATGAATGACAGATTGGGATAAGGGGAGGCATTTTCAGGATGATTGCCCATAACAAGTGCCACAGGGATCAGTGCTGGGGCCACAGTTATTCACAATCATATTTATATTCAATCATGACTTGGATAAGGAAGGCGAATGTACTGTAGCCGAGTTTGCATATGACAGAAATATGTGGGAAGGCAAGCGGTGAGGATGACACAAAGTTTGCAGAGGCATTTGGACAAGTTGAATGGTCGGCAAAAATTTGGCAAATGGAATGCTATGGAAAATGTGAGGTTATGCACTTTGGCAGGAGCTGAATACTACTTAAATTGAGAAATATGGCAGAAAACTAATATCAGAGAGATTTGTGAGTCCTCATCCACAAATCACAAGAAGCTAGAATCCAAATTCAGGAGGTAACAGGGAAAACAAGTGAATTGTTTTCCTTTATTTCAAATGGATGGAGTATAAAAGTGGAAAGGTTTTGCTAAAACTATACACACAATAGGCAGACCACAGCTGGAATACTACAAATAGTTTTGAGCATCTAATCTTAAGAAAGAGAAACTGGCATTGGAGGCAGTCCAGAGAAAGTTCATAGGCTGATACCAAGTATGGGGACCGTCTTATAAGGCGAGGTTAAATTTAAAAGAATGAGAGGTAACCTTACTGAAATATAGAAGATTCTTAGTGGACTTGCCCCAAATACCAGAATAACGTCATTTACAAGTTCGTTGATGACACCGCCATAGTCAGTCAAATCTCAGATGGCGATGAAACAGACGACAGATGGGTGGTTGAAAGACCTAGAAAAATGGTGCACTGAGAACAACCTAGCTCTCAATGCCATCAAAACCAAGGCAAAAAACAAGCAGGATAGATAAAAAGGAAGCATTGGAAGAACTATATTTGGATTTTCAGAAGGCATTAGTTAAGGAAGCACACATTATTCAAATAAGAGCACTTGATGATACAAATAGCAGGAAAGAGAATTTGCTAACTAATGAATCTCAGAGTTGGGATAAGGGGAGGCATTTTTGTCATTTTCATTATTGACTTTCGGCGGGATGTTACTCATGCCCCCCCCCGACACATTAACAGCACAGAGGTGAAACGAGTGGAAAGTGTCAAGCTCCTGTGAGTGGTCATCCGCAACAAGCTTTCTTAGACTCTTCATGTGGATGCACTGGTTACAAAGGCCCAACAACGTCTCTTCTTCCTCAGGCAGCTGAGGAAATTTGGCATGACGGCGAATACCCCTGCCAACCTTTATAGGTGCACCATCGAGAGCATTCTGTCTGGATGTATCACTACTTGGTATGGCAACTGTACCATTCAAGATCGGAGACGGTTACAGAGAGCGAGGAACTTGGCTCGGACAATCACAAAGGTCAAGCTTCCATCTATAGAATCCATCCACCAGGCCAGCTGTCAAGGAAAGGCCGTCAGCATTCTCAAAGAGCCATCCCACCCTGGCAATGTTTTTCTACAACCACTACCATCAGGGAGAAGGTACAAAAGCCTGAACACATGCACCATTTGGTTTTGCAACAGTTTCTACCCTACTGTTATTAGGATACTGAACAGACTAACAAACTCTTAACATTCGCCTGTACCTGTGTTTTTGTTTTTGCCGCTGTTTACCTATTATTTACTTATCTATTCTACTTAACTCTGTGACCTTGCTCGCAAGACAAAACTTTTCACTGTGCCTCGGTATATACATGACAATAAATTCAATTCAATTCAATTCAGGTAGAGATGGAAAGATTGCCAGTACCAGAGGGCATTATTACACAATAAGAGATTGCATATTTACGACAGAGGTTAGAAGGAATTTCTTCTCTTAGAGAGTAGCGAATCAGTAGAATTTTTTTACTGCTGTTGAGGGACTGTTAAGGCTGTGCAGTTAAGTGTATTTCATGGTTGAAATCGACAGATTTTTCATCTGTAAATGATTCAAGGTTTACAGGGAAAAGGCAGGAAAGTGAAATTGATCTTTACCAGATCAGCCATGATCGCATTGATTGTCACAGCAAACTCAATGGGCCGAATGGCCTACTTCAGCTCCTACATCTTATGATCTCTGCTCATTAATAACAGGCATTCAGTTCTTGAAAGTATTACTGATTGCTACTATTATTGACCCAAAGGATTTTTAATATATTTTTTGCTGGGCTCAGTTGAATGAAAAAGAAGGATACTTGTACAGGAAATTACAAAGAAAGCAAGAAATTCTTGAACTCACAGTAATTTTCTCAGGCTGCATTAATGTTTTAAAGTGAAAGAAGTACCTTTAAAATAGAGTCACCAGAGATGACTGGAGAGATAAAAGAATCCGTACTTAATGTTATAGTTAATAGGCTGACTCGTGGATAAACTGAAAATGTGTTGCTGGAAAAGCACAGCAGGTCAGGCAGTATCCAAGGAGCAGGAGAATCTCCAGCAACACTTTTCAGCTTTTCCAGCAACACATTTTCAGCTCTGATCTCCAGCATCTGCAGTCCTCACTTTCTCCTGACTCGTGGATAAGTCAGATCAGAAAAAGAGAAAGTATTAAGTGTCAACCATAGTATCAGATGTTAGTTTACATCAAATGAAAGCCTTGAGAAGCTTTTTAACAACAATAAATTACTGATACAATGTTAACTTACAATAATTCAATTAAAAACTGGATAGTTGCTTAGTCAAGTACTTTTGCTTTCCAATGCTTTCAAATATTAAATAATAAAATCACAACTTAGATTAATAATATATTTTAACATTATCTAATTGAATGGGAAATACTTTATAATCGGCAAAAAGCATTATAACTACTGCCAAGTAAGCTCATAAAATAAAGGAGCACAATTAAGCCATTCAATCTATCAGGTCAGCTTTAACTATTCAGTTATGGCTGATATGTTTCTCAACCCCATTCTCCTGCCTTCTCCCTGTAATTTTTGCTTCCATTCCTAATCAAGAGCCTATCTATTTCTGTCTTAAATACACTCAATGACTTGGCCTCCACAGATTTTTGTAGTAAAGAGTGCTACAGATTCATTACCCTCTGGCTGAAGAAATTCCTACTCATCTCAATTCAAAAGAGTTATCCCTTCACTCTGAGGCTGAGCTTGTACTAGTGGAAACATCTTGCCCATGTCCACTCCATCCAGGCTTCTCACTATTTTATAAATTTCAATGAGATCCCACCCACCCCACTCATCCTTCTAAACTCCAATCCATACAGACCCATAGTCCTCATCATACTTCATATGACAAACTCTTAATTCCCAAGATTACTATAGAATCAGAGAATCAAACAGCATGGAAACAGACCCTTCAATACAACCTATTCATGTCAACTAAGCTTCCCAAACGAAACTAACATTTGCCTGCGTTTGGTCTGTATCCCTCTAAACCTTTCCTTTTTATGTACTTATCCAAATGCTTTTTAAATGTTGTAACTGTACTTGCATCTATCACTTCCTTTGGCAGTTCATTCCACATATAATCCATCGTTTGTGTGAAAACATTGCACCTCAAGTTCCTTTTAAATCTTTCTCTTCTCACCTTAAAAATACTCCCTCTAGTTTTCAACTTCCCTATCCGAGAAAAAAGACTTCTGCCATTCACTTTATCTATGCCCCTTATGATTTTATAAACGTCCAAAAGGTCACCCTTAAATCTCCTAAACTCGGGGGAATCCAAGATGGCGGCAATCTAGAAGGATCACGTTGCAGAGCTTAGCACCACAGCACAAGTAGGACGAATTTCTAATCCGCCCAACCTGCACCAGTGCGGCATCCTGGGACTCTAAAAAGGTCGTGGACTCCCAGGAAACTGTGAAAAATTGACTTACCTGCATTTTTGCCGTCCAGAGATGCCAAAGAAGGGAGGAGGACCGTCTGAGGCTGGACCCACAGCCCAGACTGCAGGATCTCGGATTCAATTTACTTACCAGGCCCTGGTGAAGGAGCTCGCGAAATCTCACAAGATGTTGGGTAAGCAGATAGAGGAGAAGCTGGCCCTGATCTCTATCATGCTGCAGAAGCATGAACAGCAGCTGGGAGCCCTGGTAAAAAGGCTGGATGACATTGAACACAATGTCACAGTGGTGGAAGCTGATACCGGTTCCTCCAAGGATAGGATCCAAGCCCTGGAGACACAGGTTCGTAGTTTGCATGACCAAGTGGATGATCTTGAGAACAGGGGAAGGAGAAAGAATATTTGGATCATCGGTCTGCCGGAGGATAAGGAAGGTGAGTGGCCTGCGGAATTTATTGAGGACTGGTTGACAGAATTCCTTAATTTGGAGACTGGAATAAGAGGCTTGTAGATTGAGAGGGCTCACCGGGTCATGGTGCGGAGATCAGGTCTGGGTCAACGTCCTCGTCCTATCCTGGTGCGGTTCCATCACTACAGAGATGAGGAGAGAATTGTGGAATCTTCCAGAATCCAGGGGAAGGATCTGAAGACCCTAATTTATGAGGGGTCTAAGATCATGTTCTTCCAGGACTTCTCAGCGGCGGTGATCCAGAGAAGAAAATCCTATGACAGTGTCAAGAGAATGAGGGAGCTTGGGATTCAGTACTCCCTGACACATCCAGCAGTGGTTCGGATCACCTTAGATGCATCCGTACATCTCTTTGACACGGAGAAGGCAAGAGACTTTGTGGACAAATTAACCTAATCTGAACAATTTAGTATGTACAAATAGTAGTTTGGGTATGTCCTCTTATTAAAAAAAACAGAGGAAGTCTGGTAGGTAATAATTTGGTTTAAACTATGTTTGGCAGCAGTTGAGATGTGCACTTTCAATTTCTAAGTTAAGTTATACCAGAGGATGGGTGGGTTATTTGCCCCTTCCTTAAAAAAAAATTCTTTATTTATATTGCTAGTCCATGGTGCATTTACTTTCTTTTCTGCTTGTTTTTGCATTGTGGCTCTAGCTCGGAAGAGGGAAAATGGCTGGGGTGGCTAGCTGCCTACTTATGGGCCGTTTGCAATGGGTAGTTGCTCCCTTTGAGTTGGGAGTGAGTTCCCCTATTCAGCACTGTTGGCACTTTATATGTTGGTTTGTTTTTTGGTTTTTGTTACTTTTAATCTTTGATAGTTTTGTAGGTTTGTTAAATATCGTGATTTTAGTTCATGTAGTTTTTATGTTCGATGGATCATATGACACTAAGGCTCAGCGACTTGTGGTTCGACTTACTCCTCTCTGGAATTTAAATGTTACTGCAGAAGGTTATGACTAATGACTTGATTAAGTGGTGAACCTAGACCTAGAGGAAGAAAGTACTTTTGAGTCTTAGAAAGTAGAAGGTGGATATTGCTTTGTTACAGGAGACACACTTGGATGATAGGGAGCATTTGAAACTACAGCAGAATGGCTTTGATCGGGTTTACTTTTCATCATTTAATACCAGAAGTAGAGGAGTGGCTATATGGGTTAGGAGGAATCTCCTATTTAAGTTACTAGAGTGTGTTAAAGACGCACATGGGAGGTTCGTAATTCTTAAAGCCCTGATAAATGGCGAAGAATATGGTGCTTTAAATGTTTATTGCCCTCCAGCTCATCCTCTCAAAATTTTGGTATATGTGTTTTCTAAACTGATCTGTCTCAAATCCCGGCATATCATTGTAGGCAGAGATTTTAACTGTCTCATGGATCCCACAGTAGACAGGTTGCCCAAAGGCCTTCCGATACCCTCTGTACAAACTAAACAATTAGTGGATCTGTGTGTGGAGTTAGGGTTGATGGACGTCTGGAGGTGTCTCCAACCTACACGCAGGGATTTTGATTTTTTTTCAATCCACATGGCTGTCACATCAGGATTGATTTTTTTCTGACCCCTGGTGTCAACCCTGGACTTAGTGGAGTGGGTTTGAGGCACTGGCAAATGGATCCCTTTATCCTCAAGGATAATAAGTTTTTATTTCTCTCGGGAATTTCGGGCATTCCTAGACATTAACTCAGGCTCAGTTAGTAGCCCATCCGTCCTTTGGGAAACTACCAAAGCCCATGCTTGGGGGTTAGTTATCTCCTTCACTGCCAGTAGAAAGCAGAAGGGTGAGCAGCAACATCTCCTCAAAGTAGGTTGAAGGCAGAGAGAAGGCTTACTTTGACAGGCCCTGGTTGGTCAAACTACAGAGGATTATGGCCCTGTGGTCTGCATTGAATTCCATACTCACGCAGACAGCAAAGAAGGAGCTTACTTTTGCAAAGCAAAGGTTATATGAGCATGGTGACTGGCCAGGCAAATATTTGGCATGTCTCGCCAGGAAAAGGAGTGCCCCACAAGCCATTACGGCGATTAGGGAAGGGTCTGGGAACCTAACATGTGATTCCAAAAAGATTAATGTGGCATTCCAGAGATTTTACTCTAAGTTATACCAACCTAAAGGTTGTGTGGAGGGGCAAGCCATAATGGAATCTTTTTTTATGGATCTTGATCTCCTAGGCGTGACCCCTGAACAAGAGTCCTTTCTCAATGTCCCCTTGTCAGAGCAAGAGGTGAGGAGGCTGTGAAGCAGCTTCAGAATGGAAAGGCGCCCTGTCCTGACAGACGTCCCAGTGAATTCTATAAGGCATTTATAAACATACTGTCAGGCCCAATTCTTAATATGTTTCAATGACTCATATAGCCATGATTGTCTCCCACCACCGATGAGAGAGGTCAACATTTCACTTGTTCTTAAAAAAAGGGAACGTCCCAGAGGACTGTGCTTCATACAGCCCCATTTCACTCCTAAATATAGACTTTAAAATCCTCTCTAAGCCTCTCGCATTAAGTCTGGAGACTGTTACCTTCGATTGTTAATGAGGATCAGATGGGCTTCATAAAGGGCCAGAGATCCTCCAATAATGTTAGGAGACTGCTTAATGTAATTCAAGTGTGTCAACAACAGTCAATACGGGGGCTGGTGATTTCTCTAGATGCAGGGAAGGCATTTGACCGAGTTGAATGGTCGTACCTTTTTTATACTCTCGAGCGGTTTGGTTTGGGTGCAGTTTTTAATAAGATAGGTAAAGGTTTTCCACAGTGACCCTCTCAGTGCAGTCATCACCAATAGGGTACGATCGAGCAATTTTAACTTTTTGAGGCAGCCAAAAGGGCTGTCTCCTTTCGCCACTCCTTTTTACATTGGTGATTGAATCATTGGTGGAGGCCATTCATAGGGATCCTAATATAACAGCTCCAGAAGTGGGGTCAAAATTACATAAGATTTCATTGTATGCAGACGATGTCCTAATTTTCTTTGTCAAATCCAGCAGTTTCAGTGCCTCGCTTGATACAATGATCTGCATGTTTGGCACCTTTTCAGGGTACAAGATTAATCTTGCAAAATCAGAGGCTATGCCTATGGGTGGTCTTATGAAGTTGCTCGGTCTTGAAGGCAAATACCAACTTCCATTTAAGTGGTCACTGGGGGTTTTGTATTTGGGCATATTCATTATTCCAGTTCTGGATTGGTTGTTCAAAGCCAATTTTGTTCAATTATTTGACAAAATCAAACAAGACCTTCAAAGATGGGAGGCACTTCTGGTCTCGTGGTTGGGTCGGATAGTGCTTATTAAGATGAATATTCTCCCCCATTTGCTATACCCTATACCCTATATGATGCTCCCCCTGACTTTCAATAAGCAAACATTCAGGAGACTGAACAGCTGATTTAGCTCCTTTATTTGGCATTGTAAGTGTCCCTTCATTAAATTAGCTAAACTGCAACTGCCTCACAGATTGGGGTGAGTGGATCCTCCAGACATTAAAAGCTCGCTTTTATCCTATGTGAGTGATTGGGCCTGTGGGGACCCTCTTACAATATAGTTAGATATCAAAGCCTCCCAAGGCAAGGTGCCCCCTTACTAGCCTGCTGTTTCTCGACAAAATGAGTACAGTTAGGGAATATTGCCATAACCCAATAGCTATCAATAAAGTTAAAGCATGGAGGGCAATTCGGCAGAGGGAAGGCAATCTTGGCAAAACATCTTCTTTTACACCTATAGTGGGTATGCTGAGCTTTCAACCGAGGATGATAGATTCAGGATTCAAACGTTGGGCAGCTAGGAGTGTGTGTTGCATGGGTGATTTATTTGAGAGAGACAATTTGTCCTTTGGTCAGTTAGCAGGGAAATATGAGCGATCTAACAAGGACCTCTTTTGTTTCTTTCAAGTTAGGGATTCTATTAAAAACAATTACACTTTTGATTGACTCCCCTACAAATCCAACATCGAGAGGAGGGTGCTCAGTGCTAAGAGTACACTTTCTGTTAGCACTTTATATCATCAATTGGGGTTGGCTCTGGAACATTTGTCAAAATTTAAACCGGGGTATCTTCAACATGTATTAAGTGCAATGTCTGTATGGGCACTCTTACCCATTGTCTCTGGTCTTGTAGTCGGTTTCTGGTCTTGGAACGTTGTGATGGGTGCAATGGAGAGGATTTTGGGTGTAAGGGTGCAGAAGGACCCGATCTCTCTTCTTCTGGGACTGTCCAGTGTGTTCCCTGCAAATGCACATAAGAAAAAACTTTTCAATATCCTCACTTTTTGAGCAAGAAATAAAATCTTGGGTATCTGAAACGCCCCCAGGCCTGTCGGGTTGGCAGAAAATTGTTATGGAGCATATTCCCTTGGATTTTCTCACAAGTATGGTACACCATAAAACTGGGAATTTGTATAAGACATGGCAACCCTTTTTGGAATTAGTGTGATTTATCTGCCACACTAATAAAGGGTTTTATATAGCCGTAACGATTGTGTTTTACAAGTCCAATATCCAGGGATAAGGAACTGTGAACATATGAGTGTCTTGTTTGGCTGAGTTGAGTTGTTACTATTTATTAGTCTGTTGTTGGTTATTATTTATTTAGTTAAATAGTTAGTTGGGTTTTTTTATTATATATTTTTCTATATACATTTGTACATGAGGGCGGGTTGGGTTTTTTCACTTTTTTTCTTGTATTTTTTTTGTAATGTTTTGAATTGTATTGTTTTGTATTTGTTGTAATATTAGAAAATCTATTTTTTCAAAAAAAATATATTTTAAAAAACCTCCTAAGCTCCAGTGAACCTCTTCTGGACCCGGCTAGAACATCCTTTCCTAGATACTTAAGAGAATCCTGAAAAAAATTCCAAAACAAACATTATCACAAATTAATCAATATCTGATTCTGTTTCAAAATTATGAAAGGTTGGGGAGAAATTAGCTTTGCAAAACTAGAAAGGAATGGAGAGAAAGTGAGGACTGCAGATGCTGGAGATCAGAGTCGAAAAGTGTGGCGTTGGAAAAGCACAGCAAGTCAGGCAGCATTTGAGGAGCAGGAGAGTCGATGTTTTGGGCATAAGCCCTTCATCAGGAGTGGAGTGGAGCTCCCTCACCCCTCCCACTACCCGTTCCTGATAAAGGGCTGATGCCCGAAACGCCAATTCTCCTGCTCCTCGGATGCTGCCTGGCCTGCTGTGCTTTTCCAGCATCACTTTTCAACTCTAGAAAGGAATGGAGCTGGGATGTGACTATCTTTGGCAAATAATTCTCTGTCTAGCAAATGAAGGATGGGGCATTATGCAGGGGGGTTGGAACATTTTAACAGCGTCAGCATTAAGCATTTCCAATGCAGATATACAAAACTTAAAGTGGACAGAGACTTTTTGAAAACATTCAAAAATAATACTGAAAATGTACAATGATTGTAAAAATACCTGTCAGAAGTTAATTCTCTTTACCGAAAACAACATCTGATTAATGGGTTTTAATAAAACTCATAACTTCTGAACAAAGACAATGCAAAAATGAAATGACCATATAATCTATTTTGATGGTAATGGTGCTCCTGCTGCTTGTTGCTGCATCTGCAAGGAGATCTGCTTTCACAGAATGCTACTCTTGTCTTTCGTGTGTTAACCTTACAAATCCACTGTAGCTCATCTGCAGCCACTGTAACATCTTTATCCGACTAATCCTAGGTTGATCCCTTTCATGGTGCTCCAGTTCACCTTCTAGAAGAGAGGTGATATTAACTGAGAACTAAATTTTGGTTAGGAGACCAGGATAAGGCCTCATCTTTGAACACTATTCAATTTTGGTAATGCCTTATCTGAGAGAAAGACCTCCCAAACTGGATTGCAGGATGAAGATTTTATTATAGATTAGATTATATGCTCAAATTCCTGAAGCAGGGCAATTATCTTCAATCTTCAGACTCAGAGGCAAGCATGCTACCATTGTGTCAATTACATTACCCAAACGAGTGGACAGCAATATTGTCAAAGTAGTGTTCAGTGTATAAAAACGAAAGCAGTTTAGATGTATGAATTCCATGTGTCTTTCAATTTTGTCAAAATATTTATTTGTCATTTTATTACTGTTACTACTTTCTAGATTTAGTATCCAGCATAAATCATTCAGTAAAATGCTCTCTCCTAATATTTCAAATGTACACTATTTTTTAACCATACACACAGTGTGACACAGGGGCAGGACAGGGCAGAGGTTTTATACTTTATATTACCTCATCTCCTTTCAACTCTACTCAATACTTACAAAGATTCATCAGTGATGCAGTGGAATATTCACAACCCACCTTGATGGGTGCAGCTACAAAAATGCCCAAACAGCTTTATATCATTCACGATGGAGTTTGTTTGATCAGTGACTTCAATATCACCTGGACCACAAGTGTACTATTGTTTACAGTATAATTTTGAGGATGCAGTGCAACAACAACAGCACCTCCATTACCTACAACTTGTGTTATGAAGAAAGACAAAAATATAAATATTGTGGTGATGCCATTTGTTGATGGTATGCTCATTTTGACATGTATTGTAGTGTCTTTATTGTTGCTGGGAAGAATATATTGTAATTTCCTACCTAACAGCATCGTAGTAGCATTACCACTTCAATAAATGGGCTCTTCATCACCTCTTTAGGAAACTGTTAGGAGGAAATGATAGTTTCGTAGTACTGTCACTAGACTAATAAACCAGAGGACTGGACTAATATTGGGGACAGAGGCTGAAATCCCTCCACAACAGCTTGAGGAATTTAAATTCAATTAATGCCATGAAAATGCCATAACTACACCTGACTCCACCCAAGCATAATCATCAAATCCTTTTCCTGTATTCAGGAGTCAGTTTTCTGAAAAAAAAAACTTTTAGTTCATTCATAGCTATTTCAGATGCTCTCTGTTGCAAGTTTGACTTTGAGTGAGAGCACTCATTTGCTTTCAAGCTAGACATTGATTTGTGAAAAACATTAGCAGACATTAAAGTTCAATACTCCCCAATGTGGAAGAAAGCATATTGATACAAAAGTTTTTTTAAAAATCTCAACAAACATATATTTCTTTGAGCATAAAATCTCCACTGGGAAAGTGGTAACATCATGACTAATGAGAATAAAATACGGTCATAATTAGATTAAACAAGAAGCTTACAATGACACTAAAAACATTAGTAAGCTTGAGGATTGGAAGAAATTCATAAAGGAAGAAATTTGCAAAGAGGGAGAGTAAATTAGCAAGAGCTACAAAAATAGGAAATAGAGCTTTTAGCTGTAAAATAGGAAGGCATTAAAAAAAGTGAACAACAGTGCTTTTCAAATGCTTTCCCATGATGACCTAATTATTCTGCTGTTTGAAAATGGTCATGAATCCAGACCTGAGAGAGTTGGTGGGGCTGTGGTGAGAAACCTGTGACAGCCTTTCATACTCGGACGGAGCTCTACAGCACTCAATGCAGTTCTTGGGGCTTGTGACCCCAGAATTCTAGTTCACAACCTATGGGAATCCTGGCATTCAATTTGGGAAGCTGTGCCTTAAAGGCGTTGAAGCTGAAATCATGAAGGGGAAGGAGGACACTGCAAAAATACTTACACAAATATTATCCGCCCATCTTCACAGTAGAAGACACAAAGAATATAGTGAAAACTGTGAGGAACCAATGGTTAAATGAAAGTGAGGATCTTAAAAAGAAATTAATGTTAATAAAGAAAACGTAGTGGATGAATCAATGGCTTTAATAGCTTAGAAATGTCCTGCACAGTAGGTTTTAAAAGTGGCGCTGCAGAGATAGCAGATGCTTGATATTGTTCTTCTAGAATTTTCTAAATTATTGATTGGAAGAATGAGTTGAAGAACTGCCCTTGAATGAAGGGAACGGAGAGAACCAAAGACCAGTTAGCTGACATCAGTTGCAAGGAAAATGCTACACTTGATTATTGAAGATGCAGTAACAGGCTACTTGGAAAATCAAAATTTAGCAAGACCAACAAAGGGAAACCATGTTCAAGAAATGTATGAGTGTTTTGAGAGTGCATGTAAACAGGGAGAACTACTCATTTGAATTTTCAGGAGATATTCAATCAGATGCTACATAAGATTGTTACATAAGTTTAGGATTTAGGAGATGGGGTAATATGGATTGAAGATTGGTTCAAAGGCAGAAAACAAAGAATTGTTACAAATGATTTTTTTCTGGATGGTACTAGTGGGATGCCACAAGAATCAGTGCTCAGACCTTAGCAACTTAGAATAACAGGTACACAATGATTGATTCAGTAGCTGGGCAAAAGGGAAGCAAAAAGCACAATGTAATGGTATAACATTACTGAATTTGAAAATGAAAATGAAAAAGCACAATGTTTTAAAGGTGAGAAACTAGATAATGTGGAAAGATTTGGTTGAATATACATAGGTCTCTTGGAAAAGTTAACCTGCGGATACTGTGAACAAACGGAAGGAAACTAAGAATAGAAACATCGAAAGTAGAAGCAGAATTAGGCCATTCAGCCCTCTGAGCCTGCTCCATCATTCCTTATGTCTGATCATTCAACTCAAAAGCCTGTTCTTGTTAGTCCTTCATATCCTTTGATCCCTTTAGTCCTAACTGCTATATTCAACTCCTTCTTGAAATGTTTTGGCCTTGACTGCTTTCTGTAGCAGTGGATTTCACAGGCTTACCACTTTCTGGTGAAAAGATTTCTTTTCACTTTGGTCCTAAAATAGTTTACCCCATGCCCATAAACTATGACTCCTGGTTCTGGACTCCCCAGTCATTGGGAACATCCTTCCTGCATAATCCAAATCACACTGAGCATTTTACATCCTCCTCACAGCTTATCTTCCCACACAGCTTCGTGTCATGATATCTTGGCATTTGTTACCCAGGCAGAGTATAAAATAAACAGGTTTTACTAAAATTACATAGCGTTTTGAAAAGACCACACTTGAAGCTCTGTCACAGTTTTGATCACTACAGAATATTTTAGAGGGATCTTGTGGTGCAGTGGCAGTGTCCCTACCTTTGGGAATGAAATTCTGGTTCCAGTCCCATCTATTTCAGAGGTGTGTCATAACATGTCCGAACAAGTTGATTAAACATGTCTGTTATATTTGGGGCTTAATAGAAGGTTCATTACATTTATCCCTCAGTTTGAGAGAAATCGATTAGAAAAGTACCATGTAGAAACATAGAAGCAGGAATAAGTCATTTTGCTCTTTGAGTTTACTCTGTCATTTGATATGATCATGACTAGTAATCCAACTCGTACTGTTTATGCTTTCTCTTCATACCGATCAATCTGTTTAGCCCTAATAATTATATATCCTTGAAAATATTCTATGCTTTGATTTCAACCACTTTCTGTGGAAGAGAATTCCACAAGTTCACCCACTCTCTGGGTGAAGAAATTTCTCATCTCAGTTCTAAATGACCTATCCACTACCTTAAACTGTGACCACTGATTCTAGACTCCAATCCTTGATCATCAGGAACATTCTTCCTCTGTTTACCCTGTTTAGTCAGAGTCATAGATATAAAAACAATGACTGCAGATGCTGGAAACTAAATTCTGGAGTAGAGTAGTGCTGGAAAAGCACAGCAGTTCAGGCAGCATCTGAGGAGCAGGAAATTCGATGTTTCGGGCAAAAGCCCTTCATCAGGAAAGAGTCATAGAGATGTACAGCATGGAAACAGATCCTTTGGTCCAACTTGTCGACAGATATCCTAAATTAATCTAGTCCCATTTGCCAGTACTTGGCCCATATCCCTCTCAACTCTTCTTATTCATGTACCCACCCAGATGCCTTTTAAATGTTGTAATTGTACCAGCCTCCACCACTCCCTCTGGTAGCTCACTCCATACATGCAGCATTCTCTGCATGAAAATGTTGCTTCTTAGGTCCCTTTTATAAATTTTCCTTCTCACCCTATGTCCTCTAGTTCTGGACTCCCCCAACCCAAGGAAAAGACCTTGTTTATTTACCCTATTCATGCCCGTCATGATTTTATAAACCTCTATAAGGTCATCCCTCAGCCTCCAATGTTCCAGGGAAACATGATTTTCCCCATTCACTGTGCAGAAAACTTTGGACTTAATCCCTGCCAGAAAGAAACAATAACATTCTGGTTGGGAACTATGGAAAATAAAGAACATGAAAGCATAGGAAGGGTTAAAGCATAAAGACCACTGGCAACCTGTGTTCTGTGGAAGGCAGGATGGGATAATCATAGTGGAACACCAATTAGCAGAGTAAAGTTAAGGCTGAAAGGTCACTATGGCGAGATGAGAAAACACAAGTAATAAAGCAAGTTTCTCTGTTAAGTGTTATGATGACAGGATTGGGACAATAAATAGTTGGGACATGACATTAAAATATCTAATTAATAGTTAGTAGAGTCAGCTTGAGACAGCAGACTATTGTAACAGATGGAATAGCTAAATATCTTTCATGGCAGGTTAGTGTGGGATGGAAAGATCACTGTAGCACAGTTAGCAATAAATATCTAACCGTGACATTAGAATAACATTAAGTCGAATGTACAACTAAAGAGATAATGGGAACTAACATCACTGGTTTATTGTGTAGCTAGAGTGAGGTACTTTGATTAATATAGTTGGACATGCTGATAAGTTAACAGAAAAATGATAAAAAAAATATAAAAATCCACTGACCCTGAGGCTCGTGAGCATTCGAGAATCTGCTTTCTCAATGTTATGGTTTTTTGTTTGCAAATAAAAGACCTACTTCTTGAAGAACTCTCTGCGTCTCCTGGTGGTTCTCTATATTTTCTCCACAACAGAACCTGCTTATTTTGCATGAAATCCCATGTATTTAATTCACCCACAGAATTACTATCTGGCCTCTGGAATTAAGGACAGGTATGATGATGTGTCCATTCTGTCAAAAGAAGGACTTCTAATTATAGGACCCAGAGCAGTAGTTACAAGAACTTACCAGCACTTGAACTTTGGAGGCTGCAGTAACTAGGATTCAAGACCTGAGAAAGCTCTTCAGTGCGTCTCTCACTCTTACTTATACTAAGGAGTTCTTAGTAGCTGCAGTCGAGTGTAATATAAGGGACAGAAGGAAGAAGACCTCTCCAAAAATCAAACATGGATAGGAAGTAGTTAAGCAAGGCAACAGCAACAGTGTCACGTTTCCAACTTGGAGACAGAGCACCATAAGGTTTGAGGACTATAGGTAAAGTTTGATAAAGACAATGACACAATATTTTCAATGTTAAATTCCACACTCTGAACTTCCCAGCATTCTCTTGTATAGAGCTTTTCACGTTATCACATCTTGCAACTCCATTCATTCCTTTTTCTAAAGACATTTCACATCCTAAACTGAACAGACATCAGTCACATTCATCCTCAGCCGATTGCCCATTCATATCCATTCATCACAGCAATTCTTCACAATGTGCTTCCTTTCCATCCATATGAGTCATCACCAGTGATTACATCTTTCTGTTTTCTCCTTGCAGGGGGAGAGTACACAACTTAGTGAGAGAGGCAGTGTCCCAATGCAGAAGCGTCACTTACTGGCAACACATACCCACCTAGTCCATTTTTCTTGTTCGAGATTACAGATGTCAGCAGCAACCTACCATGAAAATCTTACTCTTCTTAGCTAGAAGCGTTCAGACCTGTTGATTCTCTGCAAGTAGATTCTGACCTTGCCTCTTTCCAGCTCCTTAGTGTTCACCCCCTCAATCCTTGTTGTGTATTGCACTTGCTTCTCATCAGATATTACATAAACTGACTGTGTGAAAGCAGCAGAAAAGTGGAAGGTAAAGTGAGTGAAGAGTAAGACAAGTGAAAAAACTTCCAAAAAATTGGAAATCAATTGCCTCATTGAAAGAAAAGTGCTTTGAACAGCAATCTCTCATGGACATGATGTAATTCCTGCACTTCACTGATTAAAACCTTCCAGTTTGTCAGTTTGACTAGTTAGAGTTTGACATGTTTAAATTCATTAAAATTTTACAGAATGAGAGGCTATTTCATTTGCTGTTAAAAAAACCCTAAAGAACTGGATGGGACAAATGCAAAAAGTCCACCTCCAGTTGATGGAGTGTCTAGCGTTAAGGACTGTAGTCCCAGGATAAGGTTCAGCCATTTGAGACTGGGGTGAGGAGACATTTCTTAACAAAAGAGGGGTTGAGCCTTTGTAATGCTCTATCCCATAAAAGGATGGATGCTTGATTAACGAATATGCTCCAGACGGAGATCTTTAGATTCTAGGGTATCACATGAATCAAGAAAATGAGGATATGGCAGAAAAGTACATTTGATGGGGACATTCCACCAACACCTTTTTAAATGAGGAAGTAGTCAATTCCTGCTTACTTAGGTTCTCAAAATATTCCTAACTTTGATAACCAAATGTAATGCTGGAGGCAAAGGTTACATTCAAGCACATTTTTATTCACTATTAGGATATGGGCATCATGCTAGGCTGACAATCGCTTGAAAAGAGGGTCACAGTCTACTTTCTTGAACCAAATTTTAAGTACCACAAATCCTCTACTTGCGATTTGCTCTACTTATCACAATACTGAGTCGAAATTTGTAAATTGAGAAAAGTTGGTTGGTTGAACATAAACCACAATTTTATGGAAACAACAAACTACTTCCTTCAAAACACGTTAAAAAGTTTTAAATTACTTATTTATGGGGTCGCTCATAATGCCGAAGTAGTAAAGCCGTTCACTATTTGGACATTTAAAAAGACAAGCAGCTGGCCACTCTTACAAAGCCAGTTTGGGAGGGTAGTTATAATTTGGAGGTACCGGTGTTGGACTGGGGTGTACAAAGTTAAAAATCACACAACACCAAGGTTATAGATCAGTGGTGCTGGAAGAGCACAGCAATTCAGGCAGCATCCGACGAGCAGCAAAATCGACGTTTCGGGCAAAAGCCCTTCATTGCCCGAATCGGATGCTGCCTGAATTGCTGTGCTCTTCCAGCACCACTGACCCAGAATCTGGCTTCCAGCATCTGCAGTCGTTGTTTTTACCAAGGTTATAGTCCAACAGGTTTAACTGGAGGCCACAACCGCCTGATGAAGAAGCGGCGCTCCGAAAACTACTTTGCTTCCAGTTAAACTTGTTGGACTACAACCTGGTGTCGTGTGATTTCTAAAGTTTGGGAGGGGACTGCGCTGCTCGCGCGTAGACGTCCACATGCACGTGCTCGCGTTACGCAATCGCGCGCGAGCTCCAGCCAAGGGAACGGCAGAGAGAGTTAGTGTCTCCTGGAATTCCAGAGTAAAGTACGGAATGGGAAGGGCTTTTGAGGACTGTTACAGAGAGAGGATCACGAGGAAGTCAAGGCCACACAACACACCCCGGGCACTGTGACAGGGCAGAGGAGAACTGTACCCTTGCCAGGGCTCACATTACGCGTACTTGAGAGGGAGACTCCTTTCCCGCCCTCCCCTTCTGTGACTGATCGGTAAGGGAGGGGGGAAAGTACCAGGCAAGACGTCTCCTGGACGCGTAAGCGCCACCGAGACGGGGCACCACGTCACTGGCAGCGAGAAGTCAGCAGATTTGATGAGGGAGGGACTCGTAGCGACTACCTGACAGAGGGTGGGGAAGAGGAGCAACAGTGGTGGTGGTGGGGAGGGGAGCTGTCCCGTCGGTTGACTCACTGATAGAGTGGCGGTGGCGGCAGCAGCAGCAGTAGCGAGTGTTTTCCCTCGATTGCCTGACACCTTCGGACCGTGTAGGGCTCGAGCGCCGGACGTTCGTTATTCGGAATGTTCCATTGAACGCGCGCGACCCACCCCGCCCACCTCTGCCGTGCCCAGTGCCGCGCGCTGCTGCACATCCTGGCCGCCGCCGCGGTGCAAACTCCGTCCTGTCTGTCCGTCACACTTCATTGTCGTGTTGTTTAGAACCCCTCCCTTCCCCCTTTTACCCTTTCTTCTTAAAGGAAAACGACAGCCAGCGTTTGTCGCGGTAAATGTTTAACACTGAGAAAGTGGTTCCTGGCAGCGCTGCTGCTGCTGCAGCTGGTAGTGGTGGTGGTGGTGGTAGTGGTGGTGGGAGAAGGCACTCTGTTTCTCCAGGGGAAAGGGGATCATTGGTGTTGAAAGCAAACACCCAGGACAGGGCGAAGAGCAACTGCAGCAGCCCAACCTCAGCAGCTGCAACCGCGGATTCGATGCGGATCGTCCGTGAGGAGCAGCAGAACCACCACCATTATCATCCGGAAGCTGGCAAGGTTGTGGAGGGTTTACTCAGCAAGTACACCAATCTGATCCAGGGCTGGCAGCACAGGTACGAAACTATGGAGTGTGTACTGTATGTACAACTTCGTTTGGGAAATATCTTAGGCGCAAACTGCGCTTGTCGTTAATTGTATGAAATACACCCATAACACTCGATATTTGGCGAACGAGGTATAACTTATGTTAGGCTGGCAATGTTCCTTTTATGTTAATGTTTCTGCGTGTTGAAATATGAGCTGGAATAGATTGATCTTCACTGAAAGCTAGTCATCCCTTGCTGATTAAAACCACTTTTCCTGGTTAGTGCAATATAATGAAATGCAAAATTGGTAGCTCAAATCTCGTCAGCTCGTACTCATGAGACATATTTGAGTAGAAAAACTGTAGTGATTACATGGACATTTTGTACTGTGAATTTTGGAGATCTGAAATCTGTATCAATTTAATATATCAAATAGTTTAATTAGTACGCTTTCAACCTTCTTTTCGTTATGCCTTCTCCGTGATCACTGCACATATTGACGTAGGTTTATTATCTGTTTCATAGCGTTCCAGCAGTACTCGATATATAATGGGGCTGAAGCTAAATTTAAATGACAAGTAACTAGTTTAAAGCTGTGTTTTCAGGCTTTTGAGTACTGATCATAAACCTTCTGAACTACATTAATGCTTGTCAAACAACTTTATGCTGGCAACTGTACTTTGGTATTTCTCATCGCACAAAAGAATAAGGTATCACATCAGGGGCCATTCTTGAACTCTCTTTCAACAGTTGTAGAGTCATACAGTATGGAAACAGGTCCTTTGACCCAACTTGTCCATGCCGACCAGTATTACTAAATTAACGAGTCCCATTTGCCTGCATTTGGTCCATATCTCTCTAAACCTTTCCTATCCCTGTACCTGCCCAAATGTCTTGTAAATGTAATTGCACCCATCTAGACCATGTCTTCTGGCAGCTTGTTCCATATATGCACCACCCTCTGTGTGGAAAAGCTGCCCTCAGGTCCATCTGGCATCAAGTATTTTTTGTATAAGGCAGATGAAAGTTTTAACTATTGTCTTCTGGTTATGGGAAAGCACTTTAAACTCCATTAAATAAGCACTGATTTAATTATAGGGATCTATTGCATCCTAAATGCCACTGTTACAGATACTCTGATTCTGTGCAATGAGCAGGCTCAGAATATTATTGCATGATCGTGATCTTGTACTAATTTTGGGTGTGAGTGAATAGTCGCTTTTTACTATACTTTGACAGTGTCCTCCATTTATATCCTCCATTTGTAACTCAGAAGATCTTTTTGTTGGATTCTCACTTCAATTTTAGACTATTAGATTATGGTCTGTCTTGAGTTTTTTACTTTACTATCTGATTTGTAACGTACAACTACTTGCTTTATGAAAGCATGAAATTCATTTTAAGAGAATGGTAATGCCATCAAGGCTTACTGTTTTTGAAACATAAATTGCATTGCAACTTAAATTACTTTACGTTTGCATGTATTTCAGTTACATTTTATATTTTAAAGGTTTCTAAAACTTCTGATTTATCCTAATAGAGTGATGTTCTAATATGGTAAGTTCCACAACAAGATTTGTTTACAGACTACTTCAAAGTAGCAATGTGTGAAATGAAACTTAGCAAACAGGAATTGAATGTGTGGAAATCTCTGGCTTTAAAACATCTTGAGACAAATCTGATTAATGCAGTCTATTTTTACTGGAAAAACATTATTTACTTGTTAGAAGTGTGTGGCAGGTACAAGGTTGCTAGCTAAACAACCAAAATCTTTTCAGAATTTATGTATAGGTATACATATTAATAAATATTTTATATAGAATAACTTAATTTCTTTTGAAAAAAATGTTTTTCTCCTTGCTGAGAACATACTAGAAGTAGGGATAATATTTAGATGTTATAGTTAAGTTTATTGAAGGGATCATTTTATTTGCACTCTGACACTTTCATAATGTAAAACAATATTCCTAAAAGGAACATAAAATATAATTCGGTTCTACTGTTTAATTTTTGGAACATTTATAAAAAATGGAATGTTCTCCTAGTTTGTGGTGTAACTCACTGCTAGGAAGTAAGGAAATGCAGTCTGAAAATCTAGTATTTTTTTTGTTCCCTTTTGTTTTTATTGCTTTATTTTAGATGTTTTTCTTCAACCTGGGAAAAAAAATTGACTGCCTAGTGTCTGTTATATTCAACCTTCCTTTTGGCGTAGTGTTAGAAAATCCAGCACTGTTTGGAATTTGTTCTCTTGCCAAATATTCTAGTCATTTGCTAGGTAATTGGAATGTTCTAGATATTTGGAAACTTTTTAATCATTTAGGCTAGGTAACTAATGTTACCATCAGTATGGGAATAGTTTCATCTTATGTTATTGGCTACATTTGTTTTAGAAAAATCACTTTGTTAAATTATACCTCCACCTTTTAGATAATTTTTGTATTGCTACCAATTTAAGGTTTTGAATTCTTCTTCCATAAGGGAGACCAAGGAAAATCTCTTTGAGTGAATTGTTCAGATTGACATTATGCCTTAATGAGACTTGCAAGTGAATGTTGAAGTAGTACAGCATTAGGCTGAGGGTACATCACTTCCATGTCTGATCTTTCTGCAGTTATGCAGAACTCCACAAAGGCAATTTTCTAATTGCTACAGGTTAGTGATAGAGAATGGGAATTCTGTCTTGCTTTTCATCCGTAGGCTTGACACGGTGGCACAGTGATTAGCACTGCTGCCTCACAGTGCCAGAGACCCGGGTTCAATTCCCACCTCAGGCAACT